>NW_027225636.1:0-337221 GCF_038994185.2 Dermacentor albipictus | reverse complement strand
TGTTTTTATTAGATTTATGAGAATTAGTGGGAGAAATTCCTGAAGGTCCCAAGCCTCACGTGTCCAAACGAGTGGCTAGGTCGCACAGTTACTGAGAGAGGAGAACACACGGACGTATCAGAAACAACCTCTGCCTGACTGTCAAAGTTTCATTCATTTCATTGTTGAGCAGGAGTACTAGTTGAAGAGGGGGCTACAGTAGCAGAGTGCAATTGGAGAGGCAGTTTAATTTGGCAGCATCTCAGTTATACTTTTATTTTTTTATTTGTAAAATACCTTACAAGGCCCCTTCTTGGGGATTGAGTAAGGGGGGCATACAATCAAGTACATACAATTAACAACAATAACAAATGAAAACAGCAGCCAAGTGCACAGCCTAAAAGTCATGAAACATATTAGCTACATAAAGCTGCATGTGATTACAATAAAAAGGAACAATATAAGTTAGTAACAACGTATAACACTGCAAGAAAAAGGCAAAGAAATAATACAGAGCAGTGAGTGTGTTATTAATGGTTAACATGGGTTAAGCGAGTTCAGTGAGCACTTGAATTTATCACGGTCAGTTTCCAAAACTATGTTGTCGGGGAGGTTGTTCCAGAGCCGAATGGCACGTGGAATTGCAGATGAGTTAAATGCTTCTGTTTTACCATAGATGCGCGTGAAGCTATGATGATTGTATAATCTGTGCGACGTGTGTGATGACGTTTCTAGGTGTAAGGAATGTTTGTTAGTGTGGTGGGCGTATTTATGAAATAATGACAAAAGGGCTATGTCGCGACGATTACTTAGTAGCTGAAGTGAAAGGTGAATCTTTATTTGAGTTACGCTAGAACGGTAGTCATAATTTCGGGAAATGAAACGTGCGGCTCTATTTTGGATTGATTCCAGCATGGTAATTAGGTAATTTTGATGGGGAGACCAGATTTGAGCAGCGAACTCAAGTCGAGGGCGAACAAATGTTTGATATGCCAGTTTGCGGATAAGTGGAGGTGAGTTCCAAAGGTTACGTCGCAGGTAACCCAGTGATCGAGAAGCACTGGCACAGATGGTAGTAATGTGAGAAGTCCAGGAGAAGTTTGTTGAAAGATTAACTCCTAGATATTTAAATGATGAGGTCCGAGATAATGGGACATTTTTAATACAGTAAGAATAGTCCAAGTTATTGCGTTTGCGGGTGAAGGATATCACTTTACATTTTGATGAGTTTAGAGTCATTAGCCAGGTGTCACACCAATTAGTGATTTCGTTAAGATCATTTTGGAGGATCAGGTGGTCATCGGAGGCGTTAATAGAACGATAGATAATGCAGTCGTCAGCGAAAATGCGCTTGCATGATGATAAGTTATTGGGTATGTCGTTAATGTATATCAGAAAGAGTAAGGGACCAAGAACGCTTCCTTGTGGTACACCGGATGAAACATCTGAAAGGGGCGAGGAGAAGCTGTTAGCGAAAGTAAACTGCTGCCTGTTAGAAAGAAAATTTCGAAGCCAGGATAGTGTTAGTGAATTAAGTTTTAATGATGATAACTTCAAAAACAGGCGACAATGAGCTACGCGGTCAAAAGCTTTAGAAAAATCTAGAAAGATGCTGTCAGTTTGAAGGTTTAAGTCCATGTTAAAATGTAAATCTGTCGTAAATTCAAGCAGTTGCGTTTCGCACGACAAACCTCTCCTGAAACCATGTTGATTATGAAAAAAGAAGTTGTTCGATTCTAGATGTTGGTAAATATGAGATGCAATAATATGTTCCATCATTTTGCAGCATATGCACGTTAGTGATATCAGTCGGTAGTTCTCAGTTAAGTTTTTGTCAGCGTCTTTGAAAATGGGTATGACTTTGGCTGTTTTCCAATCTTGGGGTATCTGACCTGTCATTAATGATTGATGAAAAATGTGAAATAAAAACTTGCTAGATATTGATACTGTATTTTTTAGTAATTTAGAATTAATATTGTCAATACCTGCTGAAGATGAAACCTTCCAGTTATTAATAAGTTGAACAATACCATCAATAGTAATGTTAATAGGTTCCATGTACCGGTAATCTAGGTCGGCAACAATGGGCAAATTAGTAATACTTTCTTTTGTGAATACGGATGAGAAAAATTTATTAAAAACTTGAGCGCACTCACTGTTAGGAATAGGAATGTTGTTTTCTTTATTGTGTAACGAGATGTCATTAGTATTGCGTTCAGGAGATAAAATTTGCCAGAACTTTCTAGGATTAGATTTGAGTAGTGAAGGAAGGTCTTGGGAAAAATATTTATTTTTGGCTACATTGAGAGCGGAGCAGTAAGAACTTAAACATTTAAGGTACCTTTCCCAAGCTGACGCGGTGCCGGTTCGTTTTGCAGTTCTGTATGAACGTTTCTTTTTGTTTCTGAGTAGATGAAGGGACTTAGTGAACCACGGTTTGTTTTTGTCTTCAGTTATTCTGATTAAAGGAATGTTCTGCTCAACCAATGCGCATAACTTATCTCGGAACATGACCCAGTTATCATGAACAGACCTGGTGTGGAACGAAGGTAGGAAATGATGTTCAAGAAATGATTCTAGCTCAGTGATGATTACTTCATAATTTCCTTTGTTGTAGTCACGAATTGTCTTACTTAAGATACCTGTAAATGGTAATGGGATACTGATGGATACATTCAGTAATCTGTGGTCACTGAAACCATCCGAGCATGTTACTTCTTCTATAGTTTCTGGGGCGTTAGTTAGTATAAGATCTAAAAGGTTAGAGCCACGGGTAGGTTCTTTAATGATCTGGAACAGATTATAATCTAATGTTAGGCTAATGAATTCTGATGAAAAACTGCAGGATGACGACAAGTTTGGCCAATCAATGAGAGGAAAATTAAAGTCTCCTATAAGGTATGTGAACTCAGTTGGACAGAGCTGGGTGGCTTTAGCAATGCTGCTGCGCAGTTCATCAATGAAGCAATGACTGTAATTTGGAGGGCGGTAACAAACGCCTATCAAAACTTTGGCAGAACGGCAGCGGCATGCGGCCCAGACAATCTCCAGACCTGAAGATGTGTCAATAATATATGATGCGATAGTTTTTTTAATAGCGAGGAGGACGCCACCACCTCTTCTATCTGAGCGATCGCAGCGATAAATATTATAGCTTAGTTTTACGGGAAGAATTTCAGGATCGGCTAACTCGGGGGAAAGCTAGGTTTCGGCAAGAGCAAGAATAGTGCAGTTGCAGTCTTCAAGATAAGATGAGACGAGTTCGCGTTTCGACATCAGGCTTCTAATATTAGTGAATGATATTGTTAACGATGTAGCAATGCGATGAGTTAGCGGCGCTTCACATGTGTCTTGGTCTAGCTATCTGCTGATTTCCACAACTGAACGCTTTGTGGCATCATATGCATAAGATTTGTTATCAATGCGCAATCGGTCAACTGCAAGTTTGAATGGTTTATTTAGTGTTTTCGCGTGATCGATCAATTGTTTTCTGGCTTGTCGTGTAGAAAATGAAAAGTCCTCTCGAACGTAGAAACCAGAACCTTTTAGTTTGTGCGCAGAAGACAAGATGCGTCCTTTATCTTTAAAATATGTTAGCTTAGCAATAATAGGTCTGCGCTTTTCATCAGCGAACTTACCCATTCTATGCACTCTGTCAAACTGGGCGCCCGTTACAGTGATACCAAGTTTCTCTGAGCAGAAAGAAATTATCTTGTGCTCCGATGCAGCCCAGTCTTCTCGAGCATTACCTTCTATGCCAAAGAACAGCAAGTTTGAGCGTCTCATTCTATTTTCGTTTTCATCACACCTCGAAGAAATTTTTTCGATCTGCTCAGAAAATTTACGCAATGAATGAGAGCCAGGGTCCGGGCCACCTGGGCATTCGAGTGAAGTCCTCGACTCCACTGCAGAAAGCTTCATACTCAGCAGCTTGACCTCGCTATCTGCGGCAGACTGCCTGTCGTGGGCTGCCTTTAGATCGGCCCGCAAAGTCGCATTTGCTTCTTGAAGTCGACGCACCGTTTCTGAAGCAGCTGCACGGTCATTTTTGACGTAGTTTAGTTCAGCAACTAAAGCAGCCTGCCCTTCCTCAAGTTTAAAGGGACACTAAAGGTTACTATTAAGTCAACGTGGACTGTTGAAATACCATCACAGAAACCTCGAAACGCTTGTTTCGTGGCAAGGAGAGACTTATTTTAAGAGAAAATGCGTTCTGAAGCGTCCGCGTACCTCTAGCGCAGTTCAAATCGCCCGCCCTCCGATCGAGGAGAACTGACATCATGGTCTCATAGTGACGTTGCGCCATCGGTGAGTAGAACGGCGTCCGCAGACGGCGCTACGGCTTTTCTGCGCAAAACGCAAACGCGCGGCCAGAAACAGAGCCAAGACAGAGCCGACAGCAGAGCCAAAGAGGGAGTATGGTGGCTAGCGGAAGAAGAAACGAATTACGTCCCACATTACGTCCCACGGCACACGGAAAGTCCGTTTTCGTTCAACTATAGGCTGCGGCGAGCTCGCAGCGTGGTCGGCGTGGTCTGTGAGAAGTGACGAGCCTTTCCGCACTCGCAACAGGGCATAAAAAATGGCTGTGGCTTAGGTAAGGTTAAGCCCAGGATGCGAAGCATACTAGCCTTTATTTTAGTTGTTGAACCACTGTTTAGCTTGGTGAACTGCTGTGCGAATCGACGCAAAACTCGGCCTAGAAACGTGCTTCGCCACAGCCGACCCAGATGTCGTTTCCCGCACCGCCACCAGGCGCCGCTACTATACCTCAAGCTCCAGTGCAAGACGCCCATAAGCTGGTACTTCATTCTATGACGCAAACTTCGACGCTCGTCGCAATGGACCCTGACACCGACAGATTGGCTCGCGATGGTGGGCTCAACTTCAGCGATTTGAGCACCGAAGAGCGCGACCTGCTGCTGAGGGCTCGCACTGCCGGCGTCGTTGCGTACTACGACGGCGGCCTCGACACCAGCTCTCCGGAGCGGGAAAGCAACGAGGGCTTCCCACGACATCACATGGACGTGGCATTCTCGCTGCTTGTTCCAAATGAAAGTTTCGCGAGCCAGCAGAACCCTCACAGCACGACGCGATAACGAAAGTACTGAAACTCCAAAGCGTGTGCGGCGCAGAGTCGTGCGCGCAGAGTCGAGCGAAAACGAAACCTTTCGACCACCCATACTACTGAAGGGTAACGTCAAAATCTTAGTTTTTGTTAGAATCGAGTAGACGTAGACAAGTAGCATTTTCTTCCGTCTTATAATCGAATGAAATGATATTTTTAACACGAGTAGTTGAGTATTAGTAACATAAATTACGGGGAGACCTTTCGTCATCGGTTTAGTACCGGAAAGTCGCTGGGGGGTCTCAAATCGTGTCATGCATTTAC
This sequence comes from Dermacentor albipictus, assembly GCF_038994185.2. Classification (NCBI taxonomy): domain Eukaryota; kingdom Metazoa; phylum Arthropoda; class Arachnida; order Ixodida; family Ixodidae; genus Dermacentor; species Dermacentor albipictus. Next base: position 331,850 of record NW_027225636.1, on the reverse strand, counting down.
CTCAATTTCTCGGTTACTAAAGCTCTGTTCGCGATTATATTGACGCCTTAGACATTCTAGAACATTGCTCTACCACTTTAACTTGACTTTCTGGTAACCTTTAGTGTCCGTTTAAGTATTTTTTCCGTAGTAGCGACATCAGCTGCCTCTAGTCTGCGTATTGTTTCCAATATAATAGCAAAGGAATCCGCCTCCGTCTTGGACATTGGGCCCGGGTTTAGCTCAACATCCTCAGAAAGTACAAGCAAAAGTACAGGTAGAGCGGAAAACACATTACCCGAAAACGCTAGCATTCGTTTAAGTACATCAACGAGATCCGTCGGGCACGACACCTCAAATAAGCAGTACTTGCTGGTCTTGAAAGACGCAGCGCCCTTCAAATAACTAACCTGCAAAAACAGTGGGCGTGAGCTGGCCATCCTAGCAGCAGTGTCGTGCCCGACTGGAATCGTCGACGGTCGGTGTTTATATCCGGCCCCGCTGTTGGCGGGCTCAGTGGTAGGTGAAGTGACTGACGGTCCGTGTTGCCAGGTGCATGTGCTCATCGTGTCCAGAGTTGGCATCGGGTTTGGGAATATCAGCCAAACGGGTGGCCGATCCTCGGCGTTCAGCAGGCAGCAATCCCACACCTCGGAGCAGATGAACCATGTAAGCGTAATCTGCAAAAACAGTGGGCGTGAGCTGGCCATCCTAGCAGCGGTGTCGTGCCCGACTGGAATCGTCGACGGTCGGTGTTTATATCCAGCCCCGCCGTTGGCGGGCTCAGTGGTAGGTGAAGTGACTGACGGTCCGTGTTGCCAGGCGCATGTGCTCATCGTGTCCAGAGTTGGCATCGAGTTTGGGAATATCAGCCAAACGGGTGGCCGATCCTCGGCGTTCAGCAGGCAGCAATCCCACACCTCGGAGCAGATGAACCATGTAAGCGTAACCTGCAAAAACAGTGGGCGTGAGCTGGCCATCCTAGCAGCGGTGTCGTGCCTGACTGGAATCGTCGACGGTCGGTGTTTATATGCGGCCCCGCCGTTGGCGGGCTCAGTGGTAGGTGAAGTGACTGACGGTCCGTGTTGCCAGGCGCACGTGCTCATCGTGTCCAGAGTTGGCATCGGGTTTGGGAATATCAGCCATCGGAACCTTCGGACCTTCGGAAAGGGTGCTGAAAAGTTGCTCGATAACTGTTGATTGCTCCAACATTAGCTGCGGCTACTTTGGCCGGAACTGGCACTTCTACAGATGCGGACTGACGGGATTTAGACACTGTTCGTATTTCCACACGAGGTTAACCTTTGCTGCTGATAAGATTGGAAGTAAAAATGAAGTGAATACAGGAAATACGTTAAGTGAGGAAGAAAGACAAAGGTTGCAAAAAGTTTCGAAAAAGGCAGAACTTTATTTTCAGTGCCATATGTTGTTATGACATGACGGCGGGCTCAATGACGTGTCGCTTCCTCCCGAGCCCTTCAAAGCGTGTTTTATTGCAAATACCAGAATTAGCCCACATATTTTCAACTTTGCCTATGCACAAGCCATAGCATTTGTTTAATTTAGATGAAATATAAACAAGGTGTCCCAACTAGATCACCAACGACAACAAAAAAACTAGTTACAAACCTGTTTCTTCAAACATGGTTCTACAAACCTGGTTTATTCCTGATGAAAATCAGGAATAAACGAGAGTTCAGTAATTATTTGCAATGCGTCAATTTAAACAGGATACTCTAAACACTCGAAAGACATAAACGTCAAATCCCCACGTTTTCGGCAAACTTGAAGGTTTATCTGATGCACCTGTTTTACGACTTTGGGAAAATATGTACATATCGTCAGCATGACACTCTCAAACACCTGAATCAATAGGCTATCCAGAAAGGCCTTAATTAGGGTAAAAATTAGTTCGCACGTTAATCACTCGTCGAATGACGTGCTCCGTTCGTCAATGATTTATGAACATCGTGCCTTGCATAATTCAATGAATGAATATTTGATGTTTAATGGTGTAAGGGTGAGGTATGCCCAAAGAGCGCCATGCTAATGTTAATGAGTTCGCAATGGACTGATGGTTTCTGTGATCTTAATGTGCCGTGGCTGGTAAAGGCTTAAAAGAGGATGTAAATTCCATAAAATCTACGTGTCATAAAATTATGGGAATGACTATTGACGTGTACTACGAACATTAGAATGCATTGAGAAAGAATGATGCAATATACGAAATACGTGAGATGCTAAAATTTTCTAGAGCACTACTGCCTCACTAGAGCCCTTGAAACCCAAGGGCCCAGAGGCATGTGCTATACAGAGAATCTATCCTAGCGATATTCTCTGGGAAGAGGACGCGCTACGAAATGGATGGGCTTGTAACATGTAGCACATCAAGAAAGCGAGGACTGCTTTGGTCTTGAAAAGCGGTTCTTCACCGAGAAACATAGCCGGATGCAGGGGAATGCAATGGCAGTATAGAAAAGAAAAATGTTTCCTCCTTTCTCTTTCGGCTTCTCGGCACTCCAGCAAGACATGGAGGACGGTCAGCCTGTCGCCACATCTACCCAAGGTTGGAGGCTCGTTACCAGTGAAGAGAAAGTTACGAGTGCCAAATGTGTGTCCTATTATTCTTAGTGTGGTGAATAGGACATCTGTTTGTGTTTTCGTTGTCGGATACCAGAAACCTAGCTTCAGCTCAATTAAGTGAAGCTTGTTACTCGTTTCTGCATCCCACAAGCATTGCCAGTGGCTTCACAGTTTCTTTCTTAGGAAAGGCTTCATGTCTGTGGCAGGGACTGCAGCAGAACGAGTACCCTGCGATACCATTGATTTGGCCATCTCGTCGGCAAGCACATTTCCATCGATTCCTCTATGGCCAGGAACCCAGCATATTACTACATGTCTATGTGATAAGTAGATGTTACATAAGTGTGTGTAGAGTTCACTGAAGACAGGATTTGTATGCTTTTGTAAGGAAATGAGTGCTTTTACAAGGCTTAACAAGTCAGTGAATATGCTTGCTCTGTGAGGTTTTAGTTTCTTTATGTGTTTTACCGCAGACGGTACCGCGTAGGATCCTGCAGTGAAGATACTTGTTTGGGGGTTTAACACGTCAGATTCAGAAAAAGAGGTACCAAGAGCAGCGTAACATACGCCAACATGTGATTTTGACACGTCTGTGTAGAATTCGCTGCAGGAGTACTTCAACTGAAGTTCACGGAAGTGCATAGCGATTTCGAGGTCAGGAGCATGCTCTGTGACATCTACAAAGGATATGTGACAGTCTCACCTGCCACTCCCACGGTGGTAATAGCTCAGCTGGAGGCATTAGGCGATGTTCGAGAACTGGGAAATCCGTTTCCCTGCTAAGTTCTCTTGCATGCAGTGAGAAAGGAAGTCTCATGAAGGATCTATTCCAAAAAAGTGTTTCAACGTCAAGTTGTTTACTGTCGTGAAACACGGATGTTCCTTATTAGAGCGAACCTTAAGAAAATATGATAAGCTGATGTATGTTCTTTGAAATTGGAGTGACCACTCATCTGACTCGACGTATAGACTTTCGACAGGGCTTGTTCTCAATGCGCCAGTGGCCAGGCGGATATCAAGATGGTGAACGAGGTCTAACATCTTTAGCACGCTCAGGGTGGCAGAGTGACATACTACCGCACCATAATGTAATCTTGATCGAACTAGGCTTCTGCAAAGATTCAGTAAATACTTCCTGTCGCTACCCCACGTCGTATGGGATAGGATTTTAAGTAAATTCATAGTTTTTAGACATATTGCTTTAAGACATGTTATGTGCGAGATGAAAGTAAGCCTCGAGTCAAGTATTACAACTAGGAATTTGTGTTCGTTGTTCACAGGTATTTGTTGTCCGCCCAGTTCTACGCAATCTGGGACCAGACCTCTCTTACTTGTGAAGAGAACGCAAGAACTTTTGTGGGGGTTGATTGTAATCCATTTTGGTCAGCCCACTTGGACATGGATTGAGGCAATAATGAAAATTTGAATAAGTCACATCTAGCAGCAAATGGTTGTATGCACATGTCGTGGTTGATTCTTTTGGAGCAGTGGTGTGGTGGCGGCTTTAGGTACGCATCTTTAGTTATACTGATGCAATCTTAACAGGAAAAGAAATTTCATACATGCAGTTAGTTGTCGGCATTCTAACGTCAAGATACTAGCCCTTTTACGCAGAAGTTTCACGCTATCGTAGCGGGAGTAACGGGAATAAATAAAACGGAGTGCTAGGCTTTGAAAGAATTCTTTGAAGTTTCTTTTTCAGATAAGACTGATGGGGGTTCCAAACTATGGTGCTGTTCTCAAGAATGGGTCTTACTAGTCTTATAGGCGTTTAGTTTTACATGGGGGGTGCAGCTGATAATTTCCGTCGGATGAATCCAAGTTGTCGATATGCTTTTGTACATATGTCATCTATGTGGGATTCCCAACTCAATTTTTCAGTAAGTGTTACCCCAAAGTATTTTGCTTCATTATTATGTGTCACAGCAGAACCTGATAAACGGTAAGTAAAAAAATGGCCGTTTTTTTTCCATTGTTATGGTGACAGATGACACTTTGCTTACATTTATTTTCATATGCCACGTATTAAACGAACAGTCAATGTTAGTCAGTGTCAAGTGCAAATTATTTTGGTCGTCTTGTGAACGAATCACAGTGCACACAAGGTCATCTGCTAATAATTTCAGTACACTTGGAGTGACACAGGAAAAACTCATTTATATAGATTTTAAAAAAGTATACGTCCTAATATCGATCCCTGGGAACACCAGAGCAAACGTCTACATTATTGGATTTGGCATTCTTTATTTCGACATATTGAGTACGGCCTGAGGTAAGCTGCAATCCAGAAAAATGTTTGAATTAATACGAATAATTTGAAGCTGCTCGATTAATTTACGATGTGGGATAGAATCGAAGGCCTTCGCAAAGTCAACAAGCACTAGCAGCCATGAAGTCATGTGTAATTTCATGTAATTGCGTAACTGTTGATAGTCACTTCCTAAAGCCGTGCTGCTTTACACATAAAAGCTTGTTGCTTTCCAGATAGATTATGACTGCTTTGTTAATTATATGCTCCGCTAACTTGTAGCAAGAGCTGGTTAGTTATAGGTCTATACATGCTTACTAAGAGCCTATTCCCATTTTTTTAACACCGGGACCACTTTTACACAAAACTAGTTGGCGGGCACGGATGCTCTTTCTATAGGTAAGGAGACATTTTTTGAAGGAGAGACAGTTGTTGCATCTAATGATTTAAAAAAGCATTGGGTAATCCATCCGGCCGAGGCAATTTCTTTTCATCAAGCTGTAGCAGTAAGTTAAGAATGCCGCATTCTGTTATGACAAGATCGGGCATGAGAGAATGGTATTCCGCTTGATTGAATTCTGAGGTAGAAGCACGAGTGAACACAGACTGGAAATAGTGATTAAAGACATTCGCGATACAGTTCTCGTCATCTGTAACGGCTCCATTTCCATTTGTTTGATTGAAGCCCCCGGCTTCGCCATGTAACGCCAGAACTGTCTTGGCTGATGTGTGATAAAATTGGTCAGCATATTTGTGAAGAAATTCCTTCCAAAAGAAATTTCCACTCTGATCATTTACGAAAGTTCGTTTATAGCATCGACGTTGCTTTCCTTTTTTTGCATTCTTTGCAACCTTCCTTTGAAGTGGATAATGCTGTATGTAATCCAAGGTGTCGTGCCACAAGTTCTTCCCATAGGAAATACACGGGCTCTTTGGTGCCGAATTGTCTATCACAAAATTCCCTATATAGTAGAGCACCAAGACCTACGTATCTTCATCCAGAGGAACACTTGCACACACACTTAGTATACTCTCTTAAAATGGTGAAAGCCTGGGATCTGTTTCAAGGTTGCACTCCGGTACGGGAAAAATGACGTGACTCAAACATGGCCACACGCTCTGTTAAGAATGGCGGGCTGCAAGGCAAAATTGCCACCCAATTACGACAAGGGGGGGCAAGACGCGCATTCCGCACTCTCCGTCGCTACAGCTAGGAGGCGTTCGAAGAAGCGGCCTTTGCGCTGAAAACCGCCTCCTTCCACCAGCCCCATCGACATTGTGACGGAACGAGTTCGGTGTGTGAACAATGGTTCCAGAGTTCCCCAACGCGGAGCTGATTTGACACGCATGGACAAGCTGCCGCGGGAATGACGTATTTTGGTGCTTCTCACGCTTCGGCGTGACGCAAAACAACGAGCTACCCTCGATTGGCACCGATACTTCCGGGAACGGCACCCCTCCAACGCCGTCGTTTGGGCATCGGAATGTGTGTGCCTTTGTGTCTGTAAACTGATCTGCGGAGCAGCGGCGAGTTGGTGATGAGTAAACGAACAGTCGCCGCCTCGTATGGCCGGCAGACCGAGTGTATAAAAACTGTGGTTGTGCGAATGCTGGACACACTTCTCTTAAGCAGTCATGTTAGACTGAGTCACTTCTCTCATGCAGTCATGTTGGACTGATACTCTTTTTCTCAAGCAGTCATGTTAGACTGATTTAATTTCTGTAAATAAACCCATTTTCCTCGTTCTCGATGAGAAACAGTTCTTCACTTCATCAACGATCTCAGCGTAAATAAGTTGGACGACGGCATGGGCCAGCTACCTTCGAATTCATGCCGTACTCCAATCTTGGCAAAGGACCACGGACGATGGGATTGAGCCCCCAATCCTGACAGCTCACAATATCATATACAGCTGAATGAGAGATTATTGCTTAGCAGAGTTAATTATTGATTAGTGACTGGATCAAGGTGGATTTACATTAATTACATTACATTCACAGAAACGAGTTGCCGCCATTGAAGCGTCAGGGGACTGTGAAGAAACAAAAAAACTGAGAAATTACCTTAATCACCTTGAGCAGTATGGACGACACAATATGGAAATACACGGCATAAGGTTCACCGAGAATGAGGACTTGCTCAGCAAGATTAACATCTTTGCTAGTGAACTTGGTCTGCAGCATGTCACTACAAGGGAACTCGATGCTGTTCATAGACTTCCAGCTAAACAAGGAAAGACACAGCCAATACTAGTCAGGTTTCAATCTCGAAATACTAAGGAAGAATGGCTCAAAAGAGCTGTCTCGAAGGAAAAGAAATCAACCGTGGGTTTGCATGAGAACCTTACAGCTTGCAAGACTTCAATGCCACTTTTTAGGACATAAGCTCGCATATGATATGCAACATTGTTTTGCGCATTAAGTTATGTTCATACCGTCGGAAAAGTGCAACGCATTCCAGAATCCCCCAGGCAAGGGTCAAGTAATACTTCTCATGTCAAACTTTACGTACATAACGAAGAACACTGCATATTCCTTGTGTCTCTGCATTTTAGTTACTCGTGTGAATGGTGAGAATTACTGTTTTGTTTAACACGCTAAATTCCAAGAACTTTTTTCCTTATTTCTTTTCTAGTCACCAAATACACCTACTCGGCCGTGCCAAAAATTCAATCGCTCAGGTTTAATTACATGTACGCACTATCAGCACTGCCATCTCATCTTGCAGTACTCCTCCAATCACTTTTCTGCCAACGTATTCCTTGCAGCTGCAAGGGTCACCCTTCTGGCTGTGTCACCCACAGCCTGCTGCGAGAGGCAGCCTCTTGTTGATGTAGGTCTTGAAGGCCCTGCATAATTTGGGAAGCACACTAGCTTCTAAGCTGCATGACTAACGAACTGTAACTATGCTGTTTAAGGATAAGCAGCGCAATTAGGGCAGCAATAACAACAGGCAATACAAGTATTCATCTGCATGAGGTTTCATGTTGTACTTGACTGTACATACATTTCATACCTGAAATGTTTTTTGTTTTTTTTCATCAGTGAAACAGGAATACTTCACGTTTTCACTTGAGGAGCATAGACCTTGAAATCGTTATAGAAACGTGCGAAATTGGAAATTACAGTTCCTTTCACAGCCGCACCACTAATGCAGCTCATCGTTTCTTTTATGTGAAGTGAAGTGTTTGCATTGTGCATTTAACCTTGTAATATATCGACTTCCCACAAAATCCCAGTCCCCAGCAGTCCATAATAGCATGTACAATTCAGGCGCATAGGAAGTTTCTTGGTCTATTTTAATCTTTAATTTCCATACCACTGATATAGACGAACAGCCATTCACGAGTGCTCAGCCAAGAACCACATTACATGATGTCACGCAAGTATTGATTTGGCTTGACTATATGTATCTGTTGTGTGACATGGCATTTGCATAAATACATTTGTCGCATTCACCTCATAACAATCTCACTTCGAATTTGTGGAAGTTGTCCGAAATGACTTTGCCATATGAAGCTCTGCCAGTTAACAAAGGTGACATTGGCCCCCTAGAATACACTCCTAGCTTCATACACAGGCAAGCTTTGTTAGCAAGCCACTAGATAATCGCACATGCATGACTGAAAGTTTGTGCAATATTTGTTCAAACGTGCAATGAATACATAGCATGCAGGCATGCATTCAGTGTGCTGTTGTAGTTGCCTTCATTCAATTTTTGCTACCTTTTTGTGGGCATCTCCCATGCCTTAGGTTTGTCAACCCACCAGTGACACTACATACCCTCAAAGAGGTCTTCACAGTGACCTTTGTTCTGCTCGCCAGTTAAAATCATTCATGGCTATGTTCTTTATTCATGTACTGCCACATTACTAAATATCCAAACTACGTAAACCCTACAGCATCGAGATGCAGTTTTTATGCACAAGATACGTAGCATTACCATTCAATACCAAGAGTATCCATGAAGTATGCATTCAGTTTGACTTCACCACTCCAACTAAAACTGAAAGCTAAACGTTCTGCTCCTCAGGTGAGTGTGGTTGAAACATGAAGTTGCCTAAGCATGCACGTAACATATAACATAGCCAATAATTACCAAGACTGTTACATTCATTAGCCAGACGTCTCACCCAACTGCATTTTACCGTGTGGCTGCAGGTGATATTTCCCAACTAAACTGCCTTGTCAATACAAATGCTTGGACCTTTGCCAAGCGTCTAGTGATCAACGGGTTTACAGTGGTGCATTAGAGATATCCTGTTGCATACAGTTGATCCTCAAAAAGGAAAGATTGAGGATTGGGTTATCAGATGACATCCACAATGGTGGAAGCAGGCTTGAGCATTTTGGAGCAGCTCATGGAGCAGTAATAATGCCATTCCGGAGCAGCTTTGGAGCACGAAAGTTATGTTTTGGAGCACAAAAATTGTGTTTTGGAGCATGTTTTTTAGAGTAAAGTACTTGTAATAATTGCAACTTCACACTGACATACAAAAAAACGCAAAGACAATCATTTTATTCAGCATGCAATTTGCTTGTTAGAATTACTTGTTAGATTCCAGCGTGGAATCTATCATTCTAATGCGCTCAAGCACCGCCGGCAATTTGGAATTCACATCAACGAGCAAAACGTTTCCAGTTTCCACTTTGTCCATGTCCTTCGATTTTACTCATGTGCTGATGAGTTCCTCGGCACTGGTAAGTAATGCCTTCAGGGTGGATAGACGGCACTGCAGGGTGGCCTTTTCCTCTTTCAGCTTTTTTTCTTCGCTGCTTTCTGTCAGTGGCTCGTCACATTTCCGTTTGCGTGATTTTGATTCTTCTTCCATTTCAACGCGTTTGCAATAACCACTGTACGACTTTCCAACACACTTCAGGAGATCTCTAGTGATTGGCACCTTTGTGACGTCACCCCCATAACGCTTCAAGTATGCTTTCGTTTGACGAAGGCTTGACACACTTGTTATTGACAAAGAGGCTCCATGGTGAAGCGCCTGCTTGTTTTCGCTGAATCCTCTCTCGCAGTCTGCGTTGCCATGCGGCAAGGAAAGAACAGCCCTTACGAGCCTTCCCAGTCTTGGGTATTTGGGTTCGCCAGTGGGCATTTTTAGTGCAAACACATTAACCCAGTGTTCAACAACATTTGTTAAAACATCCCAGTCAGAAATTTCGCCGCAAAGGTGCAACCACTCATCAGTTAGAGATGATACTTCGCTGGGTGGCATGACTTGTGGCAGGGCATTCGCGATGTAGCGCAGTGACGTTGTATAGTGGTCTCCTACTACACCAGGCTTTAAAAATCTACTGTGGAACAGCACTTTGTTGTCCAAAGGTAACCTTGAGACGAGGTACTTTGTGCTGGATATATAGAAAGCTCTGGTCTTGACATAGAAAGCCTTTTTCTGAGTTGGTGTCCAAAGCTCCATTTCTTTCTCAGTATCTAAGCCAAGCTCAGGTTTCACTTTCCAGTTAGCTTGCGATTCAACTTGAACATTCTTCAAATGGAAACCAGTTACATCTACAAACGACTCCTGCCGCAAAAAATCTGCCCATCAGCTGTTTGACCACAGCAACTATTTCATCATAAAATAAATGAAGAAGAGGCTCTTTGCTCTGAAACAAGGTTTGAAACTTGTCAAAGAGCTGGGCGGCATTCTGAACAAAAAGGAGTCGTGCTCGGAGCGTGTTGTCAGAAAATGCAGATGCGAGGCGATTGTGCCTTATAGATGAGGATTTTCTTGGTTCTGCAGCCTTGGAAGAGAAAGACTTCAAAGCATCATACAGCTTAAGCACACGCTGTATACTTGGTAATAGTGTCAGCCACCGCTTACGTGCCGCAGGAACTCCAGCTGTGGCAATCCAAGTTTCTGTTGGAGATCCTTGATGTCCACATGTCTTGTGATGTCCGCATGTGTTTGTAGAATACTTTGCAGCGGTTTTTTTTTTCTCGAAAGTTTAGACTGCACACGAGACAGCTAAATACTGCCCAAGGGCGTATTCTCAACATTCCATTTTCTATGTCGGATCCATTTGGTCCTCTGGCACAGGTTGGGTGACGAAGCCGCAGCTTACAAGCATTTGTGGATAGCAACTGGACCGCTGGCTCCTGTGGAGCGAGTGGTAAAATGCCACAAGATCAAATGGATCCAAAATGACCAGTGGAATGTTAAGAGAATACAGCTCCAGCTCACGTGCGGCCTTACACCACCCGGCATGTAAATGTACAGTAAAATCTAGCCAATTCAGCCTTCAAGGAAATAGCAACCATGTTAAAATTATCTGAAAGTCCAAATTATCGAATGGCCCTAAAAAAACTGCTGAAAACAGTTTGCATCACAGCAGTTTTATAAAATGAACACCTGGAATATTGTTGCAGTAAATTTGAGATGGAAACAAAGTGACCGCGACAATTTTTTGCAGTTTGGTCAAGTTTTTTTGCTTTTCGCACACTGTCGGGAACGTCGTACAACTGCTCCAGAATCATAAGCGCCTCCGCGGCTCTTTTCGCAGTGTGACGCAGTAGCCGTGGTGCCTATTCACAAATGGCCCCATCACGATTTGAGGATGCTTCACCGCATGAACTCTGATGAGGTGAAGCGTCCTCAAAACCCGGCGGTTTAACATACTCGAAGAGCGGAGAAAGCACGTGGACGCAAGAGAGAGATGCGTAGACGTTAGAACGCCGTGACCTGGCCATCCCAAAGTAAACATACAAAATAAAACTACACGACCCGTGACGCGCAATGTACGAAACGGAGCGACTGGCCGATGCGCACGCCCGGTGGCAGCGGAGGGATGGCTTGAATTTAAGAGATGCAAAACTGAAAATATGCAGCTGATTTATACTTCGGCAGTGGTGGACTACCGATAGACGTCGCGCCTGCCATAGCACACGCGCCTGAGGTGTGCGGGCATCACTGTTCCCTACACAAGTTCGGTGAGGTCTATTAGGTCAATCACTGACATCGCGGGTGGTACCTCGAAGCGGCCCCGCCATAATTAACCAGTGCGAACCTTCTCATGTGCGAACTAGCGAGCGTCCGACACCATAGGGTTTGGGACAGCGCTGCTATTTCGAATTATATGAGAAAACGGGGGTCAAATAATCGAGAATTTAGTATGCTCGACAACCTGACCTGATGACAAGCGAGGACCAACAAATACAAGTGGCACTAGCTTGTTTCCTACTGCATACCATATATCACGAAAAATCAAACAATGGCGCCACATTTTCGTCCACTGCAGCTACAAGGCATGACCACCCAGCTTCGCTTTTAGACAATCCCGTCTGCGCTGCCCTCAAGGCTGAGCATTTAAGTTACATAACTGCTATAATGTAGCATTTTCTAGATTCGGTAGCTTCAATACACTTACTTTTGCTCATGTCCAGGCTTGCAGGCGACCCAACGGCAGCAGCTTACAAACACAACACCAAACCATAGAAACCAAACAGCTTCGCACGAAGTATCGGATCGGATCGGATTGGATCAGATCGGCTGGCCCACAGTGAGAGGAAAAATAACCCATAGGCTTCGCTAAATTTGACGGTAAAACATCGAAGTGGCCGGCGCGGCGGAGTTATGGCGCAAAATTGTTTTAGAGCAGGATGGCTTGCACAAGAACATGCATTCGATTTTAATTGCGCATCCAGAGCTACAGTGCAGTAGCAGAAATAGTTCAGTGAATGGGCATGCATTCATATGTGAGAAAGCTCGAAGTAGCACAAAAAACCGCAGCTAAACGGCAGATAGCACAGAGCAGCCAAACAAAGCTACGGAAGCTTTGTTTCGCAATACAGGCTTGCATATGTTGTGTGTTGTGAGGTTGACATTACATAAGAGTGCATTGTTCTCTTGAGAATGTTTGTAACAATAAGACATATGTTGCAGTGCCTACCCAACAATTTAGCCACACAAAACAATATGTTGGTGTCTCCTTGCAGTGACACAAGCAGCACGGAGATTGAGACCACACACATGCAAGTAGGAGTCGCTTCCCTAGCAATAGCAAGTTCACATGATGTGCTGTCATTGCGACACCTCACCCAAATGCGGGTGCAAACATCGCGGGACGTCACCATGGCGAAACAGCACTGGATGATACCTATGCAAGAGCAAGGTTGCAGCCAACCTACCACTAGGCATGCAGTCCATTTGAGCAGTATGTGAAACCAGCTGTCATTCTGCTGACCGAGAGGCACCAGCCAGACATGCATGCCTGTGTCGAGTCACACCTGCACCACACCAGATGATCAGTCGCCGAAAAAGTATACAAACGCTGCATTGGCGTGTTTAGGCTGGGCCGAAATTGACAATAATCACATGCGAATTGCTGCCTGTGCAAAAAACATCGTTTTGTGCCAGTGAAGGCTAGCCATGTTCACTTACAATGTTACTTACATTGTTACTGTTACTTACATGTTACATGTTACTTACACTTACATGTTACCTACAAGTGACAACCACACTATGGGTTCATTAGACTGTCTACACGTATCGCATGCCTGGCTTTGACACAACCTGACTCTTGTGCTCCCAGTGCAATTGCATCCAGTGCTGCTTCACAACACTACCACTTATTCTCACATATTCTTGTCGTGATGGCGGCAGTACATTGTATTAGCAGCAAGGCTGAATGACTGGTGCTGCACGCTAGTAGAGTGAAAGTAGCAGCCTCACTCTGTCGGTTACATCTCTGCATGTTTTCAGGACAGCAAGTGAGAATGTGACAGCACGGTTTGTTAGGTAGATGTGTAGGAAAGCGCCCAAGTTTGGATGAAAGTATCAGTGCTAGTGGCATTGCATGGCCATGTGTTTTGCCGTCTAAGATGACTACACGTTCAGCAAAACTCTGCCTTTCACAGTAACATGTGTAGAAGCATTGCTGACGAAACATTTCTATTGCAGCAAACTGGTGAGTTACAGACGCTGAACCACCAGGTCAGCAGACTAGCTGACACAATGGAACAGCAGCTGAGGCCCATTTCGGAGTTGGCCACAATCATGGCCTCGTTTATAACGAATGGAACCCAAGTTTAGTGTTGATTTATAAATAATGTGTTATCCTTCCATATGTCAGAATTAAAAGTTCTTAAAAATACCAGCATACGTTTGAAGGTTTATTAGTAATGTAGTGTGGCAATCTCATGGTTACAACTGACCGAAGTTTTTTTTCAGCAATTCTTGGAGCAAGTAACATTGGGTGTTGGAGCAGTTTGGAGCAGACAAAATTCTATTTTGGAGCAATTTGGGGTAGAGAAATTTATTTTGAAGCAGTTTGGAGCGGGCCAATGGCAATTATGGTGGAATGGAATGTACAGGGCACTTCGAAACCACAATGAAATATAAAAGACCAACACGAAAAGAACAATAAAGTATGTCAACAGGCAGCATTGCGCATGTTTTTCTGTATAAAGGTAAGAGCATTGGTGGCACTATGATGGAACTATATATTCTGGTGCCAACGCTCATAACTGCAATGTTATTAAATCATGTGGTCCAATCAACGTGGTAACACACTTTCTGGTTCACCATATGTCACTGCAGACGCAGAGAGCCGCGATCAACCCCAGACTGGTGAAAGTTGAAGCTATTCCAATCTGTTTTTATAACAATAGCAATTACATGGACACTGTAGGCACATTTCTGCCGTCAGTGTTGGTGTGATGTTCCAGATAAATTGCAGGGGTGATAACGACATTGCCATGCACTGTATGCTGTAAAGTATGTGCAAGTCAAAGCATGTGAGGATGAGCCAGCGATGCCATTTGGGGAACTCAAGATGTATTCAAATATTATAATTACAACCTCCCAAGTGGCCGCACATGCCCCGACCAGTTGCAGGAAGCGCTGAAAAGTCCACTGTTGCGAGTGCAAAAATTCATGCGAGAGGCACGCTGGCTTGGTGTGCAACATGTGAACGGCTGTAGACTTTTTTTGTGTGTGTGGAATTCGCTCTCTGTTCGCGGTCACTGCCGGAGCACACATATGCCGCAGTCATTGTGGTGTAGCATGGCACAATTTCCTCCAAATTTATGTTTGTGGCACAGTATGGTACAGGAATGTGCCTTTCTGTCAAGATGGTGCAATCGACAAAGGAGTCCCACCCTTGCAATAATCTTGTCAACTACCATGCACTTCCAGTGCTTTTCAAGTGTGGAGAGGTAGTGCACAACTTTGTTGTGGCATTGGTGTATTGAAAAAAGCCTATCTTTAATCTAATTCTTGCACCCTCACTGCCAACACATCATGTATACTTCGTGTAGATTACACAAATATATTCCAAAGCTATAAATTCCATGGTCCGAGCAGCTAAATCCTACGCTCAAGCTGAAAGGAAATAGTAATGAGGTATTGCGCACTCACGCTTGTTCGTAGTACATACTACGAGCATGACATGTCGAAGTAAACCTGTTTGGTCTCCTCAGACGGAGGAGAAATCTCATGTCATATTAACGACTTCCAACACAAATAAATCACAATGTGTGTCACAATGTAACGTATGTAGGAAACAATATGGAAGTATTCAACAACAAACTAAAAGAAACACGAGGAATATGGCCAATCGTTGAAGGAGGACAAATTATATGAAAAGAATTGTCGCACAAAACCAAGTGAACAAACACAGTCACAGCAGAGGCGACAGAACATGTCTTCCAGTGCATACAGAACAACAAACTGTTGCCACAAACGTTGCAGTGCATACCTTTACGACTTATGCTATCGAAACCTAAACTGTGTGTAATAAATAATTCACATGGACATAAAGAAGGTGGAAACTACGAATTGGCATATAAAGTGCATGCATTTTTGGTTTCGGTCATGAGTCAACATGACCTTGCAGAAGCACATGGAAATACATGGTAATAAAAAGCTTTTCTTTGTCAGCCATTCCACAAAAATCAGACTTTCTGTCACAGCGATGCGGGTGAGACTTTGAGATACGCTTGATATTGCAACATAGCTCGTAACATAACATTTAAGCAAATGTGGTGACTGGCTAATTCCAAAATGCACCTAAAAACAAAAAGCTTCGTGTGATGCACCCCACACTGCTTTTTTAAACAATGCTTCGTTTCCGTTGCTTCATTTCCGTTGATAAAAAGTTTTACTTTTTAACAGACATAAAGCTAACAGTTCAAGTTCGTACAGGTGTTGGAAACATGCTGCCAATTTAATATTGCACATCACAAAGCTTACTGAATGTGCAGCAATCCTGCATACAGTGCACGACATGTTTGAAGATCATTGTTGTGTGTCACTCACGTACATACAAGTGTGTTGTGTTACACATTTCACGTCATGGTGAACCTCTTTCAGTGAAGCTTTCCGAAATTACATGTTAGCGGATTTATTATAACATTTGTCCCTAGGTTACACACAGGTGCCATTTTTCTCGCAAGACCGCAATTTCAATTTTAAACACATTTCATTGTGATTGCTTTGACGGTTAACTCAGGCAAGGCACTTGTACAGTTTGCATGTACTTTAAAAGGAAGCTTTGGTGTTTAAGTACATTAGGATGTTTACATATGCAAATGCCATTGACATTAGTGTTACCAGTGGGATGGCATAATTGGCTTAGAAGGTCATTGCTAATTTTAAATTGCGAACCAAAGCCAAAAGGGGTAGCTGCTTCATATAACGTTGGGATGACTCGGAGATGTCACATCCTACACTAACTCAACATAGATACCTACAACGCTTCTTAACACACCACATATGGTGCATGCGCTGAAAAAAATCCAAGCTGATGATATGTCCTGATGTCATGGAGAACTTTTGTAGGTAACTCGAATTAGCCTTCATCGATTGCTCAAACAGAGTTAGCACTGCAGCATCGGTATTTTTTTTTTTTGGCCACTGTGCAAGGCAGCTGACATGCCTAATCTCAATGCATTGTGCTCCAGGTAGACGAAGAGAAGCACCAGTTGTGACGTCTCTCAAAATGATGATTGCTGGCCATCGACTCATGGAAAACAGATGTAGCTTCGTCATTTGTAGACAAAGTGGTCGTGTAGTGCGACATCACAAACACGGGGGCGCCTCGTGTAAAGTTACACATCTGTGGGCATGGCCTGGGAGCACGCAACCAATATTTGAAGTTCGTGATAAGTAAAACCAAATGATATTTAGTCACATCGTGCGGCATGAAGAATCAGAGTGGAAAAGAGAATGTATGCTCAAAATTTCTATTTCAAGGTCAGTGGACATCCAAAATTTGCCAAAGTTGCACTTTCAGTGACAATTTTCAGTTGGCCGAGAGGTGGACCTTCCACTTAGATATACGGTGGAGGCTACAAAATGCTTCAACTATTTCAAGAAAAGGAAGTACGCAACACTTTCACATGTTTTGAAAATTCTGCAACATTGAAGGTTAGGAAAATATTACACATTCAGCCTGAAGTAACGCTTTTGTGTTAGAAAGACGCAATCACGTGAGATTAAATCAATAAAAGAATACTGCTCCTCCACATACAGTGAACCAGTGGCGTAGCCAGAAATTCTGTTTGGGGGGGGGGGGGGGGGGCTCACTTGGAGCTTGGCCTCCTCCTTCAGAGGAAGTTTTAGCTCAGGTTATCATCATCATCAACCTGGCTACGCCAGCTGCAAGGTAAAAGCATCTCCCATACTTCTCCTCTAACTACCCCAGTCATGCGCTAATTATGGCCAACTTGTCCCTGCAAACTTCTTAATTTCATCCGTCCACCTAACTTTCTGCCACCACTTGCTACGCTTCCCTTCTCTTGGAATCCAGTCCGTAACCCTCAATGACCATCGGTTATCTTCACTCCTCATTAAATGCCCCGCCCATGCCCATTTCTTTTTCTTGATTTCAACTAAGATGTCATTAACTCACGTTTGTTCCCTCACCCAATTTCTTATCCCTTAACGTTACACCTATCATTCGTTGCGTCGTCCTCAATTTAAGTAGAACCCTATTCGTAAGACTCCATCCAAGTTTGTGCCCCATACGTGAGTACTGGTAAGACACAGCTGTTATGCACTTAGTTTTACACATGTTACACTTGTTATACATTTAGCTCGGGTGCTCCTATCTAAATACATGTAGAAGGTGAATTTGTTTTTCTCGGCAACCACTGCACCAAATCTGATGAGGTTTGTTGCATGTAAAAGAAAAACTTGAATTCTACTGACTTCTGCTTCGAATTTTTCATTTAGGTTGTCAATTCTTTATTAAAAATTCACCAAAACCACAAATTTTCAAAAATCTAAACTATCAAACTCAGCAATGAACAACAATATCACAATTATGTGAATTGGACCTAATAGTACATCCATAGCGGACAAAATTTCTATGTTACACGTGAATCTCAAGAAATTTAGCATTATGGAAATACACCTTTCACAGAATCCTTGTACACAATGTAACCAATTCACGTAAGATACCAATTGACATACCAAATTTGTCGACTTTGGCTCTTATAATAGTTGCCGTTCACAGAACCGTGATATCTGTTCTTGATGCAGAGCTATTAGTTTGTAAACGTCATTCATTCATTCAAATAACTTTATTCAGTGCCCTGCGATTTGGTGGGGTGGGCCTGGACCCCGCCTAGGTTTCAGCCAAGGGTTGTTGGCCCTTGGCAGCTTCCTCGGCTCGCTAGACGGCCCAGAGTTGGTGCTGCAGGTCAGAGCTGAGCAACGCAGGCTCGCAACGCGCGCGGAGGCTGTCGCTGTTTGAGACTGCATCCCCGTTACCCTGCATTACAGCCGTACATTCCCATAGGATATGCTCCAGGGTGGCTTTAGAGTTGCAATGTGTGCACTTGTCGGTTGGGTATAAATCTGGGTGTATTAGGTGCATGATAGCTGGACTTGGATAGGATCTGGTCTGTAACTGCCACCATTCGACAGACTGGTTTTTGCTTAATTTTGGGTGCAGCGGCGGGAATGTACGCCTCTGCAATCTATGGTGTTGTGTAATTTCGTTAAATTTGGCCATTCGATCTTCCCACTCCCACTCATTGGTAGTCAGTGAGGCAGGGCTAACCGAGGCTTGGTTAAATTTTTTTCGCACTTTCGAATTCTTCAAAATATTTTAAACAAAATTCAGGCCCTAAATCGAAATTCCACTTCCAACAGACACTGGAACTTAACTTTCTTTCTCAAATGCAACAAATTTAATTAAAAGTTATCCAGGGGTTATCTCAGAAAAAAGCGTTTCGGCGTTTTACATGTATTTGAATAGGCCACGTCAGAGTTGGGTCCGAGCTAAAGCTTCCTCTTAAGAAATTTCTGCACTGCACTGCACTGCCCTGCCATTGCAAAAGATGCTGCAAACACAGTGTCAAAAGCAGTAAAATATGTATTTTTTCGTAAGAAAATATACTCGTATGTTGCGAAAATTATGCCAAAACTAACTGATATCAATGTTTCCATATTTCTGTTTATTTTATTAGTAAAGAAAATATCACACGAACTTTAGAACTATATCAGTTTGAACCCAGCAAAGCAGTGCATGCCACTGATGTGAAAAATGTGAAGGCCATGAAATGAACAAGTTGAGGACAAATATGGTAATGAAATTTCGTCATTCAACAACCTTGTTTACATTTTTGTACATATGCAACAGCCAGTGAAAAATCTCAATGACGCTGTCATTTATTCCAATGTATTACGCAGGAGCAGATGTCACCGGTCGTGTATCGTTAGTAATTTCACCGAATTTATTGTCCCAACAGAGAGCACCTATATAAAGACGTTCTGCAAAATATACGAGGGCGAGTCAAATGAGTGAGCCAATGTGAATACATAACGGGGTACTTAATTTAAATGTAGTCTCCATGAGCATTTAGACATTTATCCCATTAACTAACGAGTCGGGTGATTCCAGTCTCATAAAACTCCTTAGGTTGCTGCTTCAACAAATCTGCAACTGACTCTTTAACGTCATCATCCGACCAGATCTGTTTCCCTTGAGCTGTTTTTTTCATTTGCCCCAAAATGTGGAAGTCGCAAAACGACAGGTCTCAGCTGTATGGCGGATGTTGCAGCGATGCCCACTTGAACTTTCCCAGTCTTGTATTAACCACAACAGCGACATGGGGACGGGCATTGTGGAAAAATTTAAACTTAAATTAAGGGGTTTTATGGGTCGAAACCAATTTCCAATTATGAGGCACGCCGTAGTGGAAGACTGGAAATTTCGACCACCTGGGGTTCTTTAATGTGCACCTAAATCTAAGTACACACGTGTTTTCGCATTCTGCCCCCATCGAAATACAGCCGCCCTGGCCGGAATTCGATTCTGCGACCTCGTGCTCAACAGCCCAACACCATAGCCAGGTTGTGGAACAAGATGACCCCATTCATCAATTTTCCACGTCGTTTGTTCTTGATTGCGACCGGCAACCGATCCGGCGTTTCACAATAAAGGAAAGGATTGATAGTCTCTCGGGCTTTAGAAAATTCTATCAGTAATGGCCCCTGACGATCCGAAAAAAACATAGTAAACAACACCTTTCCGGCGGAAATGACGGCCTTTGCTTTCTTTGGGGGCGGTGAGTTCAAATGTTTCCACTGTAAGCTTTGCTTTCGTGTTTAAGGCTCGTAGTAGTGGCACCATGGTTCGTCCCCGATCACAAATGCAGGCAAGAAGCCGTCACCCTCATTGTGATACCGGATCAGATGAGTCAAGGCAGTGCAGAACCTTCTTCTAGCAGTGGTTCAAAGTCTTCGGCATCCATTGCACACGCAAAAGCCGAAGACCGAGACATTGATGAACTATGGTGTGAACCCAACCCCGACTGATGTTTGCACGCTCTGCCAGTTCATCTATGTTTATCCTCCGCACTTGTGTTGGGGGTGATTGCACGATGGCTTTGGCGCGGTCTTGGGTTGCCTTTGCAACTTTCACATCCTTTTTGAACCGTTTGCTAAAAAAAAAAATTAAATTATGGGGTTTTACGTGCCAAAACCACTTTCTGATTATGAGGCACGCCGTAGTGGGGGACTCCGGAAATTTTGACCACCTGGGGTTCTTTAACGTGCACCTAAATCTAAATACACGGGTGTTTTCGCATTTCGCCCCCATCAGAACCGTTTGCTCCAATGGTTCACAGTGGCCAATGAAATGCAATGTTCAACGTACACAACAGCCATACGGCGAATAATTTCCTTTTGGGAAACGCCTTCAGCTGTCAAAACCTCATCCCATTGTACAGATAAACTGAAGTGTTGGTGACACAATCAATAGCCTTCTTCCTAATCTGATACGCCTTGTGTATTTCTCGCTCAGCTATCTTGGCACCAGCACAATATCATAACTTCAGGATCGGTTTACACGGGCATACCAAGCAATGAATAGGAAGGTGCCCACTGACTTTATTATTGAAAATTCATGCCAACACAAGCATATGTTCACACACCTTCCTGTTACCCGCAGTGGTTGCTCAGTGGCTATGGTGTTAGGCTGCTGAGCACGAGGTCGCGGGATCGAATCCCGGCCCCGGCGGCCGCATTTCGATGGGGGCGAAATGCGAAAACACCCGTGTACTTAGATTTAGGTGCACGTTAAAGAACCCCAGGTGGTCGAAATTTCCAGAGTCCTCCACTACGGCGTGCCTCATAATCAGAAAGTGGTTTTGGCACGTAAAACCCCATATATTACACCTTCCTGTTTGGCTTACGTAGACTTCACTGCCTTATAGAGGAATCTGATAGACTACCCCAACACTGCAATGTACGTAGGAATTGGGGCGCTTTATTCTGTACCTTTGGGACCTATTTGTATTTCTTCCTATGCACGAGCATAATCCAGCAAGCTGGCCGAAAATGCAAGTTGGCACCTGTCCTTGTATGCTCTCTGTGGTTGTTTGTTTGCGCAGTTATAAAACTGTTTGCAGAACCACTAAGCTTTCACCAACACTACGTATTGAACTAAAACGGAGACTAACCTGCAGTAAGCAGAGAAGCGTTTCTTCTAGCGACATGGCGGCTTTGGATCCGCCATGCCCACAGAAGACGAAATCATGCCAGTCTTCTTTTATAGCAGCACCAAGTCATGACGTTAGACTGAGATACTTGAAAGGGTAGGCCAGTAGAATTGCGTCGCCAGATGACGACAGCGTTGAGAACGAAGGGCCGTTGATCAACTGGTTCTTGCCATCACAAGACACATCAAGTGGCCATGTGCATCCAGAAGCAGCAAAGCCAAGAAAAACCTGAAGTAAGCTAATGGGAACCTGTGCCTGTCAATATGGATCGCTAATGTTTCCGAAGTTGTACCGCATTGCGATAGAGTGGCTCACAATCTAAAGAATGTCGCCATTAGATTCCAAATACCAGTTGTGTTTCCTGCTCCTCAGAAACTATCAATGTTGTGCAGCCATATTTCTATAGCCCTAGCAAAAATGCCAATAGAATTTTCTATTGGTCCAATAGAGCTGTGCTTTGGGTTCTATAGGTAACTGATTGGAACTCTATTGGTTTCATTGGAATTCTATTGGTACCCATTGGGTCCAATAGGCGACATCTATTTCTTGCCTATAGGTCCAATAGACTTTGCATTGGTACCAAAAGGGGACAGCTATTTGTCACTTATAGAACCAATAGATTTGTATTGGCACCAATAGGGTCCAATAGGTACCAGCTATTTGTCACTTATGGGACCAGCAGAAGTTGTATTGGTACCAATAGGGCCCAGTAGAGCTTGTATTGGCACCAATAGGGTCAAACAGATGGCAACTGTTACTTGTCCTATAGAGCCAGTAGAGCTTGTATTGGTACCAATGGGCATCAATAAGTGGCATGTGTTATCAGCGACCTAAAGACTAATGTGGTTGCTATCAGTACCAGCAGTATACTGCTAAGAGTTTTGAGTTACTTGGTTCAAATTTAGCCAGTAGAACATTATTCCCTGTAGAACCGAGAGCTTCATTTGGATCAACCTTAATAAAATGGCAGTTTTGATTCATTCAATAGAAACTGCATGAAATATATATGAATGAGGATTTTTCAAAATGTGGCAGCAATTTTACTAATACTGTACTTGATGCCTTAATCCCTCAGTAACAATTCTCTATTAATTTAACTTGTGCAGATATTCTGCCCAAAATTATGCTTATGCTATAAACTTGTATAAAGTTGAAGAAGATCAAGGTTCACAGGAAGTGAAAGGCTTCAAGTGATCAAGTGGTTGATCAAAGAATGTCGCTGGAGCATATAAATGATGGAATTGTGTTCATCAGGGCAGGAAATGCTTTTCTTGGCAGCTTTCATGCCCATGTAGCCTACTCGCCCTCAATGCAGTAGGAGTAGCTGGTGCACGAGTAGGGCAAGGGAAGTCAAAGTATAAGGGAAAATTAAGGATTATCTATGTTAGCTTCGTTTTGAGTTATTGCCACCTCAAAAAGAGCCAACAGCAGCACTACCAACTGTTCCCCCTATCACGCTTAACACCTCCCACTTTCTTTTTTACACTTTGATTACCCAAGCTTACTTTGTGCATTGGCTTAATCTCTTTCTCACCCATTAAAGGTATGGGGCGATTTACTCATGCCTAAATGCTGCTAAGAAAGCAGTTGCTGCTCAACAGTACATCATCTTGTGAAAGTCACTCAAAATGACATTCCTTGTTAAATCACTGCTAAGGCTTGTGGCATTAAGGACATGCTTTTTATACATGCTACAAATATGTGCATTTACACATTACCAGGTTTTTTTAATGGCTGCTGTTTTTGTAGTTTCCTCTTTCATCCTTATAAATCTTCCCAAGAACTTGGACAGTGCTTCGGCACCGTGCCTTAAGCAGACTGTTTCCTGTTACCACTAGAATCAACCTTCCTTGCATTCTTTTAGACATAGCTCTTGTTTCCTTTCTCAGTGTGGAAAAAAATATTTCTTTTTGAACCCCGACTTCAATTAAGCAGTTAGTAGTTTTTGTGCACAGATTTTATAATTAGCTCTGTCTTTCCGTGTCACTTCAACGTTTAGGCATTCGTGCAGACCAGCACAATACAGGTATAGTGAAAGTGCAGACATGAACAAAGTGCTGGTTTCCAACAAACATTTATTTTAAATGTGAAGCATACATACACATTGAAAAAAAAAGAAAGATAAATGCGAAAGTGTTGTGGGAACTTGTAATTAACAGTTATCTCCTTGAACCTTTATAAAAGACAAAAATATCAAGTTTATATGATGAGACATGAGAACGACCAAAATCTAGTTGCTAGTGCCACCTTCATTGAGCAGCATCTTGTGCACTGAGTGAGATTTATTTTATATACAGCAAAGGTGGTCATGTGAACAGAGTACACAATGGTCTAGCTGGTCATGTCAGCGTTCACACCCGAAAGAGTGAAGGGGAATAAACTTTATACAGAACATTCACAGCCATTTTCGTCAGGCCACTAGTATCTGATTTGTCATCATGAGAGGGTGAACAAGAACAAAACATAGCCCACCAGCACCACTAGCATGTAAACTGATTCTCCTACAACAATGTGTAGTTGGCACTTTGATGCACTAATCACACACTACTTCACAGTGCTGGTTACTTGGTAATTTCATTTGTGGGGGGGGGGGGGGGGGTTCATTTCACTTAATTTATTTCCACCTTAAAGGCCCGAGGTCATTACATAAGAGGGGGGGAGGGAGGCATAGAGGAACATATGACACGGCCACAGAGGTACAGTATCAGTACAGTGAAGTACAGAGGTACAAGTGTAAAAGCAGATACAAAAATAGAAATAGCAAAAAAAATACAGCACAAAAGTGCAAAGATACAACAGCCTAAAACTACAGCAGCAGATTTCCACACAGCGAGAGCATGAAACACATTAGCTACGTATGTACTATGGAATATGGCTGATTAATATTTCCCAGAATAGCTCGCTGTCAGTGCATGAGGCTATGGTATCGGGTAGATTGTTTCAGTGGGTTATTGCTTGAGGAAAGAATGAGGTTAGCATTGATGAAGTACGGCTGTTAAGTCATGCTATGGCGTTGCTGTGGTTGATACGGGAGGAAGTTCGGTGTGGCGGTTTTAAGACAGGATGTCTGGACTTTGGGTGATAATAAAAGGCTTTGCGCCACACGAAACCCGCAGAGCGGAACACCTGTGCATGTTTCTAGAATTCCACAACCAGCATTACTGTAGTAGACAGAGACAACATATGGATCACAAAGTTATTAAGAACATGGCAATGCATACTTCACAAGCCTGCTACTTTAGCCATTCCTCTAGCTGTGAATGCATTTCTAGCTAAAGTTTGGAAATTTCACTTTCCCTACTTTTCATATTTGTGTTCTATAAATGTCATTCTAACTTGTCTAGTATCATTTTAATGCACAGTTACAAACTGGGACATCCTTCTAATCCTTCCAGGCTTCTGCTAGTTATTTACTTTGAAGATGTTTGTACTTGATTCACTCAACTTCCGATTGACAGACAGCTGACTTAAGCAACCTGGCACAATCGGGGCCTAATTTTCAGTGAAGCTGTTTCTTTTGAGTAGTTGTATTTAAGATTTCAGTTGCCAGTAATTAAGCCACACACCATAAAATATTGGCCGCCTACGACTTCACTTTCAAACATTGCCTGTAAACAGTGCATTCGAGCGCTTTCTTCCTTTTTTAGCAAAATGCTTCACACAAAAACATTTCAGTTAGCATGGTTATGAGCCACTATTATTCTCCCATTTTCAACAAATTTAATTTCCATGGCTGTTATAGTTCTCTCAGGAGAGCAGGCTAAATTATACATGCATGAAACACACGATACTTAGGTGCACCGGAAGAATTTAGTGCAAAGGCCACAATTAACCCACACACTTTAAACTTTGCCTAAAAGAACAGATTGACGTTAACGCAGCTCTGCCAGACAGTCACAAAGGCCATCTACTGAGTTTCGTGAAGGAATTGGCAGACTGTTTTTCAACGTCATCCAAAGTGCGGCGCATGTCCATCACGAAGCGCCGCATTATTACGGTCGAGCCTGCACATCCTGTTCGTCAGCATCCTTACAGAGTGTCTACAGTGGAAAGAGAAGCAACCAAGCATCAGGTGAAAGAGATGCTCCAAGACGACGTGATCCAGCCGTCTACAAGCCCATGGGCTTCCCCTGTACTGTTAGTCAGAAAGAAAGACAACACACTGCGCTTCTGTGTAGATTACAGAAAGTTGAACCGTGTCACCAAGCGCTACATTTATCCATTGCCACGCATTGACGACGCATTGGATCATCTGCAACATGCCAAGTTTTTTTCTTCGGTGATCTTAAATCAGGGTATTGGCAAATTGAAGTTGATGAACGGGATCGTGAAAAACGGCGTTTGTGACACCTGACGGGCTTTATGAGTTCAAAGCTCTCCCCTTCGGTCTCTGTTCCGCACCTGCCACCTTTGAGCCAATGATGGATATCGTGCTTGCTGAACTCAAATGGCAAACTAGCCTCGTATACTTGGACGACGTCGTGTTCTCGAGCACGTTTGACAAACATCTCGCACGACTTGAGAGTGTCCTCGCTGCAATCCGTACTACCGGCCTCACCATCAAGCCTGGAAAATGCTACTTTGGGTTCCAAGAGCTCAAATTTCTTGGCCATGTCGTTGGTCCTCAAGGCGTCCGACCAGACCCCGACAGGTTAGCTGCCGTCACCGAGTTTTCGCCACCCACAGACAAGAAGGCTATCCAACGCTTTCTTGGTTTGTGCGCATATTATACGTGCTTCGTCAAGGGATTCTCGAGAATTGCTGAGCCTCTGACACGGCTTACATGCGACAGTGTGCCTTTCATTTGGGCGGACGAGCAGCAGCAGTGGGCCATTAGTAAATTCCGACCGTACTTGTACGGTATACCCTTTAAGGCAGTCACTGACCACCATGCGCTGTGCTGGCTTGCCAACCTCAAGGATCCTTCAGGCAGACTAGCCCGTTGGAGCCTGCACTTACAAGAGTACAACATTACAGTTGTCTACAGATCTGGAAGGAAGCACAGTGACGCTGACTGTTTGTCACGCACACCACTCCCTACAATGTCATCTGACCCTGACCATGACTTGCCAATTGTCGGCGTTGTAGACGCCATAAAAACGGCGTCAACGTTATAGACGCCATAAAAATGGCTGAGCACCAGTGCGCTGACCCTGAGCTGCTGCCGCTCGTCGAGCACCTTCAAGGAGTTGAAGGTGTTCTACCCCACACGCTCGTGCGCGGCTTATCATCGTACTACTTGCACAACAATGTCCGTTACAGGAAAAACTGCGGAAGCGGTCCCAATACGTACCTCCTTGTCGTGCTGTCGGCGCTGCCCCAATACATTTTGCAAGCCTGCCATGATGAGCCATGCGCGGGACACCTGGGATTCGCCAAGACATTAGCAAGGATACGACGAAAGTATTACTGGCCCCGGCTTTATTCTTCTGTGGAACGGTACATACGTGAAGACTTGCTGCGATTATCAACGCCGCAAGAAACCACCAGTTAAACCAGCTGGCTTTCTCCACCCTGCGGACCCTCCTCAAGCACCGTTCCAACAAATAGGAATGGATGTACTTGGGCCATTCCCAGTAACTTCTTCGCGCAACAGATGGATAGTCGTCGCTACCGACTATTTAACCCGGTACGCCGAAACCGAAGCTATTCCGCAAGCAAATTCGTATGAAGTGGTCAAGTTCTTTGTACGCCACATCATCCTACAACATGGTGCACCGTTTGTTCTCGTCACCGACCGCGGTACAGCATTTACAGCAGAACGTTTGCAGGACATTCTCCAGCTGATGCATAGCTCTCACCGTAAGAGCACTGCATATCACCCTCAACCAATGGATTAACGGAACGTCTGAACAGAACGCTGGCTGATATGCTCTCCATGTATGTTGACATAGAGCACAAAACGTGGAACGAGATTTTAGCCTATGCGACTTTTGCGTATAACACTGCTGTACAGGAGACTACACAGTTTACGCCGTTCAAACTTTTCTACGGGCGTCACGTCAAAACTTGACGCCATGCTACCTCTGGCTGATAATAGTCCGACCAGCGAACATGTGGAAGAGTTCGTACAAAGAGTGAAAGAGGCACGCCAGCTTGCTCAACATCGTATCCAGAGTCAACAGCATACCAACACCCTTCGATACAACCAGGGTCAACGCGACGTCAATTACAATACCGGCACCTGCGTGTGGGCCTGGACGGCCATTCCTCGCCGTGGACTCTCGGACAAGTTGATCCGCTAGTATTTTGGTCCCTACAAGGTTACACGCTGCCTCAGTGACATGACCTACGAAGTTGTCCCCTGATGTTCTGACCCAGGTGCACTCCGTCGTAGCAAAACTGTAAACAGCGAAACTAACTCTTTACTGGGTGAACCTGTGCCCAGAAAAACAGGCTACACTCAAAGCACAATGATAGCGGTGAACACAGTTGGCGATCGTAAAAAATCTGCTCTGCCGGCCAAGCACATCAGCTTTTATACACAAGTCATCAAAGGTTCCGAGTAATTACTGGTGCTCGCGTGTCTTCCTGAATGGTCTACACAATTTTCATTGTATATGCAATCAGTAACTACAGTGACACAGACAGCACACACAACCATCACTAACATTCGAGAAACTTCTGATACATGCAGGCACCTCCAGTGCTTAGACAGTGAAAAGCAGTCACCCCAAAAAAATAAACGAGTACGTGTGTCAATATCAACTCAGTGAATGATCTAGTTCCCCAGGGACATGAAACTGCACACATTTTCAAGCCCTCATAGTTCATCTAACATCTTCAGTGCAAAACTACAAAAAACCACAACCAGTATATTCCCCTTTCTGACATTCACTCAGTGACATTCATGTAAATTCGGAAGGTCTGCAATATAGAGGGTACTTCCCACACTCATCCCCACACATATCTTGTCCACTTCGCTAGTATGTAAAAGCACAGTCTCCTCAACTCCCATTCTAATGTACAAGTGTGATACTTATTTATTTATTTATTCAAAATACTCACAGGCTCCAAATAGGAGTATTGTGTGAGGGGGGCATGTACAGAAAATGAAGGATGCAAAAAAGCAGCTCATGCATCATTATACAATGGGTAACAGTTTCACAGGACACAAGGAGCTAATGAGAAGTATAAAGTTAAAAATATAAGGCCGGAAAAATATTGCACAGTATATGCAATCTACAAAGGAACATTGAAATGGTGGCTAAAAGGGTGACTAACGAAGTACAATACAGTGAATAAAACAGTTAGAAAAACCAGAGCAATACTTGGTCTTTGAAGGCTGCAGTGTCATGTAATGCAACGATGCGATCAGGAAGATCATTCCAGTAGCTTATGGCACGTGGAAGCACTGATGAATTAAAAGCCGTGGTTCGGCCAAATATGTGCCTAAAGCTGTGGCTATTACAAAGACGACGGGATGTACAATGTGGTTCGGTAACGGGAAGGGTAGTAGAAGGCTGACTATGAATTATTTTGTGGAAGAGACAGAGCAAAGCTACCTTCCTTCGCAGCTCTAGTGTTGGGAGTGATAGCGAGAACTTCAGGTTAGTAATGCTAGTCTGTCGGTCATATATCCTGGTTATAGAACATACAGCGCGGTTCTGAATTCGTTCAAGTGATTGCATTAGATAGGCCTGATGCGGTGACCATATGGGCAAGGCGAATTCAAGTTGAGGACGAACAAAAGTCTGATAGGCTAGTTTTCGAGTGGTTAAAGGCACATCTCGAAGATTACGCTTCAGATAGCCAAGAGTACGTAATGCTTTGGCGGTCATTTTATTATTGTGAGTCTTCCAGCAAAGATTGACAGTGAGATACATGCCAAGGTACTTGTATGAAGTCGCATGCGCATAAGGGTTAGAATTTAGTGAGTATGGGAAGGCTGAAAGCGTCTTTTTGCGGGTAAAAGTCACAGTTCTGCATTTGTCAGGATTCAGCGTCATTTGCCACGATGTGCACCAGTTAATGATTTGATCTAAGTCGTTCTGAAGTTCAAGGTGTTCAAAGGGTGAGCCAATTTTCCGATATATTACGCAGTCATCTGCGAAAAGTCTAACGGTTGAAGTAATGTTAGACGGCAGGTCATTGATGTAGAATAAAAACAGTAATGGACCCAAGACGCTACCCTGGGGAACACCGGAGGAGACATCAGTTAAATCGGACTCATATCCGTCGACGACGGTGAACTGCTTATGAAATGACAGGAAATTACACAACCATGAGATTGTTGAAGAATGTAAGTGCAACGACGATAGTTTAGCTATTAAGCGGGAGTGTGGAACACGATCAAATGCCTTGGAGTAGTCCAAAAAAATGCAGTCAGTCTGGAAACCTTCATCCATGTTAGAAAAAAAGTTCACTGGTGAATTCAATTACCTGCATGTAACACGAATATCCCTTCCTAAATCCATGCTGGTTTGGGAAAAAGAAGTTATTGCATTCAAGGTAATGCGCAATGCCTGATGCGACGATGTGCTCAAGAAGTTTGCATGCGGTACAGGTTAGAGATATCGGGCGATAGTCACTGACATGATTTCTATCACCAGCTTTAAAAATGGGAATAACTTTGGCGATTTTCCAATCATCAGGTATTTCCCTGGTAGACAATGATTGCTCAAATATGTTACAGATGATAACGCTGGAATGATTTACGGTGTTAAGTGTTTTAGAATTTATGCCGTCAATGCCACAGCAAGTTGATAACTTGAGTTTATTGATTAAAGATGCAATACCAGTACCAGTTACGTTTATAGGCTCCATGTACTGATAGAGGACATCGGTTAGCTGTGGGATACTGGCATGGTCTTCATGAGTAAAGACAGATCTAAAGAAAGTGTTAAAAACAAATGGACACTCTTGTTTACTTATGGGTGCCCCGATGTCGTCTTGAAGTAATATATTAGCATGCCTGTTTTTTGGTGATATGGTCTTCCAGAATTTTGACGGCTTATTCTTGATAACAGATTGAAGATCACATGAACAGAACGTGTGTTTAGCTTTGCGTACAGCTTGACAGTATTTTTGATCAGCTGCTTTGTGGTTAAGCCGTGATTGTGGGGTTCTTAATTGTTTAGCTTTCCTAAATAAACATTTCTTTTTGTTCTTTAGCGTGCGCAAAGACCTGTGAAACCAAGGCTTTGATATATTAACCCAGAAGGAAATGCGCGGTATGTATGAGTGAACAAGGTCAGTTAATTTTTCTTTAAATAAAGTCCAGTTTTCGTGGACCGGTCTGCCAGGAAAAGTAGGAATATATGTGCGGCAAAAGTTTTCTAAACTGAGGTTGATGGAATCGTAGTCTCCTTTTTTATAATCCAAGATTTGTTTGGACCATGTGATATGCTGATAAAAAGATGTAATTGTAAATTCGAGAAGCAGATGGTCACTAAATCGTTCACAAAAAGACACTGGGCTGATAAACTCGGGAGCAGTCGTAAGGATCAAATCCAAGATGTTATCACCGCGGGTAGGTTGATTTATTATCTGGACAAATGAAAAATCTAGACTAAACTCTATGAATTCATTAGAGTCGGTAGAAGAAGATGTTAGGTTTTTCCAGTCAATGTCAGGATAGTTGAAGTCACCCAAAAGGAAGGTATGAGCTGTTTGGAATTTCTGTTTAATTGCACTAAGGTTATCGGTCAAGTCTGAAATGAACGAGCTCGTATGATCTGGTGCTTTGTAACATACCCCAAGTAGGCACTTGTGCGCCTGTGAAGGAATATAAACCCACAAGATTTCCAGTGGGGAGGAAACATTAACATGAAAATGTTCCATCTGTTTCTTTATGGCGACTAGGACGCCACCTCCCCTTCTGGGTCCGGTCATTCCGGTGAATGATGTAATCCTCAGTGTCAAATAAAACTTCGTGATCAGCAACATCTAAGCCACGTTTCTGTTAATAATAAGATGCTTTCTAAGTGAGGGCATAGTTCAGTGCACTTGGGGAGAATGCTACGAATATTAGTGAAAGATACTTTAAGCTCCAATAGTCGACTACAAGCATTTGAAGCTCGATTACTAATATCCTATGGACGTGTTGCCGGGGCGCGGTTGAGCTATCTGGAAGACTGTATCACAGTGTTTGAAGCAAAATCATACGTGTATACCTGTTTATCAATCCTCAACTTATCAACGTTAAGCTTGAAAGGCATCTTTTTAGATTTAGCATAGTCAAGCAGATTTTTTCTGGCAATGCGTGTTTGAAGGGAAAAATCCTCATGCACGGCAAAGCCAGTGTCCTTGAATTTATAGCCCTGCTCGAAAACACGTTGCCCGTCTTTAAAGGAGGTAAATTTAGCTATGATAGGCCTACGTTTATCTTCATGATACTGGCCGAGGCGGTGGGCGCGTTCAATTTGTGAAGACTGCAGATTGATACCAAGATGATTCGTGCAGAGTGCTATAACTTTTTCCTCGGCTGTACACCATGACTCGTAAGCATCGTCAGAAATACCGAAGAAAAGCAAATTTGATCGTCGCATTTGGTTTTCGGCGTCTTCACAGCGGGAGTGTAGTATCCTTAGTTTGTTCGGTAAATTACAAGCCTAAATAGATGAGCTAAATTCCGAAGTGCTATGGGCGTTTTTAATCTCCACAGAGTCAACTTCAATTGCACGGATTCTTGCAGACAGCTGCCTCAACTCGACATCTACAGATGCCTGACAGTTCTTTATTGCAAGCAGGTCATCCTTAATTTCATCTTGTCCGGATATAATCTGCTGAACTGTTGCTAAGACCTTCGCCAAAACGTCATCATGCTCAGGGCCTGGATTTCTTTCAATATCACCAGACATAATTCTGCCGAAACATGTACGCCCAAAAATGAAACAGGAAGTGTGGCTCGGGTATTAATGCCAGTGTCTTGGTGTACTACTCGATTCAGCCGCTGGGCTCTGTGAAAGTATCCACTCTTGTTGCATTTCTTTCTCTATGTTCAACTGCCGGCCGCAATTGGTCGTAATGCTGCGGCATCCACAGCACGAAATCCAGCCATTGACAAACATAGGTCTACATAAGGTCTACACAAGTGAGTGTAGCGAATGCCTTGGATGGTGGCGAGAGCGGGCCAACAATGTAGATGTCAAAGTGATAGAAACGGGCATCACAGAGACGAAAGGAGTGCATTGGCGACTTCGTGTGTTGCGTCCTCTTGGAGCGCTGACAGTGAAGGCATTCGCGTGCCAAGCGGCGCATATCAGAGTACACTCAGGTGGCATGCTGGGTGGCACGAACTAGCGGATGACTTGCATGGTGTAGGTTATCAAACACTTGATGAAGGAGTCAGAATGGAATGAATGGCAGTGTTCGACTCCTTGACATGTTGCAAGTGGTAGTGACTGAAGGAAATGGAAAGGGGACGTCTGGAAGCACTAATGACATTGCAGAGAACCGGAGGTCCCGAAGCCCGACGTCTAAGTGCTGCGCCGTAGCAATTTCTTCGATGTCAAGTGTTGCCGTGGATATTGCGTCGATACAGAAGGCATCTGCAGCTGCGTTGACCGGGCTTTCAATGTATTGTATGTGCACGGTGAACTCGGACATGAAATTGAGGTGCCACCAATGGTTGCGGGTACAGCTAAAGTTAACAATGGCAATCGGAATCCAGCTTGCAGTTATGGCTGGTTTGCCCATATCTTCAAGTGGGTACGACTGCCACCAAATGTTGTGGGTTCGAGTGTCTTAACTTCTCATGGGCAGTGCCGATTCTACCTCCGAGGAAGAATGGCAGAAAAAGCTAGTTACAGCATGGGATTCCTTTCAAGGATCCCCTGAGCGAGCTGCCGGTACGTGTCCACGCACACGCTGACATATGCTGTTAAGTACGTTGTTAGTGCACACATCAACAATGACGTCAAATCTAGCTAACACCGAGACATTTAAACTGATCAATTATCTCTATTTGTTTGGAGTTAAATATGATGCTATTGTGTGGCAAACTGGTTTATATTTCAGCTGGAAAATTACTGCTCGTGTTTTTTTTTTCATTAACATGCATATGATTAGATTGTGACCATTTTCCCAGCGAAGTCATCGTCATATTGCGCCCTTGTACGAGTTCATGAATGTTATGTCCAGATAAGAAAATGCTTGTACCATCTGCATATATTATGAATCTGGCATTTGGGTTAATGTTTACAATGTCATTAACATAAATGTTGAAAAGTAGTGGTCCTAATATACTGCCTTGTGGGGCACCAGAATTAATTGGTTTTATTTCCAAGTATGATTATGTATGTTGACAAGTTAATATTTTATTAGTTTTACAGCCTGGCTTCATATTCTGAAGTACCACAGCTTCTCTAGAAGTAACACATCATTAACAAGATCAAAATCTTTTGAAAAGTCAAGAAATATTCCCATCACAAAAGTTGTTTTGAAATTGTGACAGAATATATCTTTTTTTTAACAGCACCAGTTCAGTAGATTTGTTTTTCTGGAATACGAATTTACATCTGGTGAGCAAATTGTATTTATTTATAAATTTAGTAAATCTAGAATGCCAAATTTTCTCTACCGTAGAATCCCGAGAAATTCCCCACGCCCAAAAGATAACCCACCCCTAACTAAGGTGCCAGCTTAGGCATGATAAGGCACCAGTCAGGCATGATAAGGCACCAGTTGTTATCTTGGTAAGTGTTTGGAGTGCACACATAAAATCATTAGAGTGCAACACCATCTTAAATTCTTCTAAATTCTTAAAACCTTAAATTCTTAAAACCTTGTTAAACTGTACCACCTTAAACAGTAGTTTCGTTTTAAAAGTAGTAAAGTGAAATCCCTGACTCAGTGGCCATTGAACATAATGTATTTTGTATCTGCATAAACCGTACCAGCTAATTACGTATGTGTCAGTTAACACGCAGTGTTTCCACTTTTCATTGCACAACCACAGCAGTTTATCCCCATCGGGCAGGTTGTAAGAACAAACCTCACAGATCAAAACAACGGCCTTCAATCGTATTGTCTGTTTGTGAGTGAAGCCACATCAACATCATTTCGGTGTCGTACAGGCAAAGACTCGGGCCATGCCGAAGCTCAGAAAAAAAGCACCAGGTGCTCAGCACAGAAGAAAAATTACGACATTCGACCCACTAAAGCATATTCTAGTACACTGTAAATACAGCTGCCCTGGCCATTCCGACAGCGGTGACAACAGCCAAGAGTGGACCCAGGGGCACCGGCCACTTAGCAGGAGCATGGAAAAGTCCAGTGTAAAGAGCACGAAAATTATAAACTGTGCGCCAAGCGCCCTCGCACGGCGTGCAAAATGTGAACGGCTCAACTCTCTTTACGAGAAGAATCCGCTCGCTGTTCGCAGCCAGCACTGGAACACACATGCCAAAGGCGCTGTGGCACAGCGTACAGAATTTGATCAATTTTCCGTGTTTGGCACAGGAGTCCCACCTCTGCTTTTTCAATGCCTTGCACTGCGAAGGCTACGGTACGGCGGGGCGTGCCTACAATTGTCACCTTTGCATAAAGCTCAAGTTTAATTTTTATGTTAACGTAGACACCACGACTTTCAATTTTGGTGCCTATGACGCAGTAAACATAAGCAAAACGTGGTTGTCCTCAGGAAGCCACAGTGCTTTTAGCCAGTGGACTCGTAACTGAAGCCTGCGGTGGTCGCTGTATCTACGCTACGTAGCCGACCACAACAACCAATAGCAGTCGCATATGGGAATCTGCTTTATTATGAAATAAAGTGTAAGCCTGCCTCCTTAAGAGAGTAAGGAGGCAGGTTTCTGTTGAAAAGAGAGTGTTCGAGAGAAAGGAGACTTCGTGGTCTGCTTGCAAGCTCCACGCACCACATACGACAGTCAAACTTGGCTGATACGTTCACAGCAGCATATGCTACCAACGGAGTATGTTATTTCACCAAGCTCGACGGGTGGTTCAGAGCCCCTTTAATCTATGTGCTACTGCTGCTATGAAGCTTGATTCTGAGACACTATTAAACACTCACTCATGTCACAATGTAATAATGTACCGACAAGGGTAACAGAAAAGACAGGTACCATATTGAAACATTTCATAACCAAGTATGATAAGTGTTGCATAAAGGCAGGTGTCATTAATTTTGCGATAAGTGATCACTCGCCCATTTTCAGTGTCCCAGGTTAACATTTGAAAGAAGCAGGACTAATCTTACTTGTAGCGAGACATAAATCCTGCTACACTGTCACAATTCTGGGACTGGTGCAATGTTGTAAATGAAAATGACCCTGACGCAGCTTATGAGCAGTTTCTGTGCAAAGTTAAGTGGGTTATGAGAATTGTCTTCCTTAAGATACCTCTAGTAAGTGCAGAAAACATACAAATCTGTCAATGAATTATGAACTGCTCAACAACTTAAGAAAAAGTGACTAGATTTAGAGAGCATTTCTTCAAGTAAGATGTACTGACGGACCGAAAACTTGTACAGCATTTAGAAACCCCGTGAATAAGGATGGTGACATAGCAGAGAAAAATTACTTTACTCACCTATCCAGCTCTTCTGCAGGAAGATCTGAAGAACTCTGGAAAAAATTAAAATCGGCAATTGGTCATATACCTCCACTTACTAAATTATTAAAGGATGGGGCAAGGGGGTCAACCGAGGGTCCCGATTTTATTAGTCATAAGAAGCCAACAAATATTGACACCAAGGACAACATAAGGAAATTATTGTGCTTAATAAATGAAATAAAGAAACGAAGAAATAATGGAAATTAAAGTGGATGAAAAAACAACTTGCCGCAGGTGGGAACCGAACCCACAACCTTCGCATTTCGCGTGCGATGCTCTACCAATTGAGCTACCGCGGCGCTGTTTTCCCATCCACTTTATTGGGTATTTATGTGTCCTAGTAGAACCCTGGGAGTGTTAGCCAGCGCCACCACACACAGACCTTGGCGGCGGACGTGGGACATCCTTTTTTTTTTTTTGGCGCAGGCGTCACGAGAATGTGATCTTTTTGGGTGAAGGCAACTGGTCAATAAACCCACATATGCTACCTGAAGGCATCAATGTAGCCGGATTCGAGACCCTCGTTATGTAATAAACGAGAAGAAAGAGGGTCAACCGAGGGTCCCGATTTTATTAGTCATATCATAAGAAGCCAACAAACATTGACACCAAGGACAACATAGGGGAAATTATTGTGCTTAATAAATGAAATAAAGAAACGAAGAATTACTGGAAATTACAGTGGATGAAAAAACAACTTGCCGCAGGTGGGAAACGAACCCACAACCTTCGCATTTCGCGTGCGATGCTCTACCAATGAATGGAGCTACCGCGGCGCTGTTTCCCATCCACTTTATTTGGTGTTTATGTGTCCTAGTAGAACCCTGGGAGTGTTAGCCAGCGCCACCACACACAGACCTTGGCGGCGGACGTGGGACGTCCTTTTTTTTTTTTGCCACAGGCGTCACGAGAACGTGATCTTTTTGGGTGAAGGCAACTGGTCAATAAACCCACATATGCTACCTGAAGGCATCAATGTAGCCCGATTCGAGAAATGCCAAGGTTGCGAAATGCGAAGGTTGTGGGTTCGGTTCCCACCTGCGGCAAGTTGTTTTTTCATCCACTTTAATTTCCAGTAATTCTTCGTTTCTTTATTTCATTTATTAAGCACAATAACTTCCCCTATGTTGTCCTTGGTGTCAATGTTTGTTGGCTTCTTATGATATGACTAATAAAATCGGGACCCTCGGTTCACCCCCTTTCTTCTCGTTTATTACATAACGAGGGTCTCGAATCCGGCTACATTGATGCCTTCAGGTAGCATATGTGGGTTTATTGACCAGTTGCCTTCACCCAAAAAGATCACGTTCTCGTGAAGCCGGCGGCAAAAAAAAGGGGAAGGGGGGACGTCCCACGTCCGCCGCCAAAGTCTGTGTGTGGTGGCGCTGGCTAACACTCCCATGGTTCTACTAGGACACATAAACACCCAATAAAGTGGATGGGAAAACAGCGCCGCAGTAGCTCAATTGGTAGAGCATCGCACGCGAAATGCGAAGGTTGTGGGTTCGGTTCCCACCTACGGCAAGTTGTTTTTTCATCCACTTTAATTTCCATTAATTATTCGTTTATTTCATTTATTAAGCACAATGATTTCCCCTATGTTGTCCTTGGTGTCAATGTTTGTTGGCTTCTTATGAAAAGATGGGGCGTAGTTCAAAGGTCTCGAACTCTGATGCATTTAATGATAATTTTGTCTCTTTCACCCTCTTGTCTATGAATAGCAACATACCGGCAATAAATTTTTCCTAATGAGCAGACAATTTTCTTAGACTGTGTTAATGAAAGTGAAGTGGTTTCGTCTTTTATGAAACCAAATAACAGCAAGTCTATCGACGCGTCAGGCATACAAATAACACGAGTTACGTATATTATTGACATTCATTATCGTGCGCTAGTTCATATTTTTAATACATGTCTTGCAACAGGAAGCTTTCCACG
This sequence comes from Dermacentor albipictus, assembly GCF_038994185.2. Taxonomy (NCBI): domain Eukaryota; kingdom Metazoa; phylum Arthropoda; class Arachnida; order Ixodida; family Ixodidae; genus Dermacentor; species Dermacentor albipictus. The sequence continues at coordinate 293,625 of NW_027225636.1, read as the reverse complement.
TAAAATGCATTATGCAAGAGTCGCCGTAATATACAAGAAACGTGACAGAAACGAACCTTCCAATTAGCGTCCTATTTCTTTTTGGCAGTTGTTTCAAAAAGATTAGAGAAAATTACACTTAAATGTTTCACATCCTTCATTGAACATAAAATTTAATTCATTTATTTATTTAAAATACCTCACAGGCCCATTTAAGGGCTTAGGGTAAGGGGGGACACAAAGTGTTTGAACAGGAGTAAACAATATAGATATCAATACAGGCATTCACAAGATAAGTAAAGCAACGTTCAATAAATCTTTGTCTAGGCTAAGCTTTAGACAGCGTAAAAGCAGTAATATCCTCATACACACAAAAAATACAAAAATTCAAGTGTGAAAAACAGGGAAGGAAAGCAGGACAATAACATCCTTATACAATGTTCCTACAGGAAGCTTTGCAATTCTTCGCGAAAAGCGGCACAATTTAAGCATGCTATGTTATCAGGAAGACTGTTCCATGCAGTTATGACACATGGCAGTGCTGATGCGTTAAATGACAGTGTATTGCCAAATATGCGCATGAAACTATGGCTATTGTTAAGGCAGCATGACGTGCGCGCTGGTACTTCAAGCGGCAACAGATGAGTTCGTTAACATTCGTTAACCATTTCCTCTCGCTGCCCCAGGATGTGTGAAGATAAAATTGTCAGTAAGTTCGTTGTTTTTATGCATTTCGCTTTCAGATATCTTGTGTAGAATGAAAGTAAGTTTAGAGTCAAGTATGATGCCTAAAAACTTCTGCTCTTTGTTCACAGGTATTTGTTGCCCTTGCTATTCCATATTGGGATCCGCAGCAAGAACTTTCTTCGTGGTGAAAAGAGCACAAGAACTTTTGGGGGGGTTCACTCTAAACTTATTTTCGTCTGGCCACTTAGAAACTCTGTTCAAGCACTGTTGTACTTGTCTCTAACACGCTGTAAAGTTGCAGGATTTGAAACCTATCTGTATGTCTTCTACATAGATGGAATAAAAAACAGCTGGTGGTAATGACACACAAAGCAAATTCATATTAACGAGAAAGAGCGTGCAACTGAACACACCTCCCTGAGGTACGCCAATTTTCCGTATGAATGCACACAAGAGTGCATACCTATTTTCAGCCGGAACAAACGGTTGTATAGGTAGATTTCTATAATGTTTAACATAATGCCGCCGATGCCCACCACCAACAAGTCGCGCAGGATTCCGTAATGCTAAGTTGTATCGCGCACCTTTTACATATCAAGAAACACAAAGAAGGTTTATTTTTGTCCAAAGGTGTCACGAATGTTTGCTTCAATGCGCATGAGATCGTCGGTTGTAGACCGTCCTTCTCTAAAACTGCACTGATATGGATAAAGAATTGTTTGACTGAAAAAAATGTCAAAGGTGACGGTTTAACATTTTTTTCAAAAAGTTTGCAAATACAAATTGTGAGGGCAATTAGGCAATAACTTGTTGCTAATGTGGGGTCTTTGCCTTGTTTCAAAATCAGGTCAAGGGATTCTTTACCATCTGTACCGTGTGCATGAGCAGTGTTTGTAATTAACCTTATGTTAAAAACCAGTATATTGTTGCGAAAATAGTATAGCACAGGCCCCTTTCTTTCCACAAATGTGGGTTCCTCGATGCGGGGGAAGCCTTTATGTGGAAATAACCACAACAGTGCCTCGGGCATGTTCTCCCGCCCGGCCAACGCTGCCGTACCTGACGGTCACTTCGTGCACGTGTCGCACCCTCTTCTCACGCTCGGCTGTATGGGACGTGAAAAGTTGATTACTTTTGGGCAAATTTATTCTTTATGCAGAGTATTTTCACAAACATTTTTGGACTCTTAAACTCTGGCCCTTATTGGATCCTGTCGGCCAGCCCGATGGGTCGAAATGGCGATTGGTGGAGAAGCCTGCACCTCCCGCCGACCCGCGGGTCCCTTGAATGCTGTGGAAACTTGTTTAAGGAATGGTCCGAGAAGTTTTGGAGAGAGCAAGGAGACTGCAGCACACAGGCGGGAGTTCACCACCTGCCGGTCAGGCATGCCGTCGACGATCGGTGTGTCATCGTTTTGTATTTGATATGTGTAGAGCATAAATCTAAATTCTAAGTTAATAAACCTAGTTATTTAAATGGCACTTCTCGTCTTCGTACCTACGGATCTGGCCTTGCCTCTGCCTGAACTCATCCCCTCTCATTGTTGTCTCCCTGGTGAGCTGATGTGTCAGAAAAGTTACAACTGCGTCACTTCGCTACAACATTCCCTAGATGTCTAAGAAAGCTAAGGTAGTTCCTTTTCACAAAAAGGGTGACAACGCTGGTCTCTGTCATCCTATATGTATTTTATCTTCAATTAGTGAAGTTGCAGAAAATTTATTGCTTTACTGTATTAACAACTACCTTAAATTTAGCTTGCTGAAACCTAGTCATTTCAGTATAAGTTCAGGAAGTTCACCTAACTTGGCTTTGCTAACATCAACTGATTATATTATTATTCACTTGATCTCGGGTACATGTGGGCTCAGCCTTTTAAGACTACTAAAACCTTTAATACAATGAACCATAATGTTCATCATCGGAAGCAGCAGCCTATTTTATGTCGACTCCAGGATGAAGGCCTCTCCCTGCGATCTCCAATTACGCCTGTCCTGCACCAACCGATTAACTAGCGCCCGTGAATTTCCCAATTTCATCGCCCACCCCTCTTCTGCCGTCCTGGACTGTGCTTCCCTTCTCTTGGCACCCATCCTGTAACCCTAATGGTCCGCCGGTTATTTCACCTGCACATTAGGTTACCTCTTTCTGTCTCGTAACGTTATGCCTAGAATTCGTCGTTACATTGCTCTTTGCGCAGTCTTTAACTTGTTCTCAAGCTTCTTTGTCAGTCTGCAAGTTTCCACCCCATATGTCAGCAGTAGATAAAATGCACTGATTGTACACCTTCCTTATCAATGATAATGGTAAGTTTCCATTCAGGAGATGACAATGTCTCCCGCATGTGCTCCAACCCATTTTTATTCTGTGAATTACGTTCTCATGATCAGGGTTCCCTGTGATTAATTGTCCAAGGTAAATGTACTCCTTCACAGACTCCAGAGGCTGACTGACGATCCTGAACTCTTGTTCCCTTGTCCGGCTATTCATGAGTATCTTTGTTTTGTACATATTAATCTTCAACCCAATTCTTACTCTCTCTGTTCAGGTCCACAATCATTTGTTCTAAGTCAACTCCAGTGTTGCTGAACAAAATGTGATCTGCAAACCAAAGGTTGCTCAGATACTCACAGCCGATCCTTACTCCTGAACCTGCCCAAATTAATAGCTTGGATACTTCTTCCAAGGACGCAGTGAACAGCATAGGAGAGATTGCGTCTACTTGTCTGGCCTCTTTCTTTATAGGTATCTCCCTGTTTTTCTTGTGGAGAATAAAGGCACCTATAGAGTTTCCAATATATTTACGTAAGCGTTCAGTACTCCTTGATTACGTAATGCCTCTATGACTGCTGTTATCTCTACTGAATCAAATGCCTTTTCGTAATCTATGAAAGCCATATAGAGAAGTTGATCATACTCTGCGGATTTCTATATTACCTGATCAATGACATGGATGTTATCCATTGTAGAGTATCCCTTCCTGAAGCCAGCCTGTTCCCTTCGTTGGGAACAGTTTAGAGTTGCCCTTATTTTATTGCGAGTTATCTTGGTGAATATTTTACATAATACTGGGAGTAAGCTAATGGGCCTATAGTTTTTCGATTCTTTAACATCTCCCTTTTTGTGGATTAGTATGTTTGCATTCTAGTTGTCTGGGACCATTGAAGTTTGATCTCTATAGATAGTATCGCTTCTGCTGTATAAACAGGAAGCTCCCCCATCGGTAACTATCTTCACAGCACAGCCGTACCTGAGTAAAGTGAATGTAGGGACACACACTAGATAAGAAAGGATTGGGAGACCTGGGTGATGCACTATAGTACTGTGCATACACATTTCCCAAGCGTCACCACATTTTTGGATCTGATTTGATTGCAAAAGTGCCTTTTTAAAGCTAAAACTAGCTGTCTACAGCATTACTGGGCCCTTCAGGTCGCCACTCAAATGAAATGGATGTTGATTGTGCAATGGCTTGATCATTGTCGACAAAGCAAGCTTGTACGCGTGTTTAGCTAAATCTCCCGTTTTTTTTATCATTGTGCACTTTTATTTTTATGCAGAATAAGTGGAGGCCATTCCATCGTAAACCGCTGCTGCTATGATCTGGAGACTGTACAGGCATAGGAGGCTGCTTGGTTGTGCGTGTGTGTGTCTGGTGGAACTTTAGGAATTTGCTGTGCAACGCCAAGGCATGTTTCGTGAACTAGAGGCAACTACTCCATTTTTTTTTAACTTGGTACAGTGCAAGTGCTGGATTTTTTTCATGGCATTGGAACGATTCTGCCTGTCATCTGCATCGTCAAATCACTTGCAAAGTTGTGCTCTTCCTAGGGTCCATCAATGTGGTTTGTGCAGAATTTGTCTGGAGGAACTTCTTACTGTTTTTTTTAAAGTCATGGCCATATTCTATGTTGGTGAAATTGCTACCGCAGCAAAGCCATGGCTTTATGAAACACTGTTACTCTTCTCTACAAAACTTCTGTGCAAAAGCCTTACATTAAGATCTTTTTTACCTCAATATTTCAGAGTATTTCTGTTAGTCCTGTATGTGCATCTACCTGTCGCCTCATTGTTAGCATAAACGCACCAGTGCGTGGTTCGTACACAATGCAGTGCACAAGCGGCAAAAACCAAATGCATGTGTGAAATGCTAAGGCAGTTCATTCCGTGTGAGCGTTGCCCAAATTTCTCTGGACAGAGGCAGTTGGCTTGCCAGGAATAAATTCAACTGTTTTGCAATCTTGCTCATCTGCCCAACACTGGATGACATCTAAGAGACTTTCCTCTTTGTCCTGGTGACAGCTTGCGAAGGAAGGTGTCAGGATTGATGACTGCATATGGTGAGTGCATGGCTTTTCACCGAGATATCACTTGGCTTTACATATTTTTGGGGAAGTACAAAGCAGGGATTTTTCTTTAACCATTGACGGAAGTTTTGAGTATGTTCAGGTTGTTATAGGGTGAACATTTAGCGGCACTAAAGCCAGCCGTGAACTTGAACACACTAAACAAGCTGAAGTTGTTTAACTTGGCCACAGAGTTGAGCCTCCAAACTGTCGAATCGAAGAGAAAGCCAGGGATCATTGAGGTGATCGAAGCAATCGGGGCAGACGACGAACTGAAGGAATGCCTGTAGAGCACTACACGTAAGGAGGAAGAGCGTAAGCGCCTAGAAGAAAAAGAGCTCGAGCGGGCAGCATTTGAGGCTAAAGAAGAGCGCGACCGTGCTGCACACGACACACTCGAAATGAGGCGCCTAGATATTGAGTTTCTGAAGGCTGAAAATACTGAAAGACCTAGCACAGAGGCACGAGAAAGCGAGTGCAGAATGAGACTTGATGGCATCCGACACAGTAGTAGGGGAGATAGGTCTTTTTCTAGCGCAGTTTGAGCGCGCAGGTGAGAAGGCAAAATTTGCGAGAAGCATGCGGCCGCAACACTTATTAAGTTACTGCCACGTGAGGTAGCTGATATCATTGCCCGCATGGGGAAAGAAGCAGAGGACTGATAAATTCAAAGCGAGTCGGCTTATAAAGTATAGATTATCAGCAGAAGCATTCAGGCGAAAATTCAGGGAACTCGAGAAAAGCAAAAGTGAGTCATACTCAGATTTCGCATACACTTTGGAGGTAAGCCTGAAAGAATGGCTCAGAGAAGAGAGTGCACTCGGCGACACAGAAAAGACAATGCAGTACGTTGCATTAGAACAGTTCTTCCGCCAGCCGCCCGAAAACATCCAAGTATTGGGTCCAGGATAAGCCAGGTGCGGACACTCACGAGAGCGGCTGATCTCGCTAAGGGGTATGTAACTCGCCGTGCGTTCGAAGGCGAAGAAGCTCCTAAGGAGAGGAATAAATACAGTCCCGTCAAGCCAGAGCGATGGTCAAAGTTAAGTCAGTACAAATCAAAGGAAAGGTCAGATTCGGTGAAAAATAGTGACAAGAACAGCAAGGGAAAGGAGGAGAAGGGTTGAAATCTGGGCCAGTTGGTACATACTTGAACGAAAAAACCAGTCAAAAACACAAATGACAAGAGAAGAAGTTCACGACACAACGACTGGGGGAGTACAAGTATGTACCAACTGGCCCAGATTTCAACCCTTCTGCAAAGCATTTCTTCTTCCCTGGGCGTCTTTCTAAATGTTCGTACACCCCGAGTCGGAAAATATACAAACTAGCCATAGGACTACCGATCAGCACCAGCACGGACAAGTTGCTGCAATTAGGCCTACACAACACTATAGACGAGCTCATTGAAGCGCAATGTACGGCACAATATGAATGCCTCTCTAAGACTAGAGCAGGCAGACACATCCTAGAGAGATTAGACATAGGTTACCACACACAGCATGGTGTCAAGGTGGACATCCCGAGAGATACAAAGGAAAGATTGGTAATACCTCCCTTACCAAAGAACATGCACCCAGAACACAATGAGGACAGAAGAAAGAACAGAGCGATGCAAATACAGAACAAATTCGGCAGCGACAAGGACGCAGTGTTCGTAGACGCGGCTCGATACAGTCACAGACGGGGATTTACGGCAGCCGTAATCGATAGGGATAAACGTTGCAAGACATGCGCAACGATACGCCCCTCAAGTAACGAGATAGCTGAAGAAGTAGCCATAGCGCTCGCAGCAGCTCAGACTAACGCAACCGTGATAGTCAGCGACTCTCAGACGGCAATAAGAAACTTTGCCAACGGCCGAATCTCCCCGGAGGCACTACGAATTCTTCTTGCAGGAGGGCAAAATTACAAAAGAAAGATATATATCACCTGGACACCCGCTCACACCCAGCAGTTTGTACAGCAGTTTGTAACTGCCGCCATGCGACAGACTGCTTTTTTGTCAATTTTGCGTGAGGTCGCGGGAATATGCACCTCTGTAACCTATAATGTTTCGTAATGTCATTATATGTTGTCATTCTGTCCTCCCACTCCCACTCATTTACCGCACCGTCACGTCCGGAGGGTGTCGGGGCGTCACTTGCGACTGCGGCTCGGTCCGTAAGCCCTCGAGCCGCGTCATGTGCCGCCTCGTTGTTGCCGTCCTCCGCGAGGGTGTGAGCGGGTGTCCAGGTGATATATATCTTTCTTTTGTAATTTTGCCCTCCTGCAAGAAGAATTCGTAGTGCCTCCGGGGAGATTCGGCCGTTGGCAAAGTTTCTTATTGCCGTCTGAGAGTCGCTGACTATCACGGTTGCGTTAGTCTGAGCTGCTGCGAGCGCTATGGCTACTTCTTCAGCTATCTCGTTACTTGAGGGGCGTATCGTTGCGCATGTCTTGCAACGTACGTTTATCCCTATCGATTACGGCTGCCGTAAATCCCCGTCTGTGACTGTATCGAGCCGCGTCTACGAACACTGCGTCCTTGTCGCTGCCGAATTTCTTCTGTATTTGCATCGCTCTGTTCTTTCTTCTGTCCTCATTGTGTTCTGGGTGCATGTTCTTTGGTAAGGGAGGTATTACCAATCTTTCCTTTGTATCTCTCGGGATGTCCACCTTGACACCATGCTGTGTGTGGTAACCTATGTCTAATCTCTCTAGGATGTGTCTGCCTGCTCTAGTCTTAGAGAGGCATTCATATTGTGCCGTACATTGCGCTTCAATGAGCTCGTCTATAGTGTTGTGTAGGCCTAATTGCAGCAACTTGTGCGTGCTGGTGCTGATTGGTAGTCCTATGGCTAGTTTGTATATTTTCCGACTGGGGGAGTACGAACATTTAGAAAGACGCCCAGGGAAGAAGAAATGCTTTGCAGAAGGGTTGAAATCTGGGCCAGTTGGTACATACTTGTACTCCCCCAGTCGTTGTGTCGTGAACTTCTTCTCTTGTCCTTTGTGTTTTTGACTGGTTTTTTCGTTCAGGAAAGGAGGAGTCACCCGACCAGAGGGCAGAAAGGCAAAAGAAAAAAAAGCTTTCGAGGCAAAGAAACAAGTAGTTTGCTACAACTGCTAAGAAACGGGGCATATCTCCATGGGGTGCAAAAATCCCAAACTAGTGTTGATGTCACTAAGTAGCAATGAGGAAAATCTGAAATTGCTAGAACCGTACAATCGAGACCTCATGGTAAACGGCAAACCGTGTCGGGTACTTCGCGACTCAAAAGCCACAATGGATGTGGTGCACCCGTCGTACGTGGAGGAAGGCCAGTTCACGGGAGAATGTGCTTGAATAACACCTGCTTAACCTCTGCTGCAGGTCGGCCCGGCATTGCACTATCTCCGGGATCGGCCCACGTATGGGGAGTTTTTTGCTTACCACGCCAACACGAACATTTCATTGGACGGTAGAGGTATACCGCTTCGCTGTAATAATACCAATTTTCAAATGAGGCGATTGTGTTTCTCCACTTAATTATTGTCCAATCTCCTTAACCAGCACTACTCGTAAATTACTTGAACATATCATACACTGTCAACTCATCAACTTCCTTGAAGAGCATAACATTATTTTCAAGCATCAGCACAGTTTTTGCGAGGGCTACTCATGTGACACCCTACTTCCCGGTTTTATTAACGACATAAACGCTGGGTTTCAAGTTGATGCAATACTTTTATATTTTTCTAAGGCATTTGATCGCATTCCAGACACTAGGTTGTTGAATGTTTACAACTTAACATTCACTCTAATATAATTGCATGGATCATCAATCCGCTCTCATCTAGAATTAAGTTTACATCAGTTAACAATTCTACCTCATCTTATGCTGATATTACGTCTGGAGTACCACAAGGCAGCGTACTTGGACCTTTACTCTCTCCAATCTATATTAATGATTTACCCAGGTACGTGAGGAACAAAATCAGACTATTTGCAGATGATTGTATATTGTATCAATGTGCAACAAGTAACACTCATAGCCACTTAGTAAAAACTGGCCTAGAAGTGATATGTGCATGGTGCTCTAATTTGTTAGTGCCATTAAATATTTCCAAAACTAAACTGATGTCTTTCACTAATAGACCACCTACTCCCTCGATAACAATGCTGTGTAGAACTCGCCACAACTTACAAGTACTTTGGTATCAAGCCCAAACGCCATCAGAGCGACGGTTTTGAGCGACAAAACGAGCCATCGCGCGAACAGGTCGGACATTCTTTTCGCTCGATTGCTCAGTTATGGAAATCTATAATACATCGCTCGTCGCCCGGAAGTGCTATGAGCGACTATGAGTTCAGAGGGTGTATATGGATGACAGCGCAAGTAAGAGAGAAAAGGCGATGGGAGGAACTCGTTTTCCCCCCAACAGGTTGAATGTGCACAATGCCCTCTGGAGCTCCATGGCCGTCGTCACTTTAGCTGCTTGACAGCTGTAATTATCCGTGACTCCCCGCAGAAGCACTGCAGAAACTACAGCGCTTCCCTTTCTACTACCGTGCATGGCCAGATGGGACACAGATAGAACTGTAGAGAGGAGGAGAGGGAGAAGAGGCAGTTCCAATATAAAAGAGGGGGGAGGTGATGTGTGAAGGCAAGGAAACAGGGTGTCTACCAAGTTGGCATTCCCAAGTTCCCTGAGTATTCCAGATTTTCCCTGAGTGCCTTTGCAAAATTCCCTGAGTGATTCAGAACTGTTTTATGTCAAGACAGGCTGAAGCCATATCGCCCGATGCTGTCACTCTCTAGTAAGCATATGAAGAAAATAAAAAAAAAACTTATGCCAATGTGAATACTAAGGAGTAGTGTTTATGTTATTCAAGAAGAGAATCGAAGGGAGGAGTTAGTAAAATGCACAGCAAATAAAGTGTCTTCTAAAAAAATTTCAAATCGAGTCGGACACTCTCAAAAACGAATAAAAAGGAGATGCATACAGAAGCAAATATTTTCGAATATGAGCTATTTCTATCAACTGATAGCAAGCTCATGGGTTATGAGGCCCGAACTTTGTCACAATTGAGACTCTCTCTCAACAGCTCGTAATTAAGTGAACCTCAACTGCCCTGACATACTCTCAGCCTGCGCACGATGCCTTAGTGTTATGTTTCACTGCTTTAAAGAGTTTATTTTGGTTTCGATGAAGGACACCTGCATCTCAGCATCAGCCAACAGTTTGTTTTTTGAGCTCGAGCTCCTTCAAAACGGCGGCAGCACGCTTCCTTTCCCGTTCATTTCTCAATGCGTAGGTCCTTCCAGTTCTTGTCCTCCTTCCGCCACTCCTTCGTCCCACGGACCATTTGATGCATCTTCTTGGTCAGTTGCACACTCCACGTGCGATTTTTCTAACTCCCTAGGGGGCTCGAAAACGTCCGAAAAATCGGCCAGTTGGAAAAAATAAATGCATGTCATTCGCTGGCCTTGAGAGCTCAAACCGCCACAGGCACATTCGAAAACACCTTGAAGGCATCTTGATACACGTATTAGACATATGGGTGCACGCGTGTATAATTAAGGAATACATACTGTGTACCGTGGCAATAGCCCCTTTCCACGCTTGTTATGCTTCACTGCAATACTTTTGCGTATGCTACACCAAGTAACATTTCAGTACAGAGGCGAAGCTGACTTTCGGGAACCGGCATTATACAACGCGTGCTTTCCAAGCTCCTAAGCCAATCGCGAGGGCCGCAAAGGCGGAGCCCGTGCCATTGCTGACAGCAGCGAATTCTTTCAATAAAATACACAACACCCAACGGCAAGAAGCTGCATAGCGAACGTCACCGCAGTGGTGGTTACGGCTGCCAGCGGATCTGCGTGCGAGAGCGCCGGTTCGAGGCGGCGAGGTAATGAAAATGGCAGAGGTACGTGGTGGCTTTGATTATTGCCGTTTCGGACCTGCGGTCACGGCAAAACGTCCGGAAAATCGGACGGCGAAGAGTTCTTGCGTCAAAAATATCAAACGTTCTGATACATTGACTCTGTGGGGTACGTGGTGGTGCCGTGAAGCCGTCCAAATTGTCGGGAATACGGAAAGTCGGTCGTTGACTGTACACTGGCAGCTCTCCAGCCGACGACAGGACGTCAAAGACGATTCATTACGATTCCCGACTGTTACTCAAGCCAGCATTACTTTCGACCCTTTCAATAAAATTGCAGCTAATTTTCCCTGATAGCGGCACAAATTCCATGAGTTGTCCATGAGTTTTTCCAGACTACTCAAAATCCCTGAGAATTCCCGGTTTTCCCGGTTGATAGACACACTGGGAAGCACCACTACTACACGACAGCAGTTGCGGGGAAACAGGATACGCTTAAGTTCAAGATACGGTGCAGTACGTTGCTGCTATTTCTGAAAAACAAACGCCATGCAGATATGTCAAGCGGACAAATTACGCAGGGCGTGCTTAAGCACAGCCGCATTAATTAAAGCCCACTGCAGGGTCTGGGAGCGGTCGACCGTCAAATCAACAGTTCTGAGCCCACCGCGGTAGCTGCGCGGCTATTGCAATGCTAGAGGTCGTAGCCGGATGTGGTCCCAATCGCGGCAGCCGTATTTCGACGGGGGCGAAATAGAAAACTCACGTGCACTTAGATTTTGGGACATATCTTAAAGAACATCACAGTGTCAAAATTAATCCGGAGTCTGCCACTACGGCTTAATTGCCCCATAATCCGAGTGTGGTTTTGGATTAAAGTACAGCCCCCATAATCCAATTCGATTTTAATACTTCTGCCACAATGCGTGCCATGTGAGAAAAATGGCAACGCTCTACCCTCTCAGAAGTTATAAAATATGGCGCACAACTACGCGTCAAGCAAACACCCCTCCCTGTGTGTTCTGTGTACTACGCAGAAAAATAGCAGTGGTGCGGGCAAGGTAACGTTAACATCAACTCACCACTCTCGTGTTAGCCTAAACATTGAATAAATGAAGCTTTAGCCGTAAACATCACAAATCAAAGAATCCGGCACGGAAAGCTTTGCTTTCATCGATTCCCACAGTGCGTGGGATCTGTATAGTTTTTTTTTTTTTACCTTTGGGACTGTGCTAAAAATCCGCACGAAGCTGTAACGATAACAACGATCCCACCGCGGCTCGAGGCCGCAACGAGGTGCTATGACCAGGATGTCCAAGCCCAGTCCGTCGATCCAGCAGATCTCGGCAGCCCTCGAAAGGCAACGACCGAGCGAAACCGGAGGGAGGCTGCCACCCCAAAAGAGGGGCAGGCGCAGTCGACCAAAGGAAGTAGTGCGGCCGCGGCCGAAGTAGAGGCGCCACACACCGCGAAGACGTCATGGCCGCGTCACGGTGACGCCTCCCTAAAAGGGGAAGGCTAACCGTTCTGCAGGCATTCATAACAAAGTTTCTTCACTCACTCACCCTTGCTACCTTGCCTCCACTAACCATACTCTCGGACTTCTTAAACATAAGTTAAAAGAAGCCCCAATGCATGTTAAGAAACTAGCATACACCACAAAATCCGTCGCAAGCTCTCCCGAGCCTATAATGAATATGCGCAAGCAGTGCAGTTGAAAATGAAGTACGTATGGCTTCAACTTCTACGTGGAGTGCGGAAAGTAAAACTTGTAAAATGGCCATGTACTACAAAACACGTCAGCAAATTTCACTAACATACAACAAGAGATTCAGACCCAGAATCAAACCTACATGTAAACAATATCGCAGCTATTGCTGAAATATTCGTCGAGTGCAATGTACAAGAGACGTCAGAAAATGTCGGAAAAATCTAACGAGTGACAGGCTGGGTATGGAAATTATCGCTGACCACAGTATAAACGCAAAACGCAGCACGTGGTTGCAAAACGCAAACGAGCTCACCCTTCCGGTATTGCCTGCACTTAGGGCTTACATCAAGTAACCAAAATAAATAACAGACCATTTCACAGACATCCATAGCCGTCATTTATTAACAAGGAGAAAAAAAATTGGCTGTGGCTTAGCTCTGGGTAAACCTGGTTGAATTGCGAAAGCAAAGTTTCCTGGGCACGTTGTAACCTTTCTCTCATTCTTCCTAGCTTGCTTAGCTTTCGCCTTATAATTTAACCGTTTCGAAGCAGTAGATCAACTAGATTCAGATATAGACTCTTCGTCGGTAATTTCCATGGCGAGATTAATCAACCAACGCGTAGCGCACCGCTATTGGCGGCGAGGAGTTACGGAGTCGCCATCTATCGGAAGCGCCTCGCTGGCGTAGTATGAGGGATCACGTGGCGCGCTCCTCATAGGTTTTGCTGTCAGCGCTCACTGAAAACACTACGCGCGAGCTCTCCCGGACATTTCTGTAAGTACTTTCGAAACGAGAGAAGTTTCTTACTGTCTAAATAATAATATTGGGCAAACTGAAATCACACAATCGTTTACAGACGCTATCTCTTTACCGAATACGTACAGCGAACGCCACTGCGCGCGGTCGCCGCGATGGAGTCTCCCGAACCGGCTTCTTGCCTGAAAGGTAGGTAAACGCTGGGAGCAAACTATGTGAAATATCTTCTTATAGTGTTTGTATAACTAAATGGAGTGTAATAGAGCGAAGCCTCAATGCAGCGACCGCGCAGATTTGCAGCGACCGACTGCGCATCTGCATGCTTGTCCGCGCACTGTGTCGCTTTCTCCGCGCACGCGTTTTCGCACCGTGCCATGAGCTTTAGGCCGCAGAATATGAGCATTTGACAGTATACAAGCAACCATTGTTGCGTGGGCGCTATCAGACCTGTTCAAAAATAATTTCATTGTAGAGACTTCGACGCCTACGGGGACTGTGATGTGCCGTCGCGACGATTCAATCTTTTTTTCTTCTAAATTCTTCGACCTTTCAATACTATTTCTCGAGTTGCGTCGCACTGATATATGTTTATCGGTGTTCTCAGCGTGCAATTTCCCGCTGCTCCTTTTTTGTAATCCAGTGCATTAATTCATAACACAAACATGACCTTATGCCATGCTTTTTTTTTTAGATGTGCTTCTTACCGCTGCCTTTCCACTCCACTGAACTTGCCAGTATCTGTAGCATCGACAAGTTCATAGACCAAACCGTCATGACATTAGTCGGGCAGCGGACTCGGGCGAGCGTCTCAGTGGACGTTTTCAGAACATCGCAGACCGGGCACCGTAGCAGAAATCTTCCTCGCGTCTGTGCTTGCTGCATACCCGAGTTGTAGCCGATGACTGTTTGCCGGTTTTATGTTTCGCGAGCCAAGCTTCACGCAGCTTCTTGTCCTGCGGCTACGTGTGAATAAGGCTGCCACCGGCCTCCGTTACGTGCGTCCGGCCCTGCGGCACCGAGCAGTAGCCTACCATGCTGCGCGCCTTCAAAGGCAGCCACTACCTATTGCAGTGCTTTCAAGCGTTGTAATGGAGACACTCGAAGCGGAAAAATTTCGCCACTAAATGAGGACCGCAGCGTACGAGGAAATTTACACTCGTTTTCAGCTCGCTTCGGCGCGCCCGAAGCAGCCGACGCGGCCGCTATGTCCACGTGATCCCTCCTAGCACGTCACGCCGACGGTGGCGCCAGCTTTTCCAGTGGTGGAGCTCGAGGCCAATATATCCCAGTGAAGCCGCCACCGAGCGAGCGCAAGGCGAGGTTGTCGTCATATCAACGGAGAGACCACCTAGGCGCGACGCATGCTCGGGGGCCACTGTACACGCCACGAGCGGGAAGCAAGCCGACGTCACGCGTCGTCATAGCAACGGAGAGAGCTGACGTCACACCAGCTGCTAAGCGCCGCGCCGGCTCTGGGGGAGCCACGGCGTGGCCACAGCATACGCGACGAGCGGTTAGACCTGGCGTAGTATTAGACAGCTTTAGTTACACGTACGTGGAGACTTCACGTACGCAAACGTGAAGAGCCTACAAACCTTACGTGCACGCTATCTGAAACGCTTTTAGCTACACGTACGCGACGCGCCCCAAGAGGGACCACGTAGCTCCATCTATCGGGAAATGTGAACCCGCCGGTAGCCAATTCATTCCTGTCACCGTGTTTCGATGCAAGCGGTCTTCGCGTGCACGGCCCGCTATCGCTTGTTCGTGATCTCGCGGAACTCCCGCGCGAAGCTGTCTACGTGGGCAACAAACGCACGCAAAGAATTGAATCGCACGTACGTCCGTGAGACTAGCGCGCGGCCGCTACGTTCTACGCATGCGCACTGCTTACACGTAGAAGCTCTACGTACGCAAAGCCTCTACGTACAGTCGAGCGCGATTTGAAGGTTATCGCGCGAGCGTCGACCGAGAACGCGAACAGCGCCATGGCCAAGAATTCTCTGCCGAGGCGAGGGAAGTATCCGGCTGCTTCCCTCACTCTTTCTGCTGTTCCTACAGCAGCCGTCACTCCCTGCTGGGCTATCAGTTTCTTTCTTTTTTTGGTTCTGCGAACAGGCAGTGATCGCAGTGCGCACGACGTATTCTTCGGTATTATCTGAAATTGGACGTTACGAAGCTGTGTCTAGCCTATATAACGTCATTGCTGCTGAGCCAGGAAGAATGGGTGACCAGGAACATTAGCTTAAGCCCGCGAAGATACGAGGTAACCAAGTCCACACTTTATCGCAACAAATAGAAAGCGTAGAATACAGAGAAAGGGCGGTGAGTTTGTCTCGGAGTGATGGTTGTTGTATGTAACAGCTAACGATGGAGAGAAGAATGCGAAATCATGATTTTTCCTGTCCCGAAACCGGCCGCCAGGTGCCTGGAGTGCTGGGCTGGCTAACCCTCGCGCGATAACCTCCAAATCGCGCTCGACTGTACGTGCAACTAAAACTATCTATTGCTTTCGCAATAATAAATACTTTAGAAAGTCGGGAAGCCTGCAGCAGAGGAACAGCGCGAAACAGCTGCTCCGAAACAATACGGCACCCTCCCTCCCCACGAAAACGGCAAAAATGGCGGCGAGGCAGATGATTCCGGTACGTCTCCAGTTTCACGCTCGAGCTCGCGAGGGTAATGGGCCCGGCGTCGAGCATCAGCTGGTCAACTCAACAAGGTCTTACTCTATGTTCGCTGAGGTCGTGCACAATTACGAAAACCGCTACAATACCCGCCTCTTGTTTAGATGAAGCACGAACAATTGGGCGCGAGTTCGGAGAGATGACAAAAGGGCAATAGCTTCTTTATTTAAGTGCTTAAAATTATGCTCTTTATAACTCGAAGAGACAATGAATAGAGCAGTGAACATATTTCATATGTACTCACATTTAGAAGCCCTGCTGTGCGTTCTCAAGGTTTGCACCGACGAACCGCATTGTTTCCCCGGGCAGCCGTCCCAACTCCGCACAACATACCCTCAAAGTTTCGTCGACGAACACCACAAGGAAGACAAGAGTTTTGGAACACATCGATACGTAAGCTGCCGAAGAACAGGAAGCAGCTTGTCTTGTCGAATCGTCCAACCGGTCCACGACCAAATGACGCAACCGTTGCGCGGCAAATTTATCCCTCCGCGAGACCCAACGTTACTTTGGCGAGACCATAGTCACACAAGGGGAGAGAGGGTTAGTAGCGACCGCCAGGCCCGGCGTCTCCGCCGCTTCTGCGAGCACCGAGTGCGCGCCAAATCACCGGCCTGGCTCTTAAGTGCCGTGTGCAGGCGTTGTCTTATTGGTTAACTTGAGCCACGAGATCTGCCGCTTCGCTAGTCGCACGAAGAGTTTGAAGGAAGGCGCCAGTGTTACGCCTGACCTTGAACTCGTTGACCGGGCCAGCTACTTCGGCTTTGGCGGGAAAAGGCCGACTCCGCACGTTTTCGTTTCGGTGGGGGAAAGAGATGTCGTCACCCTACAATGATGACGCCTACTCGTTTTCGTTTCGACCGGCCCGTTCAGTTACTTAATGCGTCACTAGTCACTGTGTTCGTTCTATAGAAAGTGCGATAACAAGGAAAATTTCTGTTTGTACTGGCAAAGACGTAATCGGGAGTACGTTCTTAAACAAATTTACACTCTTTGGGTCGTATCTTGCCACACAAGAATAATCGTCATCTGTCTTGCTTGCGTTTCCTTTCTTGAAAACGCTGTGCTCGCTACTTTCCTGTCGATAATGCTCTCATGGTGATAACGCGCATGCCGTTCGTGACTTGGAAGGGCTGGGCTCACAGCGTTTAAGAACGGAAATGCGGACGAGAAAGATGACGATTATTGTTGTGTGGCAAGATACGAGCAAAAGGGTGTAATTTTGTTTAGGAATCTATGCACTAGAAAACAACTATTAATTGGTCTGTTGTAATATCTTCGAACTGGCAACGCTCAAAGTGTGCGCGACAGTGTGGCCGCTTCCTTTGGTTTTATCCCGTCGTATTACCTTTGTTTGTTTTGTGTATACAGGGTTTTTTTAGCTGCACCAAATTTTTAAGATTAGAAAAACGTAAATCACGGTAACGTTATGTTTACCTTTCGAGTGTATGGATTGGCGGCCTCATACAGAGCAATTTCCGCACTTACGTGGACAATTAGCGAAGTTACGCTAAATTAACTAATTTCTAATTATCAACGATAGGTGGCTACAGCAAACCAGTACTTTGGGGCCCATCCCCGACACTACCTATACTAGCAATCAAATTTTGAATAGCGGAGTTCATTTGGGAGCTACGCGAACGATTAATTCCGCTTGGCAGGTTCCTTGAAACCGAAACTGGCTGGAAAAAGTGCGTCTTTGTCGTCAATGCGCCGCCCCCCCTCCCCCCTCTCCCTTTCGTCACGTCTCTGAGGTCACCGCTGGTCCGGCGCCGCAAGTAGCTTTCGTTATGCTTTCGTTATCCGCTTGCTGTCTGCGGGTTTGGCCTAGCGCTTCAATGCCGGCGGGCCGCTAAATTTACTTCGTCATTCCGTTTGGCGCCACGTGTGTGTCCATGCACTTCCACCGACGAAATGCCGTTTCAGGCTGTGGATGAAAACGACGTTTAATCAAAATTCACTTTCTCCGGGAAAGCTATCTCGAACGCGTGAGCGCGAGTTGTGTAAATGAAAACGCGCAAACTGAAACAGATATGAACATAACTCACCAAGTGAAGGGGAAAAAAAGAAAGGAATACTACTACTGCAGCAAAGACAACCTGCTCAATGAACCCGGAGTTTAATGCACTCAACAAAGCTTTAGTGCTGGAAGCCACTGCTCAGCAAGCTACTTGTTAGCAGGCTTATACGTATTTCACACACACATACACACAAAGTGTTGTTCCAATCACATGCCTTTAAAGGAACTGTTCAAAACGATGGCCATTCGTGGCAACACACATCATCAACCTATCTTTCATGCATTTAAATACTCGCTTGAGAATTGCAGCACATGCAGCAGTGATCCTTGCTTTGAGGTCTTCCACAGTGGCAGGTTCAGTGGCGTAAACAACATTCTTCACGTATCCCCAGAAGAAGAAATCTAGAGGGCAAACGTCTGGAGAGCAGTAATAGTAAGTGACTTTGAAGTGGGAAAAGAAGAGATAAGTGCACTACCGTAACTGTCTCTCGCTTAGGATGTCACCTCAACAGTACTGCACGGGGGAAGGGGAATAAAAGAGTGAAGAGAAATAAAGATGGAAGAGGGGGACGAGCGTTAGGCCGCGAAGAAAAACAAACAAAAAGAAGCATTAAACGGGGCCTATGGCCGCGAGTAAATGTTCGAGGACTCAAAGAACTCAATGAGAGCTGGGAAGGCTCTTTTGAGTAAAGCCGAAAAATCCCTAGGAACTAGACAGTCCTCAGGACGGGCTGTGGGGAGTCTTATGCGTCGATAGGAGGCGATTAGGGTTTCTCGAGCTGAGCTGTAAGCCGCGCAGTCTAGAAGGATGTTTGCGAGAGTTTCATCAACGCCAGCAGTTCAGTTCTGGCAAACGGAACTGACTGCGCCTGAATGGCGAGAGGTCCGCTCCGCTGTGTTGAAGCAGCCAATGCGGATTAAAAGGGCGCTATCGGCCTGTGAGAGTCCCAGTTTTGGTAGCAGCCGAGGTGGAACGCCAGCGGCGACGCGATTGTCAGGGTGTTTGCTTCTGACTGCATTTGAGACCAGCTGGCGTGCAGTGTCAAACAGGGAAACGAAGTTGGTATAGACGAGGCAACCTAAAGTTTGCCCGCGCGGCACAAGCGCCGAATGCTCCCCTAGCGGACCGATGGAAGTTTCGAGGGTGGTCGCTGCGCTAGCACGCGCCCGTGTTCTGTACGGCGGGAGCGCTCGTGCGCGTGGTTTTTGCGATGCCGAGTGCGACCTCATCAGCCAGGAAAGGTGGCACGCAATACTGATGTGCTGTTGATTGCCGCAGCAGCCTCGAAAACACGAAAGGTCGTACGCCGCCCGTGAAGTTCTACAGATTTCCGGGGAAGTGGTACGAGAAGGACAGACGACAAGCATGGATAACTGCAGTGCGCCGAGTCAAGTAAGTCTCATACTTTCGCATTCGCGTGTAATATCTTGAAAGCGGAATAGTCATATGCCTGTTTTTAGTGCACGGCCGTTTGTTTAGTCGTGTCGCGTTGTTGCATTGTGGTGGCATCCGCCGTTTGTTAGCGGTAAATGCATGCGTGTTGCGCCGCTAAGCTCTACGACGCGTGCTCGATTCCCAGCCACGGCGGCCGCATTTCGATAGGGGCAAAATGCAAGAACACCTTTGTTACCGTGTGCTTTGATTTTTGTGCATGTTAAAGAACCCCCAGAGGTTAAAATTATTCCTGAGACTCCCCATTACAGCGGGCCTCATAATGATTTCGTGGTTTTGGCATGGTTTTGGCTCTTAGAACCCCCGAATTTATTTGATTGCACTGTGCCTTCCCTCGCGATCGGCATGGACGAGCTCAAGAGAATTATTTCCCTTTTCCAAACGCCGCAACTTAAATTACTAGTTGTGCAGGTAACGAAAGGGGCCGCGCGCTACTTTTGTGTGGTAGCAGACCGTATTTAATGCAAGCCGCGGTCGTCGCGTGCGTCGGGAAGCGGCAGATCGGAAAGCAGCCGCTCGAGACGTGCGCGTTATGTTTGTTGTTTGCACATGCTTTCTAAGTATCTAAGTGTGCAAGTATCATAACTTGTAGTGGTACCACTCTTGTAGAATAATATATGCACACAATCACAGGAACGTTACCTTTGCAAACATATTATTGGGAGTAGTTTAATCCCCACAACAAATAGGCACACATACTGTTTCATTTATTTGCGATGCAGATGGAAGCGGCGCCAAACAGACCAATGGCACTCATAACAGTCTTCTCAGCAGTCAGCACCACCGGGACATGTGCTTTCGTACTGCAGCGACACAGCTCTTGAGCAGCAACAAGACACGTGTGAAACAGACTCCAGAACATGCCTTTTAGAAGTGACGGAACCGTCAAGAAGCAGCCCAATGGATCTGCAGTCATCGAGTAGTATGACAACAGAAGTTCCTGCTGCCAGTGTGACTTATGCTGTAATTGAAATAAAAGTGGCTAAATTTCTGAACATGGCGCGTACCTCTAACTCGACGTCGTCTACGATCTTGTCGGACACCTGTGACACGCACTTGGCTTTCACTCTCACATCACCATCCACAATTTGTTCAACGCCGTACACGTTCGAAAGCAGACGCTCCCCTATCGTGAGGTTGCCGCCACGAAAAAAAGCTGTCGGCGTCGGCAACCTTCTTGAAACCGCACGGCAATCTTTGCATCGCTGTTGCGCAAGCAGGCGATCTGCCACCGTCAGAAACGGAGCGCCGTGAGAAAGACCAGCGAAGAAAAGCGCGGACGGCACAACGTAAACGAAGCGGAGACTACGCCACGACGCGACCACGCTGCTTGGCGTTTCCACATTGGGGCGCCGTCAGGAGAGGCGCAGTAGCGCCGCCTGGCCATGGTTTTCTCGTCTATACAGCCACCGTGGCCGGGATTCGATTCCGCCACCTCGTGCTCAACAGCCCAACACCATAGCCAAGTCGTGGAACAAGATGACCCCATTCGTCAATTTTCCACGTCGTTTGTTCTTGATTGCGACGGGCAGCCAATCCAGCGTTTCACAATATGGGAAAGGATTGATAGTTTCTCGGGCTTTAGAAAATTTTATCAGTAATGGCCCCTGACGATCGAGAAAAAAAATAGTAAACAACACCTTTCCAGCGGAAATGACGGCCTTTGCTATCTTTGGGGGCGGTGAGTTCGAATGTTTCCACTGTAAGCTTTGCTTTCGTGTTTAAAGGGACACTAAAGGGAAAAATGATTTCTTCTGCATCAGTAAATTACCGTTCTACAATACCAAAAACACCACTCTTACAACGATAAGACGTTTGGTAAGCCAGAAAAAGCGCAACAACGAAATACAGGTGGCGACGCCTACTTAAGTTCCCGCATCTGGGGGCTGTGACGTCTTGGATTTTGGTGGCATCTTCTAGGGCCTACCAATTATATATAGCGGTACAGATTGACTACATTGTGTTCTAAAGGAACCAAATATTAAACATGGCAAGTTTCGGGAAGCTTTATTCAGCCAACGCGGCCCAAATGCGAAAACATAGTTTGGAATCCCTGACGTCACGCTGACGTACAGGCGCTGGATTTTCGGCGCGAAATTCAAATACTGATACTTGGAACTTCATTTTCTCATCTAATAATCAAACTATCTTTTTGAAATGACTGCCTGCAGGGTTCTCAAACAATGCTGCATTAGTCTATACTTATTTATTGTTTCGCTTTAGTGTCCCTTTAAGGCTCGTAATAGTGGCACCATGGTTCGTCCCCGATCACAAATGCAGGCAAGAAGCCGTCACCCTCATTGTGATACCAGATCAGATGAGTCAAGGCAGTGCGGAACCTTCTTCTGGCAGTGGTTCAAAGTCTTCGGCATCCATTGCACACGCAATAGCCGATGATCGAGACATTGATGAACTATGGTGTGAACCGAACCCCGACTGATGTTTACACGCTCTGCCAGTTCATCTATGTTTATCCTCCGCACTTGTGTTGGGGGTGATTGCACGATGGCTTTGGCGCGGTCTTGGATTGCCTTTGCAACTTTCACGTCCTTTTTGAACCGTTTGCTCCAATGGTTCACAGTAGCCAATGAAATGCAATGTTCAACGTACACGGCAGCCATACGGCGAATAATTTCCTTTTGGGAAACGCCTTCAGCTGTCAAAACACTCACGGCACCCCGCTGCTCAACTTCTGAAGTGTCCAATTATGTCACGCAACCACGTTCAATCCAGTGTATGAGACCATTAAACAACATTTACCCTCACATCTGCATGTCACTTTTGTAAATGAAAGATGCCTGTGTGCTATGCGCATATGCCTCGCAGATAATGGACCGAACAATTTTTGCGCGGGGTGAGTAGGCTCACTTTCATTTAACTCGCCCTCATTCATTAGAAATGCAAAGATGCAATGGAATATACAAATGCTTGATAAAGGGCAAAAAAGTGTCACTGGAAAGTTCACTGCACATGTACACAAAACCTCGCAAAATATCTAAATATACGTACAAGTCTCCAATAAATCTACGTGTCCAAGAAAAAGTCACTATACATAATGCGTCAAACAAGGTAAATAAACATGTAGCGCAATCACAGATTCACAGAATCCTAAATCCCGCCCCCATTACATCCACTCCCCCCGATGTATTGCGTGCGACGGAAGGCAGCACGCTTGCTCCCCGCTTTTCTCCTTTGTGCACACAAGACTGAAAGCCACCATCGTTGGCTCACTCATTCCACCCCCCGCCCTAGGCTTTCACTCGCACATACAGCATGCAGCACACGGTCACGATGTTATCACCCTTGCATTTCAAATGGAACATGATGGCGACAGCGACAGCAAGAATGCGCCTGAAGTGTCCATATAATTGCTGTCGCAATAATATAAGAGTATCCAGCGACTGAAGAGTCTCGTGGCCAATTACTTTCCACAAAAGAAGAAGTAACAATATCGAACTTTCACCATGCGGCAATTCGCTGCTCCGCAACAATGTATTTTTTTTTTCTTTTATGGGGCGGGAATGCCGAAATGATAGAAGAAACGCAGAGGAGAGTATGTTGGGGCCACAATCCAATGCCTTCTTTGGAGACCTAATGTGGATACCGAATGAATATGGAAGAAAACGTGAGACTCTTGGTCCACTGAGAACCACACGCATACTCCTCAGCATCCTACATCAACGAGACAAGACTTTCCGGAGAGGTTGCGCTCAAGCGAACCCAGTGTAATCCGTCGAGTCCTCACAAGGATGGCGGTGAGCGACCATTGTTTCTTTTTTTCGTCTGTTAGCCAGAAAGCGTCCAAAACTCTGCCAGGTAAAAAATCCACTCGGCCAGAGAAAACAAAACGCGCACTGAATTGCACTGCGCGGTGGTCAGATTAACGGGAGAAAAATGCATGCGCTCTGGCTAGCTCTGGCAGCCCACAGGTAGAGTGGCGAGAATAAAAAAATTGAAGAGGCTCAATGTGTCCTCCCGAATGAAAGTCAAAGTAGAAAAAAATAAGTAAGAACGTAGTTACCGAGGCTGGCTTTAGTGTCTTGTCATGGATGCTTTGGCATAGGTGAAAAAAAAAATGTTGAGATTTTTATGCGACATGATGGCACAAATGAACCACCACAACGCTTCATCTCATCAGACCTCGCTGCATTCTTTGTGAACTTGTCTTATGGTGTGTTGATTTGGCTTGCGTCATTGTATGTTCTCATCTAAGGCTTTAGAAAAGTCAATGCACCTTTGGCGTCAAATGTTTTATAACAACTTTAAACCCACCAACTTCCGCAATTGAATATCTCAAGCACAACTTTGGAAATGTCAATGCACCTTTCACATCAAAAGTTTATGACACCTTTATGCACATAAACTTTCAGAATTGACATCCATGCGCTTCGTAATCACAACGCCCTTGAAACTTTGCGCTCGGATGGGGCTGCTTGCGTTATGACTCCCGATGCATGGGCGTTTTTGCAAACTCCAGCCCGAGTTCGCAATGTTCACGTGAAATATTTTTTTTTTTTTTTGAGCGTGAACAACACATTCTTGATAAAATCCAGTGATTTCCGGCGCTGGGGGGTTGCTTTGGTCGACGGCGCATGGACAGCACGAAAAAATTTCGGGGGGGGGGGGGGGGTTGCTGAAGCCCCATAAGCCCCACGCCCCCCCCCCCCCCCCCTGGCTACTCCCCTGCGCTGAACATATGAGTCGCACTTTCATTTAGGAAAAATTGTTCTTCCAGTCTCATGCATTGTTAAAATTGCTTCACGCAAGCCTTTCGTCTATGTTTTTGAGGAAAGATGTTGCCCCTCAAAAATTAGCGATTCAACACTAAATGACTCATACGAACACTTGCAATAGACCACCTCGCTCTACAGTGGTGCAACAAAGTTGACACGAAGTTGGGAAGACGCTGTCAAGGGAAATGCGACACTGGAACCACTACCACAACATCACTGTTATGATACTGCCGGAATGTCACAATGCCGACAGCACAGCAACCACTGAATGACAGTTGTGGATGAAGCGCATTAATGACAACAAAGAAACCATGGGATGTACGCAATGGTGTGGTGATGATGGTATTATGACCACTGCACAGCAACCATGAGATGTTGATGCTATGTAGGAAATAATATGATGACAATGGCCTAACACACACAGTGAGATGACATGATGATGGAATCATGAGCCCGGTATGCTGACAAAATCAGGATGACAATGGTTCCATCATGAGATAAAAGGCAATGATGGAAATGGTATTGCACAATTCTGACTCGAAGATGCTGGCACAGTGAGTGCATCGGCTTGACTGATGTAATAATGAGAGCTGATTTCACGGTACGAAGACAACGGCATGGACAGCAGCACAATATGTAATGGCAAGGCAGTGAGAGTGATACTGAAAATGACACAAAGTCGATGAAATGACAAGAAAGGAATCACAACAGCATTAGCGGTATGAAGTAATGACATCGCGACGGCATGCTACAATGTCATTACACTATGATGCTGGAATGTTGTAATGATGTGAAACCATTCTTAGTGCTCTTCTTTTTTAAACACTATTCATGCAAGAGGCACGGTGCACTACATTCGTCTACTGCCAACAGAAAGCAAGAAGACTATAGCTATACATACCCACACAGCCACACAGGTGTTGCGTCTTGGAGGCGGCAAACTGCTAGCTGAAGCCCGAAGCACAGCACACTAGCAATTCTGCAAATAAGTTTACCCACACCGCACGAAACACAGCCACACAGGTGTTGGGTCTCAGAGGCAGTAAACTGCTAGCTACAGCCGGAAGCACAGAACACTATCAAACTGCAAGTACGCATACGCACACTACACGACACACAGCATCACAGGTGTTGCGTCTCAGAGGCAGTAAACTGCTAGCTACAGCCGGAAGCACAGCAGACTAGCAAAACTGCAAGTATGCGCACCCCCACTGCATGACACACAGCGACAAAGGTGTTGGGTATCAGAGGCAGTAAACTGCTAGCTACAGCCGGAAGCACAGCACACTAGCAAAACTGCAAGTATGCAGACCACCACTGCACGACACACAGCCACACAGGTGTTGCATCTCAGAGGGAGTAAACTGCTACCTACTGCCCAAAGCACAGCACACAACTGCGAGTATGCACACCGCCACTGCACGACACACAGCCACACAGGTGTTGGGTATCAGAGGCAGTAAACTGCTAGCTACAGCCGGAAGCACAGCACACTAGCAAAACTGTGAGTACGGACACCGCCACTGCACGACACACAGCGACACAGGTGTTGGGTATCAGAGGCAGTAAACTGCTAGCTACAGCCGGAAGCACAGCAGACTAGCAAAACTGCAAGTATGCAGACCGCCACTGCACGACACACAGCCACACAGGCGTTGGGTATCAGAGGCAGTAAACTGTCAGCTACAGCCGGAAACACAGCACACTAGCAAAACTGTGAGTAACTGTAGTTCCACCACATGGAGCACACTGACGCACATGTCGGGCCGTGCCGGAAGTAAGCTCACTGTGCATAATTTTTTAGTTGTCCAGTGCATGACGTTGTGCACTACGGCGATCTTGCTCAATGTGTAGGAATTGTGCATTGTGACTGATGCCATAAAGTGCTATTTGCCTATCCTGTGTGGCCTTTCCCCTTGCATACAGCACTCTGCTGCCACGAGTCGGACCACCGTCATCATTTGGCAAGACGTCTTCCTGGTCGTCGTCGTGATCCTCACCGGAAATGTTACTGTCGTCATCAAGAAGCAGCTCGCTGGCATCGAGGAATAGGTTATGCAGCGCTGCACAAGCCACAACAATCTTTTCGGCTACAGCGGTGCAGTACTGCAGCGGACAATAACGCTTCAAGCAGCGGAACCGGCTCTTCATAAGGCCGATGCAGCGCTCCACCACAGACCTCATCAACCCGTGAGCCTGGTCGAAATGGCCCTCCGGAGACAACACCGCCGGATGCCCCAGAACTGCCTGCAGTGCACTGTCGCTTGCCCAATAAATGTAGCACAGGTATTGCGCCGAATTCATTACAGACACTGGATATGGTTCATAAGAGCATTTAGATGCATTTATGTACTGACCAAGCAGAAATTCTCCTCTGTGGACGATGTGATTGTCGGCGAAACTTCTCCACAGGGCTGAACCATGCCGCACGTCCGCGTCGAGGCAGAAGCCCGCGAAGCAAGGGTCGGTGGCCAGCACTGGCATGTTAGAGTCGCACACCTGTGAATTGTAGTACATCAGTAAATTATGTCGCTGTCGGGACTTGGAATTTCTTATACATATGATGAGTATAATAGGTAGAGCATGCTTAAGACCATGGTGTTCAGCGTATAGTATCCCTTCTGGCACCAGTAGGTCTGCTTCTCGGTTGGGGGCAGGTCCGGGCCGGTTATCGCAGTGTAGGTGCCATCCACGCATGCGAAGACGTCAGAGATGTTGCCGCTCCGCAAGAAACCTTGCTTAACAAGTGCTATGTCCGATCTTGTACGTGGAAACGACACCCAGCGCTGTTCGGTGCCGACACAGACGATTGCTTCCGATATGGCACAAACGCAGCAGCTCACAGACGGCTGGCAAAGCGATACGGTGGCTTCCCTACCGACAGCCATTTGGAAGCCACCGGTAGCATAAAATCGAAGGGCACAAATCACCTGATCTTAAACAGTGAGCCCTTCTCTCTTGTGCACCAGGTCGTTGGCTAACCGCTCGCACAGCCATATGGCATTCGTTTTCGAAAGGCAAAAGTGCCTCCATAAGACTCGTCTGACATGGGGAACGGGTCCCGTTGTTTTCGAAGTCACCTCTCCTCCATTTTAAAAAAGCAAGAAAAGCAGGCCCACGTCCATTGTAGTGCCGCAGTCTACTCAAAACAAAGGAATGGCAGAAAGATCCATTGATGCGCTGTGGCTGTTTGAATCACGTGTAGGCACCAAAGCATGTTCAGTTATGAGACAAAATGTGAAGAGTAAGTGCAACACCACTGACGTCAATCTGACGTTTCAGAAAGGAACCGGAAGCTAGGTGCGCCCGTCGTCATCGTCATTCGTAGGCTTACAGACAATCAGCGGCGGCCGAAAAGGACAGTCCGCTAAGTGGACTCTTGCAAAATAGCCCCCCTGGAGGCTTACGAAAAGGGTTGTACTTAAATTGAGGACAACACAACAAGGTGTGGAAAGAAGAATGATGGGTGTAACGTTAAGGGATAAGAGCAGATTGGTTGAGGGAACAAATGCAAGTTGACATTTTAGTTGAAATCAAGAAAAAGAAATGGCCATGGGGAGGACACGTAATGAGGAGGGAAGATAACCGATGGTCATTTAGGGTTACACACTGGATTACAAGAGGAGGGAAGCGTAGCAGGGGGCGCCAGAAAGTTAGGTGGGCGGATGAGATTAGGAAGTTTGCAGGGACAAGGCCACAATCAGCACTTGACCAGGGTTGTTGGAGAAGTATGGGAGAGGCCTTTGCCCTCCAGTGGGCGTAGCCAAGATGATGATGACGATAGCAATAGATGAAGGTGGATTAAGGTTGGTTAAAGTGAATGAAGGATTAGGCTGGCTCAAAGTCAATTATGGGAGATTAAGGTGAATTAGGTGGATAAGGATGGAGTAGGATTGAGGTAGATAGGTTGGATTAAGGTGGATTCAGGTGGATTAAGGCCAATTATGATGGATCACTTAAGCTGGACTTAAGTGAATTATAAAGGGTTAAGATGGATTAGGGAGAATAAAGATGAAGTAGAATTATGGTGGATTATAGTGAAGGTGGATAATGATGAATTTAGGTCAATTACGGTGGATTAAAGACAATCAAGGTAGATTGGGATGAATTACAGTAGGCTTTAGAAGCATTTCTGACCTTCGCATTTCAGCGATAGCAAAGCACCCCTGGGATTTTTTTGTTGTTTTCCTGTCTAGTGACTACCATTTCTGGCAGCCCTTCTGTCGTAAGATGCACAATTTCTCACTTCAGAAGACGAGTTGTTGCAAAGTTCCACTTTAGAAGGGCACAGGTTCTGCATCTGCACCCAACCATTATACCACAGCAGCATGCGGAACCAGAAGTATATTCGAGTATTTTTAACCATTCAAAGTTGCAGTGAAATGCTTCCCTGCAGCTCCATCTACCCACTGAAAGCGTCAAAATTTCAAAAATGAGCGACATCCACATGCGTGCTTCCCCAAGGCAACTAGTTTCAAATGACTTCGTCTCAACATTTCCTTTCATGTGATACCAAACACGGCGCCCTATGTCACAGTGGCTGATTTTTAATTTTCATCCGATCAATGATACTACCATCTCTCGCCATGTGACAGAAATAATTAAATAAGGACTACAAAAGTATGTATCTTGCCAACGGCTTTGTCTACAACCACCAAACAGGTATGGTTGGATTCGTCTGGAAGAGACCTTTCAAATGAGCTGATCCAAACCGCCACGTACAGCACGTTAATTACAAATTCAGCAGAAAAGAATGCTCAGAATAATATACAACCACCCATCTAAACCACTCTCTAAGAAAGACAATATAATGCCAATTCATGATCCGTATGCATATGGCCTAATTTGTATCTGCATATATTATGAATCTGGCATTTGGGTTAATGTTTACAATGTCATTAACATAAATGTTGAAAAGTAGTGGTCCTAATATACTGCCTTGTGGGGCACCAGAATTAATTGGTTTTATTTCCGAGTATGATTATGTATGTTGACAAGTTAATATTTTATTAGATTTACAGCCTCGCTTCATATTCTGAAGTACCATAGCTTCTCTAGAAGTAACTCATCATTAACAAGATCGAAATCTTTTGAAAAGTCAAGGAATATTCCCATCACAAAAGTTGTTTTCAAATTGTGACAGAATATATCCTTTTTTTAACAGCACCAGTTCAGTAGATTTGTTTTTCTGGAATCCAAATTTACATCTGGTGAGCAAATTGTATTTATTTATAAATTTAGTAAATCTAGAATGCCAAATTTTCTCTACTGTAGAATCCCAAGAAATTCCCCACGCCCAAAAGATAACCCACCCCTAACTAAGGTCCCAGCTTAGGCATGATAAGGCACCAGTCAGGCATGATAAGGCACCAGTTGTTATCTTGGTAAGTGTTTGGAGTGCACTCATAAAATCATTAGAGTGCAACACCATCTTAATTTCTTTTAAATTCTTAAAACCTTGAATTCTTAAAACCTTGTTAAACCGTACCTCCTTAAACAGTAGTTTCGTTTTAAAAGTAGTAAAGTGAAATCCCTGACTCAGTGGCCATTGAACATAATGCATTTTGTATCTGCATAAACCGTACCAGCTTATTATGTATGTATCAGTTAACACACAGTGTTTCCACTTTTCATTGCACAACCACAGCAGTTTGTCCCCATCGGGCAGCTTGTAAGAACAAACCTCACAGATCAAAACAACGGCCTTCAATCGCATTGTCTGTTTGTGAGTGAAGCCACATCAACATCATTTCGGTGTCGTACAGGCAAAGACTCGGGCCATGCCGAAGCTCGGAAAAAAAGCACCAGGTGCTCAGCACAGAAGAAAAATTGCGACATTCGACCCACTAAAGCATATTCTAGTACACTGTAAATACAGCTGCCCTGGCCATTCCGACAGCGGTGACAACAGCCAAGAGTGGACCCAGGGGCACCGGCCACTTAGCAGGAGCATGGAAAAGTCCATTGTAAAGAGCACGAAAATTATAAACTGTGCGCGAAGCGCCCTCGCACGGCGTGCGAAATGTGAACGGCTGAACTCTCTTTATGAGAAGAATCCGCTCGCTGTTCGCAGCCAGCACTGGAGCACACATGCCAAAGGCGCTCTGGCACATCGTACAGAATTTGGTCAACTTTCCGTGTTTGCACAGGAATTTGCGTTTGTATCAAAACGGCTCCATTTCCGCAGGAGTTCCACCTCTGCTTTTTCAATGCCTTGCACTGCGAAGGCTACGGTACGGCGGGGCGTGCCTACAATTGTCACCTTTGCATAAAGCTCAAGTTTAATTTTTGATGTTAACGTAGACACCACGACTTTCAATTTTGGTGCCTATGACGCAGTAAACGTAAGCAAAATGTGGTTGTCCTCAGGAAGCCACAGTGCTTTTAGCCAGTGGACTCGTAACTGTAGCCTGCGGTGGTCGCTGTATCTACGCTACGTAGCCGACCACAACAACCAATAGCAGTCGCATATGGGAATCTGCTTTATTATGAAATAAAGTGTAAGCCTGCCTCCTTAAGAGAGTAAGGAGGCAGGTTTCTGTTGAAAAGAGAGTGTTCGAGAGAAAGGAGACTTCGTGGTCTGCTTGCAAGCTCCACGCACCACATACGACAGTCAAACTTGGCTGATACGTTCACAGCAGCATATGCTACCAACGGAGTATGTTATTTCACCAAGCTCGACGGGTGGTTCAGAGCCCCTTTAATCTATGTGCTACTGCTGCTATGAAGCTTGATTCTGAGACACTATTAAACACTCACTCATGTCACAATGTAATAATGTACCGACAAGGGTAACAGAAAAGACAGGTACCATATTGAAACATTTCATAACCAAGTATGATAAGTGTTGCATAAAGGCAGGTGTCATTAATTTTGCGATAAGTGATCACTCGCCCATTTTCAGTGTCCCAGGTTAACATTTGAAAGAAGCAGGACTAATCTTACTTGTAGCGAGACATAAATCCTGCTACACTGTCACAATTCTGGGACTGGTGCAATGTTGTAAATGAAAATGACCCTGACGCAGCTTATGAGCAGTTTCTGTGCAAAGTTAAGTTGGTTATGAGAATTGTCTTCCTTAAGATACCTCTAGTAAGTGCAGGAAACATACAAAGCTGTCAATGAATTATGAACTGCTCAACAACATAAGAAAAAGTGACTAGATTTAGAGAGCATTTCTTCAAGTCAGATGTACCGATGGACGGAAAACTTGTACAGCATTTAGAAACCCCGTGAATAAGGATAGTGACATAGCAGAGAAAAATTACTATACTCACCTATCCAGCTCTTCTGCAGGAAGATCTGAAGAACTCTGGAAAAAATTTAAATCAGCAATTGGTCATATACCTCCACGCAATAAATTATTAAAGGATGGGGCTTAGTTCAAAGGTCTTGAACTCTGATACATTTAATGATAATTTTGTCTCTTTCACCCTCTTGTCTATGAATAGCAACATACCGGCAATAATATTTCCTAATGAGCAGACCATTTTCTTAGACTGTGTTAATGAAAGTGAAGTAGTTTCGTCTTTTATGAAACCAAATAACAGCAAGTCTATCGACGCATCAGGCATACAAATAACATGAGTTACGTATATTATTGACATTAATTATAGTGCGCTAGTTCATATTTTTAATACATGTCTTGCAACAGGAAGCTTTCCACGTAAAATTCATTATGCAAGAGTCGCCGTATTATACAAGAAAGGTGACAGAAACGAACCTTCCAATTACCGTCCTATTTCTTTTTGGCAGTTGTTTCAAAAAGATTAGAGAAAATTACACTTAAATGTTTCACATCCTTCATTGAACATAAAATTTAATTAATTTCTTTATTTAAAATACCTCACAGGTCCATTTAAGGGCATGGGGTAAGGGGGGACACAAAGTGTTTCAACAGGAGTAAACAATATAAATATCAATACAGGCATCACAAGTAAAGCAACGTTCAATAAATGTTTGTCTAGGCTAAGCTTTAGACAGCGTAAAAACAGTAATATCCTCATACACACAAAAAATACAAAAATTCAAGTGTGAAAAACAGGGAAGGAAAGCAGGACAATAACATCCTTATACAATGTTCCTACAGGAAGCTTTGCAATTCTTCGCGAAAAGCGGCACAATTTAAGCATGCTATGTTATCAGGAAGACTGTTCCATGCAGTTATGACACATGGCAGTGCTGATGCGTTAAATGACAGTGTATTGCCAAATATGCGCATGAAACTATGGCTATTGTTAAGGCAGCATGACGTGCGCGCTGGTACTTCAAGCGGCAACAGATGAGTTCGTTAACATTCGTTAACCATTTCCTCTCGCTGCCCCAGGATGTGTGAAGATAAAATTGTACCTGCCGTACCTGACGGTCACTTCATGCACGTGTCGCACCCTCTTCTCACGCTCGGCTGTATGGGACGTGAAAAATTGATTACTTTTGGGCAAATTTATTTTTTATGCAGAGTATTTTCACAACCATTTTTGGACTCTTAAACTCTGGCCCTTATTGGATCCTGTCGGCCAGCCCGATGGGTCGAAATAGGCCATTGGTGGAGAAGCCTGCACCTCCCGCCGACCCGTGGGTCCCTTGAATGCTGCGAAAACTCGTTTAAGGAATGGTCCGAGAAGTTTTGGGGAGAGAGCAGGGAGACAGCAGCACACAGGCGGGACTTCACCACCTGCCGGTCAGGCATGCCGTCGACGATCGATGTGTCATTGTTTTGGATTTGATATGTGTAGAGCATAAATCTAAATTCTAAGTTAATAAACCTAGTTATTCAAATGGCACTTCTCATCTTCGTACCTGCGGATCTGGCCTTGCCCCTGCCTGAACTCATCCCCTCTCATTGTTGTCTCCCTGGTGAGCTGATGCGTCAGAAAAGTAACAACTGCATCACTTCGCTACAAAATTCCCTAGATGTCTAAAAAAAGCTAAGGTAATTCCTCTTCACAAAAAGGGTGACAACGCTGGTCTCTAACTATCATCCTATATGTATTTTATCTTCAATTGGTGAAGTTGTAGAAAAGTTATTGCTTTACCGTATTAACAACTACCTTAAATTTAGCTTGCTGAAACCTAGTCATTTCAGTATAAGTTCAGGAAGTTCACCTAACTTGGCTTTGCTAACATCAACTGATTATATTATTATTCACTTGATTTCGGGTACATCTGGGCTCAGCCTTTTAAGACTACTAAAACCTTTGATACAATGAACCATAATGTTCATCATCAGCACCAGCAGCCTATTTTATGTCGACTCCAGGATGAAGGCATCTCCCTGCGATCTCCAATTACGCCTGTCCTGCACCAACCGATTAACTAACGCCCGTGAATTTCCCAATTTCATCGCCCACCCCTCTTCTGCCGTCCTCGACTGTGCTTCCCTTCTCTTGGCACCCATCCTGTAACCCTAATGGTCCGCCGGTTATTTCACCTGCACATTAGGTTACCTCTTTCTGTCTCGTAACGTTATGCCTAGAATTCGTCGTTACATTGCTCTTTGCGCAGTCTTTAACTTGTTCTCAAGCTTCTTTGTCAGTCTGCAAGTTTCCACCCCATATGTCAGCAGTAGATAAAATGCACTGATTGTACACCTTCCTTATCAATGATAATGGTAAGTTTCCAGTCAGGAGATGACAATTTCTGCCACATGTGCTCCAACCCATTTTTATTCTGTGAATTACGTTCTCATGATCAGGGTTCCCTGTGATTAATTGTCCAAGGTAAATGTACTCCTTCACAGACTCCAGAGGCTGACTGACGATCCTGAACTCTGGTTCCCTTGTCCGGCTATTCATGAGTATCTTTGTTTTGCACATATTAATCTTCAACCCAATTCTTACTCTCTCTGTTCAGGTTGTTAGGAATGGCCGTACGGGGTGGCAACGTGCCAGCTTTCAGCCCGCTGCACGTGTTCCAAGCCCACCAGACAGGGAGCCCTTCCAAGAACTGCGGATGACCGGCAGCCATGTGGCGCGCGGTCAGCTCAGGAGTGTGGTACGGAGCATAGTTCTACGAAGCCCTCGGTCGTCGACACCGAGAGCTATGCGGCACCGCGAGCTATGCGGCACCGAGAGTTCTATGAAGCCCTCTGACGTCGGCTCCGGAGCCTTTGTGTGTGGGCGCTCGAACTTGTGTGCCGTGGTGTGTGTGGGCCGTACTGCGGGGCGGCGGCAAGTTTACAATGATCGGACGAACATTCCCGACCACTCGGACTCCGTCCACGCCGAACGATGACGTCGAACTATGTCGTCAAGCGGAGAGCTTATAAGCAGCGTTTGCCGGCTGCTAGGGCGTGCTCGTGTCGTGCTCGTCGTCGGGAGCTGAGTGCTCGTTGTCATGCTCGAAATGTAGAAATGAGCTGTGTGCTCGTAAACTGTTTGATGTATGCTAGTTTTGCGGGCTCCATATGGGAGTCGCGCTAGACTGCCAATGTATCTTGTCTTAAAATGTAAAATCCTGTAAATAAATCCTGTTCCCCAAGTTCATCCCTACGTCTACGACCTGAAGTTCAACTCTTACATCTGGTGGCAGCGGCGAGATAGTCCGACGACTCCTACATCTGGTTGACAGCGGTAGGATCGTCCGCCAAATCTTACAAGGTCCACAATCATTTGTTCTAACTCAACTCCAGTGTTGCTGAATAAAATGTCATTTGCAAACCAAAGGTTGCTGAGGTACTCACAGCCGATCCTTACTCCTGAACCTTCCCAAATTAATAGCTTGGATACTTCTTCTAAGGACGCAGTGAACAGCATTGGAGAGATTGCGTCTCCTTGTCTGGCCTCTTTCTTTATAGGTATCTCCCTGCTTTTCTTGTGGAGAATAAAGGCGCCTATAGAGTTTTCAATATATTTACGTAAGCGTTCAGTACTCCTTGATTACGTAATGCCTCTATGACTGCTGTTATCTCTACTGAATCAAATGCCTTTTCGTAATCTATGAAAGCCATATAGAGAAGTTGATCATACTCTGCGGATTTCTATATTACCTGATCAATGACATGGATGTTATCCATTCTAGAGTATCCCTTCCTGAAGCCAGCCTGTTCCCTTCGTTGGGAACAGTTTAGAGTTGCCCTTATTTTATTGCGAGTTATCTTGGTGAATATTTTACATAATACTGGGAGTAAGCTAATGGGCCTATAGTTTTTCCGATTCTTTAACGTCTCCCTTTTTGTGGATTAGTATAGTGTTTGCAATCTTCCAATTTTCTGGGACCCTTGAAGTTTGATCTCTATAGATATGAGTATCGCTTCTGCTGTATAAACAGGAAGCTCCCCCATCGGTAAAAATGTTCACAGCACAGCCGTACCTGAGTAAAGTGAATGTAGGGACACACACTAGATAAGAAAGGATTGGGAGACCTGGGTGATGCACTATAGTACTGTGCATGCACATTTTCCAAGCGTCACCACATTTTTGGATCTGATTTGATTGCAAAAGTGCCCTTTTAAAGCTAAAACTAGCTGTCTACAGCATTACTGGCCCATTCAGGTCGCCACTCAAATGAAAAGGACGTTGATTGTGCAATGGCTTGATCATTATCGACAAAGCATGGGCATGGGAACAACACTAGTGGGCTGACAGGGCTGTAGTTGAGTGGGCATGGGAACAACGCTACAATGCGGCTGACAAACATCTTCCGCTTCTGCCTGTTTCAGCTCGTGACAGCATCCAGCCCAAGCACCGCTGCGGCGCCTTATCGGTGCTGCAATGGCGCTTTGCCACACGTGTTGCACACTGAAAACCCAGCGCCAAGTGACGCATCCTCCGGCGATCCACGAGTTGCCACGCCAGCGCCAGTTCCTGTGACTCTCCCTGGGCGGTCCACTGCATCACCATCGACATCAACGCCCCCGCTCTACTTAAACTACTGGCACCGTCCGCAGCAGTTCAGTGGGCATGGGAACAACGCTACAATGCGGCTGACAAACATCTTCCGCTTCTGCCTGTTTCAGCTCGTGACAGCATCCAGCCCAAGCACCGCTGCGGCGCCTTATCGGTGCTGCAATGGCGCTTTGCCACACGTGTTGCACACTGAAAACCCAGCGCCAAGTGACGCATCCTCCGGCGATCCACGAGTTGCCACGCCAGCGCCAGTTCCTGTGACTCTCCCTGGGCGGTCCACTGCATCACCATCGACATCAACGCCCCCGCTCTACTTAAACTACTGGCACCGTCCGCAGCAGTTCAGTGGGCATGGGAACAACGCTACAATGCGGCTGACAAACATCTTCCGCTTCTGCCTGTTTCAGCTCGTGACAGCATCCAGCCCAAGCACCGCTGCGGCGCCTTATCGGTGCTGCAATGGCGCTTTGCCACACGTGTTGCACACTGAAAACCCAGCGCCAAGTGACGCATCCTCCGGCGATCCACGAGTTGCCACGCCAGCGCCAGTTCCTGTGACTCTCCCTGGGCGGTCCACTGCATCACCATCGACATCAACGCCCCCGCTCTACTTAAACTACTGGCACCGTCCGCAGCAGTTCAGTGGGCATGGGAACAACGCTACAATGCGGCTGACAAACATCTTCCGCTTCTGCCTGTTTCAGGTTTGTTACACATCTTCTAAACGCTCAGATAACGCGTTCCTTGTCGTGTTCCCATGCCCACAGCTGCTTTTGAACCATGTGCATGAGTGTTTTTGCGTAATGAAAACGTTGCTGTCCGGGGATGTCGAGCTGAATCCCGGGCCGAATTCTAATAAATCCGCGAAAGCTTCAGGTGATGACAGTTCTGTTTTAACATTGCTTCATGATCTTCGGGACCGTTCCGCCAACATAGAACAAGGACAGGCGCGCATAATTGATTCCCTGCAAAGCCTTACAGCAAATCAGAAGGAACTAAGTAAAAACATTACAGAAATCTCCGCCCGCCTTAACGCTGTTGAAAATAAATTGCACTTGCTCGACGCAGTTCGGGAGGACATGACCACAGTGAACGAAAGTGCTGAAAGAGCATTAGCTCAAAATGAGATACTAAAAATCCGTTTAAATGACCTTGAGGATAGGTCTCGTAGAAACAATATTGTATTTTATAATGTTCCAGAGGGACCCAATGAAACATGGGCAGAATCCGAAGAAAAAATAAGAGGTATTGTTCAAAAGAACATGTCCTTAACCTTAGCCGAACTGGACATTGAACGCGCGCACAGGATCGGTAAGGCTGTAACGGGGAAAAAGCGACCAATAATTGTGAAATTCACGCACTACAAAACTAAAGAACAGGTCATGGGCGCAAAAAGCAAGCTAAAAGAGTCCGATTTCTCGATTAATGAAGATTTTGCTCCGGACACCAGGCATGCACGGAAAAAGCTTGCTGAATTCGCAAAGCAAACTGAGCCCGGTGAACCGTTTAGTCTTCGTTTTAATAAGCTTATTCTGAAGAAAAAATGCTATACCTACTGCCCTATAACTGATAGCGTTCGAGAAAAAGATGAAAAACTTGTAACTAACTCTGGTCCTTTGTCTCCTAGATAGCTCAACGAACATGAGCACCGACCTGCGCAAGCACCACATAACGTCTCAGTTCTTTTTACTAATATACGCAGTGTCATTGGCAATCGTGATAGTTTATCTTGCACGGCCGATACTACAGCAGCCGACATCATTGTACTGACAGAAACTTGGCTCAATGAAACTGTAGATAATAATGAAATATTTTCAACGGAAAAGTGTTACCGTGTATTTCGCTGTGACCGTTCTTTTGGTCGCGGCGGTGGTGTATTAATCGCTGTGTCCGACAATCTAGAATGCTTTGAAGTTAGTGTTGATACTACACTGGAGTTCAAATGTCTACAGGTAACAATTAACCATAAAGCTCTATTATTTTGTGCATGCTACCGCGCACCATCTACGCCCGTCGGCTTTTCTAACGACCTTCATGATATTCTGAACATAATTCAAACAAAGTTTCCTGGTCGTCCTATCTTTATTTTTGGTGATTTCAACTTCCCGAACATTAACTGGTCTAGCCCTGCAGTGGACGGTGACGGATCTTCCGAGTCGGCAAGTTTTTCAGCCCTCTGCTCCTTCTTCTCGCTAACACAAATGGTTACTCAGCCGACAAGGACGACAGCTACCAGTTCTAACGTATTAGACCTTTTGCTAACGAGCGCCCCAGATTTTGTTTCCGAGGTTAAATACTTGCCAGGCTTAAGTGATCATTGTTTACTGCACGTCACGTTGAATTTACCGTCGAATAAAGCGCCAAATAAAACGAAAACCATTTACAATTATGCTAAAGCAAATTTTTCTGCAATTAATGATGGCCTCCGGTTCTTTCTCGACGATTTCGTCCTGGCATTTGCCGAACGATCTGTTAACGACAACTGGTGCATGTTTAAAGAAAACCTGCATGATTTAATCGAATTGCACGTCCCTCGTAAAATAATCACGACTAATCGTAGGTCCCCATGGTTCACTCGTTCCTTAAAACGCCTCGGGAACAGAAAAAGGCGGTTATATGTCAGGGCGCGGTCGTCCGGAAGATCGGAGCATTGGTCAGCTCTAAGAGCCGCAGTTGGCACTTATAAAAAATCGTTAAAAGATGCTAAACAACATTTCTTTAATGTCACACTGCCATCATTTCTTTTAACTGACACTAAAAAATTCTGGAACGTTGTTAATGGGTCAGATCAGCCATCAATCTCTCTCCTGGATTCTCATTCAAATCCCATCCCTAACAGTGATAGTGCTAATGTACTTAACGAGACTTTTGCTAATGCATTTTCTGTCCCTTTTAACGCATCACCACCTGACTATACTCCCGATATCATATTTCCTATGGATCCCATTCGTTTTGACTTTGAAGGCATTATAAGTATCATAGATCGTTTAAAGTTATCCTCTTCATGTGGTCCCGATAATATCAGCACTAAAATCCTGAAAAACACTAAAGTATATTCTTCCATCATACTATCGAAAATATTTGAGCAATCCCTTCAAACTTGTGACGTCCCAGACGACTGGAAATTGGCTAAGGTAGTTCCACTCCATAAATCAGGCGACAAGCACCTATCACTCAACTATCGGCCAGTATCACTAACCAGCATTCCTTGCAAGATAATGGAACATGTAATCTTGTCATCCCTAGCAAACTTTCTTGAGTCATCATCCTTTTTTACTCATGCGCAGCATGGATTTAGAAAACACTTTTCTTGTGAAACACAGCTAATAAATTTTACAAATGATATTAACTTCATACTTGATCGTGGCAGTGAGGTTGACTGCATCTATTTAGATTTTTCCAAAGCATTCGACAAAGTCTCTCACAGCTTGCTTCTTCACAAACTAAGTAAACTTAACATCGACCAAAATGTACTACGATGGATTGAATGCTTTTTGTCTAACAGGTTCCAATACGTGCACGCTAACGGCATTAACTCATCACCGGTATCTGTGACCTCAGGCGTCCCACAAGGTTCTGTTATCGGTCCCTTGCTCTTTCTGGTATATATTAATGACTTACCTAACAACGTAACATCCACAGTGCGACTTTTTGCGGATGACTGTGTGGTTTATCGGGAAATAAAAAATACTAATGACACTGTACTACTCCAGGAAGACTTAGCTACTATATCTAACTGGTGTTCACAATGGAAGATGACACTTAACGATACTAAATGCAAAGTAATGCGTTTTTCGCGTCGCGTCAATCCGTGCCCCGCTCCCTACACTATTTGTTCCTCCCTGCTAACACCGGTAACATCTTACAAATACCTCGGTGTCATCATAACGTCAAACCTAGCTTGGAAGGCACATATCATTTCTATCATCGCGTCCGCTAACCGCATGCTTGGATATCTGAAACGGAATTTTTCCCTAGCCCCGACACCTATTAAACTTCTGTACAAATCGCTTGTCCGCTCCAAATTAGAATACGCTAATTCAGTATGGGACCCTTTCACTAACTCTCTTATCGACGCCCTCGAAGCCGTACAGAACAGAGCAGCCCGTTTCATCTTTCGTAACTATGATCGTTTGTCCAGCGTCACAGAAATGAAAAACACATTGTCACTAACCCCTCTCTCAACGCGCAGAAAAATATCACGCCTGTGTCTGTTTTTTAAAATTTACCACATGAATTCCACCCTTAAAGATACATTACTCACGCCGCCAACATATGTTTCATCCCGCTTAGACCATCCATGCAAAGTTGGTGTTTCACAGTGCCGTACAACATCCTGCAGGAATTCTTTCATTCCAAAAACATCATTGGACTGGAATCAGCTACCATGTGATATTGCACTTTCGAAAGATTTTGATGAATTTAAGAAGAAATTATCAACATATTATTGCTTGCCATAGCTTTGGTTCCATTTGCATTTTTCTCGTTATCATGCGCATCCTTCTGTATTTTCCCCCCAGATTTGCTGTGTTCATGTTTGTGCTAATGGTGGCGTTTTTCAATTTTTGCGATTTTCGACTTTTCTGTGCGTGACTTAGCGTTTTTTGGTAATTGTATAAATTTTGAACTCGCTTCATGTTCTGGGTAGTGAATTATGTATTTGTTCCGGTATATATATGTTTATATATATGCGTTGTCTCCTTTTGTACAAATTTATTGAAATGTGTGTACCACTCCCCTCAATAATGCCCTCCGGGCCATGAGGGTATCTGAAATAAATAAATAAATAAAAGCAAGCTTGTACGCGGGTTTTGCTAAATCTCCAGTTTTTTTTATCATTGTGCACTTTTATTTTCATGCAGAATAAGTGGAGGCCATTCCATCGTAAACCGCTGCTGC
Organism: Dermacentor albipictus; assembly: GCF_038994185.2. Classification (NCBI taxonomy): domain Eukaryota; kingdom Metazoa; phylum Arthropoda; class Arachnida; order Ixodida; family Ixodidae; genus Dermacentor; species Dermacentor albipictus. The sequence continues at coordinate 252,658 of NW_027225636.1, read as the reverse complement.
TATCATCTGGAGACTGTACAGGCATCGGAAGCTGCTTGGTTGTGCGTGTGTGTGTCTGGTGGAACTTTAGGAATCTGCTGTGCAACGCCAAGGCATGTTTCGTGAACTAGAGGCAACTACTCCATTTTTTTTAACTTGGTACAGTGCAAGTGCTGGATTTTTTTCATGGCATTGGAACGATTCTGCCTGTCATCTGCATCGTCAAATCACTTGCAAAGTTGTGCTTTTCCTAGGGTCCATCAATGTGGTTTGTGCAGAATTTGTGTGCAGGAAATTTTTGCGATGGCAGCTGTTTTCTGCGGGTCGGGGCGTACTCCGGATTTGCTGATGACGTGGCCTAGGAATAGAAGCTCATCGTAAGCGAAGCGGCACTTTTCTGGCTTCAGAGTGAGCCCTGATGACTTGATGGCCTCTAGTACTGTGGCAAGCCGCCTAAGGTGATCGTCGAAATTTTCGGCGAAGACAACGACGTCATCCAAGTAAACGAGACAGGTCTGCCACTTCAATCCTGCTAAAACCGTGTCCATCACGCGCTGGAACGTTGCAGGCGCCGAGCACAGTCCAAATGGCATAACCTTGAACTCGTAGAGGCCGTCTGGGGTGATGAAGGCGGTCTTTTTACGATCTCTTTCGTCGACTTCTATTTGCCAATAGCCAGACTTGAGGTCCATCGAGGAGAAGTATTTAGCGTTGCAGAGCCGATCCAATGCGTCGTCTATCCGTGGGAGAGGGTATACGTCCTTCTTCGTGATCTTGTTCAGACGACGATAATCGACGCAGAAACAAAGGGTTCCGTCCTTTTTCTTCACCAGGACAACAGGGGATGCCCACGGGCTTTTCGACGGCTGGATGATGTCGTCGCGCAGCATTTCGTCGACTTGTTCTCTTATAGCTTCACGTTCTCGCGGCGAAACTCGGTAAGGGCTCTGGCGAAGTGGTCGAGCGTACTCCTCGGTGATTATGCGATGCTTGGCGACTGGTGTTTGTCGAAGCTTCGATGACGTCGAAAAGCAGCTTTTGTATCGCCGGAGCAGACTTCTGAGCTGCTGTTGCTTAATCACGGGGAGACTTGGATTAATGTCGTAGTCTGGTTCGGCAACCATGGTCGTCGGGGTAGATGCGGCGCAATCCGAGAGGAGAAACGCATTGCTGTTTTCCGGAATTTCCTCGATGTATGCGATCGTCGTGCCCTTGTTGATGTGCTTGAACGCCTGGCTGAAGTTTGTCAGCAACACTTTCGTGTTTCCTCCATGCAGTCGAGCGATCCCTCTTGCGACGCAAATTCCACGGTCTAGCAGTAGACGAGGGTTGCAATGTGGGCTTGTTGGTAATGCATCTTCAAGGGGAGTATGGTAGCGCGATTCAAAGACGGGACAAGAGAAGACACAAAGGGACACACACAGCGCTGTGTGTGTCCCTTTGTGTCTTCTCTTGTCCCGTCTTTGAATCGCGCTACCATACTCCCCTTGAAGAACTAGCAGTAGACGTTGGTCGCCTTCGATGACACCTTCTACGTCAGCGGGTGTTTCGGTGCCGACCGAAATAACAATGCTGGAGCGAGGCGGGATGCTCACTTGATCTTCGAGCACACTCAAGGCGTGGTGACTACGAGGGTTCTCCGACGGTATCGCATGGTCTTCCGACAGAGTTATTGACTTCAGGTCGATGACTGCGCCGTGTTGGTTGAGGAAATCCATGCCGATAATGACGTCTCGTGAACACTGTTGGAGGATAACGAAGATGACAAGGTAAGTCCGGTCGTGAATGGTAATTCTTGCCGTGCACATTCCAGTCGGCGTTATGAGGTGTCCTCCGGAGGTACGAATTTGCGGGCCTTCCCACGTAGTCTTAACTTTCTTCAACTGGGCGGCGATGTGTCCACTCATGACGGAGTAATCAGCCCCTGTGTCGACTAAGGCGGTGACTGCGTGGCCGTCGAGAAGCACGTCGAGGTCGGTGGCTCTTTGTCTTGCATTACAGTTCGGTCTTGGCGTCGGATCACGACTGCGTCGCGTTGACCTGTGGCTGGTATGTGACGTCGTCAGGTCGTCTTTCGTCGTCGCATTCTTTCCTTCCAGACTTCGTCGGGACGGCGGCGTGTCGTTATGTCGTCGAGGTAGTTTCTTCGGCGTCTTCGTCGGCGGCGGAGGATCTTCGACAGTTCGACGGACAGCAACCGCACCTTCATCGGTTGCTGCTTTTAGTTTTCCGGATATGGGCTCGCTGACCGGCCCCGAGCTGGGCCAGTGTATGGTCGGCGCTGCGGCGACAGGTAGCGGCCTGGTGATGGTGAACGCGACGGTCGTCAAGAGCTCCACTGAGTAGCCGCGAGGTAGTCAGCGATATCGCGAGGGCGTTCACCTTGCTGCGGGCGCGGAGCGTTGACGGCGAAACCTCGCAGCCCCATTTCCCGGTATGGACATCGTCGGTAGACGTGACCTGCTTCCCCGCAATGGAAGCAGAGCGCGTCAGGAGCGCGCCAAACGTCGGTCTTCCTCGGGTAGCTCCGCTGGGCGACGGGTGGGCGCGCTGTCGGCGGCGGCGGCGGACGATGGAATTGCGTCGTTGCAGGACCCTGGCGTGGTCGCGGAGGGGGACCTTGCCGGCGTGCGACGGCGGCGTATGTCATCGCTTCTGGCTGGGGCTGCGGTAATTGTGGTTGCAGCTCGGGAACTCCAAGTGATCGGTGCACCTCTTCTTTCACGATGTCGGCGATCGAAGCCACTTGGGGCTGCGACGAAGGCAGGACCTTGCGCAGTTCTTCGCGCACAATGGCCCTGATGGTCTCCTGAAGGTTGTCGGAATCCAGTCCTTGGATGGCGTACTGCGGTGTGAGCCCCTGGCGGTTATATTGCCAGGTGCGCATCTCCAGAGTTTTCTCGATCGTCGATGCCTCAGCAGAAAACTCAGCTACGGTCTTCAGCGGGTTACGGATAAGTCCTGCGAAAAGTTCTTGCTTGACACCCCGCATCAGGAAGCGGACGTTTTTCTCCTCTGGCATTTCTGGGTCGGCATGCCGGAAAAGACGGGCCATCTCCTCCGTGAAGATCGCGATCGTCTCGTTTGGCAGCTGCACTCTGGTTTCTAGTAGTGCTTGGGCTCCCTCTTTTCCTACGACGCTTGTAAACGTTTGCAAGAAGCCGCTTCGGAACAGGTCCCACGTCGTTAAGGTGGCTTCCCGATTCTCGAACCAGGTCCTGGCGGCGTCTTCCAGTGCGAAATAGACATGCCGCAGCTTCTCGTCGCTGTCCCAACTGTTAAACGTAGCGACCCTCTCATACGTCTCAAGCCAGGTTTCCGGGTCCTCGATTGTTGATCCGCGGAACGTCGGAGGTTCCCTGGGCTGCTGCAGCACGATGGGGGACGCTGGGGCTGCCATTGGGGTTGCCTTGGCCAAAATCTTCTTGGTCTTCTCAGGTAGAAGTCCGTGCTCCGGGGGCAGCTGTTGAAGACGGGGGCTTGCTCGATGCTCCGGGACTACGTTGGTGTTCTCTTTGCTGTCCGGGCTTGGATCACGGCTTGTCGGGGGCGTCCGGTACATGAACGAAAAGCACCTCCACCAGATGTCACGTGGTCGTGACGTCAAAGAACACAGTAGCAATACTGTGAAAGGCAAAAACTAGCTTTTATTGAGCGAACCTGTGCCCACAAAACACGCTGCACTTAAAGCACAACGAGAGCGGCGAAGAGAGTCGGCGATCGTCGTAAATCTGATCAGCGGGTCAAGCGCGTCGGCTTTTATAGAGCAGTCGTCGAATGTTCCAGACTAATCGTTCGGACCCGCGTGCCTTCCACAAAGTTCTACACCATTCGCGTCAGGTGATGAAATCAGATAACATAAGGTTCGGCGACAACAGACAGCGGATAGAAGCATCGATAACTTTCCAGAAACGTCGGATGCATGCAGGCGCGTCCCTCGGTGTGCGATTACAGTTGTTAAGCGGCGAAACGTGGTCGCCCGATAAAGAGAAGTACACGTGTCAATATTTAAATATGTGAATAAAAACTCCCCGGAAAATTACCGTCCAATTCCACTGACCTGCATTTGCTGCAAGATGTTCGAACATATAATTGCTTCTCATATTTATAGTCACCTAGAGTCCAATAATTTTTTTCGCCATTAACATAGTTTCAGGAAAGGATTATCATGTGAGACAGTTACTCGAATTCACGACTGACCTGCACCTTAACATAAACAATAACCAGCAGGCCGATTGCGTTTTCCTTGACTTTTCCAAAACCTTTGATGGTGTAGCTCATTGTCGCCTTATTGCAAAATTAACTGCACTTCGAATTGACTCCTTCACTCCAGCATGGCTTCGTAATTTTCTTTCGAATCGTCAACAGTTCACAGTAGTTAATAATATTGCTTCGTTTCCTACTTACGTTACTTCTGGTGTGCCTCAGGGCAGCGTTTTGGGCCCTTTACTCTTCCTAATTTAAATAAATGATTTGCCACTTAACGTTTCTTCTCGCTTACGTATTTTCGCTGACGACTTCATTATTTACAGATCAATTAACAGTACTGACGACCACCTGGCCCTTCAAAATGACCTTAGCCTAATTCATAATTGGTGTAACACCTGGTTTAATGGCTTTAAATGTATCAAAATGTCAGGTAATTTGTTTTAGTCGTAAGCGTGACAACTCACATTTTTTATACAACGCCAATAATAAAGAATTGTTACATACAGTATCGTATAAATATTTGGGTGTTCACCTAACCGAAAACCTCTCCTGGACTGACCACATTGCAGCCGTTTGCGCAAAAGCTTCAAGGACATTAGGTTACCTACGTCGTAATCTGGGTAATTCACCTCCCAACATCCGCAAATTGGCCTATCACACATTGTTCGTCCACAGCTCGAGTATGCATAATCCATTTGGTCCCCACATCCTACATACTTAATCGACATGCTTGAATCAGTCCAGAACCGAGCTGCCCGTTTCATTTCACGTAATTGTAGCCATCATTCCAGCGTAACAGAAATGAAACTCGATCATTCCATACAGCCATTAGTTCTTCGCCGTAATATCGCTCTGTTATCCTTGTTTCACAAATATGTTTATAATGCCGCACAATCAACACTGCATATCCAGATCGCCTCGAACACGTCTCGCCGATTAAATAACCACTTAAGTTTTGCGTGCATGTACAGTCAACAGCAAAAGTTTGCGGGACGCGCGAGCGCGTGGCAAAGCGACCCTCCTCAGCTTGGTCCTAAATTTTGTGAGCACCCTTCTCTGGACAAGACGGAACTGCTCAGCCTCGTCAGGACAGCTGCCGGTAGAGCAATAACAGATGAAGCTGACAGATGCATCAGAGAAGGTGTTGACCGCCTGCCCCAGCAGGTCAAAAAAGGCAACACAGTTCGGCTCCGCACAGCAGTGACCGTCCTTCGAAATGCGGGGCTCAAGCTGCTCCTATCCGACAAAGAAGGCGGTTTTGTCGTGATGCCTGGTGGCTTGTACAAGAGCAAAGCAGATTCGGCCATTCTAGGCAACTTCAAGGAAGTGCATGGAGTGGCTCCTGCGAAGGTTGTGGTCTTCACTAGCAACGCTCACGGCGCGCACGCTCCGATTCCGCGCGCGCCGGACGACCACCGCGGGTTCGAGCACTCCGAACAGCCACGCGTGCAGGGCACCGCGCGCCCGCGCCTGCTCCGGCCCGCTCCGTGTGCCGACGCGCAGCTGCGCGCGTACGCGCCCCGCCGGCCCCACAGCTTAGGGGAAGGCGAGACCGCGCGCGCGCAGCAAGGGAGACCCTAGGCAAAGCTCTCGAGAAGACAGAAAGTACATTTATTACACTGGGAGTCAAGACAAACACACGTTTAACATCACGTCCGAATATGAATCACACAAAACATAGCCAAATGGTCGCCGGTGGCCGCTAACGGCGCACCGCGACAGGGAGAGAAACAAAGAACAAAGAACCCCCCAGCAGTAAGAATTTGCCTATCCTTCGGTCAGCGCCTGCCATCGTGCGCCCCACAGCAGAGAAAAGGGAAATAGAGAGAAACGACAGACGAACAGACGGGGGCACGTTCGGCAGACGCTGCCTCAGGACATCGAGACGACGGAAGAGTGCGCGCACGCCCGCCGAGGCCGGGACCCCGACGAGCCGGAGCAACCATCGGCCGGCGGCGGACAAAGGGACCGCCGCCGGCAGAGAGGAACACGTACGCACCTTCCGACGCCCCGATGTGGTCTCTCCGGGACTCGTCTTGCGCGCGCTTACCCGGAGTGCACGCAAGCCGGGCCCGAATCCCGCCAAAATCTTAGCCAATGGGGAAAGCCTGTTGACCTTCCCGTGGGCGGGATGACAGCAGAGTGACAGTGTTTTATGACCCGCTGCCACCCCGTCCAGGCAAGGAGGAGAGGGACACGGAGCCCCCGGCAACACAACGCAATGGCCTCCACACAGCCATCGCGAGAGCTGTGTGGAGGCCATTGTGTCTTTTTCCCTAAACATCTCTTCAAGAATTGTACTCCCTGATACGTTCATTTTTCGTGTATTTTACTTTCTAGTATTAGTGCCTTACGTTAAGTTTTACTCGTGTTATTTCCTTAAGTGTACCTTTGTGGCCTTTCATTAATTCAGTTGTTCCTTTTTCATGTTTGGTCTTGGTAGTAACGTTGATGAGCCGTGCATTGAGGCGTATGTATTGTATTACACTTTAGAAGGCTGCTTACTCTTTTTTTTTTTGCCTTGATTTTGTAACCCCCCTTATACAATGCCCCCATAGGGCCTGTAAGGTATTTTGAATAAATAAAAAATAAATACAACATGAATATTGCTGCCACTGCAAAGGTACCCCTTTGTGAGACCAATGCTATGCCTTTGTAAAATAACTTGCAAGAGCTTTTTGCTTTCTATAATTTTTACGTCACGGAAGCTTCCTTTATCTCCAGCATCATATATCTTGGTGCTACTGCAAAACCATACTAGCGAGACCATCATCGCGCGTATGTATAGACTTTGTGCAAGATACTTCCAGCAAGACTAAAAATTTTGTGTGTATTTTGGTCACGCTGTGTCCTGCACTATGAGCATCTTGCTTATAAGCAACGACGTGCTTTGAAGTGCCATAAATGTGTTTTAACACAAATATTTTCTGCAAGATTCTTTTAAGATATGTATTTTATTTTATGTTATGGGAAGGTTCTAGTTATTTTCCTGCATCATTGTTGTCACTCCCCGTGAAGTGCCATTATTCTTATTTGCATAAAGGAACTTTTCTGTGAAGTCCTTTTGATGGCTACATCTACAGTTTTACAAGGTAAAAGTGCTACCACAGTCTATATGTAGGTTAACCATCTAGACATTGAGCCAATGAGACAGCCAGTCTGTTTTTGCATTATGTGCATTGATGTTGTAGCAAAGATGCCATTTTGTGCCTTTGTGCAAAAAAAGTGTGCATAGTCATAGTGCCAGATATTTGTTGCTCTATTGTACTGTTCGTTTAGTTATATTTGTGATATCACAGTTCACATACCAATGCAGTCAGTTTATTCTAGTCATTTTCCTTCATAAAAGGTGTTTACACCACTGCGTTAATTTGATAATTAGAAGTTTTCTTTGTGTTGAGGTCAGTTCAAGACGCATTTATACTTTCTCTTCTGTGCCCCTGTACTATCTTGTTAAAGTTAACATATACTCCTGCGGACATCTTTTGTGATTTTCAATTTTTTGTAGGTCCTTATGGGCTTTTCTTTAATGTGTTCTGGCACAGGTCATGTTTTGCTGTGCCAAGCACACAAGTGTGTTCTTACAATATGATTTTTCAATAAAGATCCGATGTCCTGCGGTTTATGAGCAAGTCTATGTCTCAGTAAGGCCATCATAAAAAGCTGAGCAAGTTTTATTAAAAGGCTTACATGCATAATTTGATTTCACATTGATGTAGCTTAATATCTACAATAACTTTGACGACTATTGGAGTTGATATACAATGCCTTTTACTATGCATATTTCGGCTTATTTTGTGCATTTGGAAGCTGCACTGATGATGCCTGTGTACCAGTGGAACTTACATTAAATACGTTGAATGTGCCAGTTTGCAGCATACGCTTCTGCTGCAGATGTGTCCACGTATGTTTTCACCTTCGCAACCTCCACCAGTAAAAAGGTCCCAGTTGCTTTGGGGGCACTTAATTATTTGTGGACGCAATTGCGCCGTAAACCAAGTGCAGCATGGTGCGTGTAACTGGTACATTGGTTCTTGGGTAGAGTACAGCTTCTAAAGCACTGAAAAGGCCGCAGTATGAGCAAAGTGACACGCCAACAAAACCGAACAGTGCATAAATTCCGGATTTATCATGGAAGTCCTCTGGGTATCTCATGGAAGTTTCCGTAAACAATGTCCACATTTAAGATCCCCAAATGTCCCCGGGATATCCATGTCCAAATTGTTTTATCCAGCGGGCATTGTTTGGATATTTAGTTAAAAAACGACATTTTTTTTAATGTCCGACGGACGTCCAAATGTCGAAGAGGGGCGTACAGAGGTCGCCCAATTGAACGCCTTTTTTGCATGCGACAGTCCCTCAGATATCCGGTGGATGTCCAAACGCCCGGCGCTAAACGTCCATCGGGTGTACTGTGGATTATTTGTGGTCTATTGGGTTGCTGCGATGCGGGAGAAAGAAGGGAAACGACGGGCCGATCCGACCTACTTGGCCAGAGAGGCCGAAGCTAGAGGTGGCGAATAAGCGAAGACCCAGAATACGCCAGTCGAGAGAGAGCCAGGATCGCTGCGAAGCATCGGTGATTACGCTAAGACCTCGAAATTAGGCGCCTAAATATTGAGTATCTGAAGGCTCAAAATAGTGAAATACCTATCACAGAAGCACGAGAAAGCGAGCGCAGAATGATAGACTTGATGACATCTTACACAGTAGGAGGAGACATAGGTCTTTTCTTAGCGCAGTTTGAGCGCACAGGTGAGAAGACAAAATTCGCGAGAAGCACGTGGCCGCAACGCTTGCTTAAGTTGCTGCCACGTGAGGTAGCTGATATCATTGCTCGCATGAGGAAAGAAGCAAAGGACTTCGATAAAGTCTAATCGAGTCTGCTTATAACGTGTAGATCATCAGCAGAAGCAGTCAGGCGAAAATCCAGGGAGGTCGAGAAGACCGAAAGGGAGTCACACTCAGATTTCGCATACACCTTGGAGGTAAACCTGAAAGAATGGCTCAGAGATGAGAGTGCACTCGGCGACGCAGAAAAGACAATGCAGTGCATTAGAACAGTTCTTCCGCCAGCTGCCCGAAAACATCAAGTGTTGGGTTCAGGATAGGCCAGGTGTGGACACTATCACGACAGCGGCCGATCTCGCTGAGGAGTACGTAACTCGCCGTGCGTTCGAAGGCAAAGAAGCTCCTAAGAAGGAGATTAATAAATACAGACCCGACAAGCCAGAGCGATGGTAAAAGTTGAGTCAGTACAAATCAAAGGAAAAGCCAGATTCGGTGAAAAATATTGACGAGAACAGCAAGGGAAAGGAGGAGTCACCCGAACAGAAGGCGGAAAGGCAAAAGAAAAAAGCTTTCCAGGTAAAGAAACAAGTAGTTTGCTACAACTGCCAGCAAACGGGGCATATCTCCGTGGGGTGCAAAAAATCCCAAAATTAGTGTTGATGACACTAAGTAGTAACGAGGAAAATATGATATTGCTAGAACCGTACATTCGATACCTCGTGGTAAACGGCAAACCGTGCCCGGTACTTCGCGACTCGGCAGCCACAATTGACGGAAGAATCTGCTTCACGGGAGAATCTGCTTCAGCCCAGTTCACGGGAGAATCTGCTTGGATAAGGCAGGCCGTAGAGGTATCCATTGTTTGTCTCCCTGTGGCAAAGATTTTCATCGAAGGCCCTTTTGGAGTGCTGGACAGTGAAGCCGCCGTCTCGGCACATCACCCGCCGCAGTATCCATATTTGTTTTCTAACAAATCCGAGGATTTGCTGCGACGCAGGGGAATCGGGTTTAGTGAGGGAATAGTACAAGCCCTAACTCGTTCCAAGGCAAGGGAGCTCGCGGCCAAGGCAGTGTACGAATCTCCAGTGGCGGAGGAAACATGTTTGACGGAGGATTCGTCAATCAGCACCAAACAGGACAGCCCTATACGAGATATTGCGGAAAGTACACTAGCTAATGCGGAGGTCAGGAAAGCGCCGGAGCCTGAAATGTCTCGAGAGGCAGAATGCAGAAGAAAGTTATCGAATGGAAGCCCTGCCAAATTGATTGCTGAACAGGAAAAAGATTGCAGCCTGCGGAACCTAAGGCCAGACGCGACAGAAGGCGTGGTCAAGCAGAATGTTAAGTTCTTCAAGAGAGGCCTTCTCTATAAAAAGTACGCCAGTCGAAAGGGAGTGCAATTCGACGAACTCGTGGAGTCGCATCCCTATCATGAGCGACTCCTGCACCTGGTCCACGGGGGCTTTCGGACAGGGTATCTGGGCATTCGGTAAACAAAGGACCGCTTACTGCAGGAATTTTACTGGCCCGGCTGCTTTCGGGAAGTGGAAGCATTCGTGAGAAGCAGCAATACATGTAAACGCATAGGCAAGCCCGGAGATAAGGCTAAAGCGCCAATGAAACTTGTTCCCATTACCACGGAGCTGTTTCGCAGGCTCATAATAGACACAGTGGGACCACTTCCTGCAACGCAGTCTGGCTATCGGCATATTCTTACTGTACTATGCCCCCGAAACGATATTCCCAGAGGCGGTGCCCCTCAAAGAACTAAGCTCGGTGGAGATTGTCAACGCGCTTTTGTCTTTCTTCACGCAAGTGGGGTTTCCCACAGAAATCCAGTAAGATCAAGGATCCGTCTTTACAAGCGCACTGAACTCGACATTTCTGGAAACGTGAGGTATTAAAGTTATTCTTAGCTCAGTGCACTACCCATAGTCAAACGCTGTAGAGAAAGTCCACTCAGTCACGTAACGGCTTCTTCTGCAAGCCCTTTGTTATGAGCAGAAAGCCGATTGGGAGGTTTGCTTGCCTGCAGCAATGTTCGCGCTTAGAACTGCACCACATCAGTGAACAGGTTTTTATGCGTTGCATATTGCAATCACTCAGTTCAGCCCACGGAGTTCAGCCCTTGGGCGCGGCCGGGCAGCCACCATTGACCTTTAGCGCAACCACGTGACGTCACGACAGCCAGAGGAAAAGACGAGCACATCGAAAATGGATTTCACCGCTCTTTCTGCGCACGCGCGAGGAGCAGTTGTTGCGAGAGAGAAATGTGGGGACTTTTGGTGCTCAAAATTTCTCGTCGTTTAGGTACTATGGGGAAGAAAACCGTTTGCTCCGTTTGTCCCTAGCCAATGCCCTAGCCGAGCTTGCAGCACAGAATCGACAGGATGCGTGGCTTTATTCTATGGCGTGGCCGGCAAGGCGAAAAAGCGGCGTCCGAGGTGAGTTTGTTGCTATTTTGTCGCGACGGTAGCATATTAAATTTTGTAGTCGCAAGGGGATACGTTTGGGAGTGAGGTGTCTTCTCGGATCACTTTAGTAGCAAAGCATTACGTCGTGCCGATGCATTGTTCATTAGTGTCGTTGTATTAGCATACAACACACTTGGAGATTCGTGGGAATGGAAATTTTGTACTCTGTATGTGTAAGTACTAAATCTTGCGTCGCCATGCAATCTGAGCCGTAGATCGTTGTGAGAGCTGTACAGCCACACTGGCAAAACACTACGCCCTGCGGATGAATACGGAGCAAATTTATGCTAAAGAAAAGTGGTCGTCATGCAATTTCATAACAGTAGACCGTTGTGAAAGCTGTACAGTAACACTGATATTGGTTACGTGGTGCAGATTCGTAGCGTTTCTGAGGTGCTTGTGCGCAAGGGTAATTAATAATCCCTGCTGTTACGATGTCTAGCTCATATACGGGGCGCTCTATGTGGGCGAAACAAGGGCTCAGACCGCTACAACCGCATGCGAAATAGCTCTGAATGCCTGCCAGTACACTTGTTCGGCGTCTCTGTGCTTGTACTGCGGCAGGAGACGTGACGGCAATTGGGCACGTATATCACAGTGGCTGCTTTCCACTCTTGGTATACTTTGCCGCAATACAATGCGCATATGATGCACATTGTATTGCCCTGGTGAAAACAATGTTTTCATACAGGGCAAGTCATTCATGTAGTGGAATTGCATTTATCGTTGGTGTAGTGTTGATGCACTTTCTGAAGTCCAACCTTTAATGCAACTTAGTTTTCGTTGGTGCAAGTGCTTCTACTGGAAACATCCAAAATATGATTTAACAAATCAGGTTGCTGTCTTGTAGTTTTAGAAATTTTCCTCTGGTCTTAAGTCTTTTCTGAATCTGGAAGAGCTGGCTGATTGCACATTTCATCTCGAGATAGCTCACATACTTCCAGCAGCACAGGTTAGCACACTTTGTTGAGTGCAGATGAGCACTGCAAATTCAATCATTTTGATGAGGCACCGATCTAATGCCGCTCACTCTTGCCACAACACTTTTTCAACTTGTACTGTACTTGTTTCTTCCACCTTCCATTTGCAGCACCAGGGCTAAGGCACAACAGCAATAACATTTCTAGCAGAAAATTCTTGCTCCTTATCATCTGAGCTCCCCATTCATTTGCTACTTTCTTCAAATTTTTCTTTTCATGTGATGCTCTTGCCTTCACACACTGTCGGGCTTCTCCTTCATGCATTTCTTTAATACTCCTTCTGTCTGCTTCTTGCTCGACATACCGTGCATGCCTTCAGTCATGTCCAATTGATCGATGCAGTGTTGTCCTTTTGTCTCTCTCCTCCAGAACCTGCAACTTTCGACAACCACTCCCCAGCATTATTTTGCTTCTTTTTGTGATAGTGCCTGGCTATCTGTTGCTGATGCCACACATTCACTTTGCAATGGTTTATAAGACCACATACATAAATTAGTAGCTGTACAAAACCTTGATTCTCCAGCACTTCCACAAAATTCATGCAGATGTGGAAACACAGATTACACTTCATTCCTCACCACAGCTTACTATGTCTGCATCAAAGCTTGATATTACCTACACGTGTGCACTGTCTTTGTGTCTTCCTTTGTAGCTGTAGGTCGCTGCATGAGCAGAAAAAGATTTTGTTGCTTAAATGTTCATGTGCTTAAGTAGGCAATGTAGTGTACTTGATTTTCACAATGCTTAACTCAATTGGTGGTATGCCTGCACTATAACATGCACAAACTGAACAGCATATCCAAACCAGAAAATTGCTAGCCTATCACAGTTAGGTTGAGTCATTTGAATGAAAGTAGGGACAGTTTTTGTATGGGATGGCTGATGGCATTCAGGCTCATCATGTCAACATCAAAGTGGGAGCAAAAACGCAGTACATGTATAAAATATGAGCAGTTTTATTGGATTGTGGTGCTTTACATGCACCTCACTTCAAGCACAACGATGTCTTTGCGTGTCACCTGTGTCCAAATGAAGCCACTGCAGCTGGTGAGCAATGTGCTTGTAGATGGCACTGGCTACATTCCTTTGGAAAGGCATCCTTATGTTGCACAATGTAGTGAAGATGAAGGCTTTTAAATTAATGTGTACTTTATTTTTTATTTACCTCTCACCTACTGTTGCCAACACAAATGATGTCTCCTGGTAAGCCGAATGCCTGTGAACATTGCAAGGCACAGTGTCAGGCAACCGTTTATAATCTTCAGCATAATACTGTAGAAGGCGGCCTTCTGGTTTGTATACATGAAAGCACCAAGAAAGCAAGCTAGATAGACTAAAGACTAGATGACTTGACAGCTCTGTACAGCCTGTACTGCTTACAGAAAGCAAGTCACACTAGTCACGGGACCTATAGCAGCGGCATGCAAATAGAGGTTTGTATTGCCTGTAGTACATATACATAGCCTTTCTTTGAAAAATATGTTTGGTCACTTTTCATTAACTTTACCTAGTCAGGACATGCATTATCACTTAAGCTGCTTGGTCTTCAAATAAAACGAGCATTTTCTGCATAGTAACTTTTACTTACATGAAATATGTGGTGGTGTTGACCTGTAGAAGTGTACAGAATACATAAAATCTTGAAGCACTTAAGCAGAATTTATAAACAATGCTAAATTTAGGTAGACTGACAAACTGGACTGTACAACACAGATAATATAGGGCACTTGCAAGACAGTTTCTTTATGGCCTAGTTCCTAGAAGGTATTTAGAACGAAAACAGTGTCAACTGATTGGAAAAGGAAAGGGGACAGACACAGTGCTCACTTATGACTCGAGGTTTTTTTTTGTGTGTGTGTGTGTGCAGTAATATATACGAGGTGGGTTCAAAAAGAAACCGAACTTTTGAAATAGCATGCCAATCAGCAGAGCGAGCGCGCTGCGGCTACTGAGCGCATGTAATGGCAAGTTTAGACAACAAACTGCCATTTGCCGCGTTTCGCTCTGACCGTAGTTGGCGAGCTACAGCCACTGAAGTGAGCACATGAACAAGCTGCTCTTCGGATTGGTGCCAAAGTGACAATGAAGGAATTGGAAGAACAGCGTGTGTGTGTGTGAAGTTCTGCCACAAACTTGGGAAAACTTTCACAGAGACTTTTCAGTTGCTTAGCCAAGCATACGGGGAGGACTGTGCGAGTCGCACGCAGTGCTGTGGTTGGTTCAAGTGTTTTGAAGAGGGAAGAATGTTAGTCGGTGACGATCCCAAGCCTGGACAACCTTCCACATCCACAGATGATCACCATATTGAGGGAGTTCGAACTGTGATTCGCGGAAATTGTTGTTTGACCATTCGAGAAGTCGCTGATGAAGTGGGTATCAGCGTAGGATCATGTCATGAAATTTTGAGTCACAAACTAGGGATGCGTCGTGTCAGTGCAAAATTTGTGCCACGTTTGTTGTCTGGTGCACAGAAGCAGACCCGTGTTGAAATCAGCCAGGAAATGCTTGCCGCTGCCACTGACGATGAAAACTTCCTTAAGAACATCATAACAGCCGATGAGACATGGGTTTATGCCTACAATGTTGAAACGAAAGTGCAGTCGTCGCAGTGGGTGGCCAAAGGTGCTCCTCGTCAAAAAAAAGCACGCATGAGTCGGTCAAAAATGAAGGTGATGTTGGTTGTGTTTTTTGACTGCAAAGGCATTGCCCATCAGGAATTTGTGCCACATGGTTAGATGGTAAACCAAGAAGTTTGCCAGGGAACCCTAGCATGTTTGAGAGATTCTGTGTGCAGTAAGAGGCCTGAATTGTGGGAAAATCAGGCTTGAATGTTGCATCATGACAATGCCCTGGCTCACATGTCGCTCCTTGTCCGCAGCTACTTAGCGAAACACCGCACTTCTTTTGTGCCCCACCTACCATATTCTCCGGACCTAGACCCTTTCCAAATCGTAGAGGAGATCCAGGACAATGCGAGAAGAGACCTGCATGCCATTCCAGAAATTTCATTCCAGGAGGCTTTCCAAAAATGGAAGAAAAGATGGGAAGAGTGCATTGCCAGTAGAGGGGACTATTTTGAAGGGGACAGCACTTAAGATGTTGTACCATAAGCAGCAAAGCTGTTATAGCAAAAGTTCGGTTTCTTTTTCAACACACCTCATATGCATGGAAAGGGTGGGGTTCAAGGCAGGTGCAACAAGAACGCCCAATGTGAGGTCGAATGTAGAGTTTAATGTCCAAACCACAGCAGTAAGCTGGTAACCTTTAAATGGTAAGCAGAACAGTAATGCTACGGGAACTGTCAGGCCCTTCATAATTGTAACAACCGTCGGAATGTTGAAGTGTCTTTTCAATGTCCCATTAATTTCCACTATTCTCATTCTAAATGGGCAAATGCACCTACATTCATTTACCATAAGACATATCAAGAGATCAACCCCACTAATGCTAGTTCTTTCTAGGTAGCTGAAGCAAAATAGCATTTCGTTCAGTCAGTATTGATGCAAGTTTTCAAACACTGCTATCATGAAATAGCTCAGTTGCTCAGATCTTGAGCAAGGCAGTTATTAGCTGGTATAATGTCAGAATTTGTTTATCATTTACTGGTAGACCTGCTGATGATAATATAAGCAGAATGCTGCTGAGACCAATGAGAAAGTGTGAAAAAGAAAATAATTATTACATTGTTCCAGCCATCATTCTCTAACGTGTCCACCCTGCCCCATCGTAAGCAATCACTTCACATCCCAGCGTTCATATCTTGCGCATTTCTTTATTTCACTCTTTCTCTATTGTGTAGGACTGGCCATATTAGCTTAAAGCACTAGAAATCAATAAAATGACATCAGCATTGCCGCTGAGGAAAGACTGAAGTTAAAGAAAACAGAACAAAATCATACAAGGAAAGTAAGGTACAACACAGGTACAACACAAATTGATAAGGAAAAAAAAAATGTTCACAGAAAATCTGTACATGTGTAACAGAACCTTGTGGGTGCATAAAGAAAAAAAGACTAAATGTTAACCTCATCACCCAAAGGGTCCCTGAAACTATTTTATTGGTGTGACCTACACATACACAGTATCTCTCCTCGAATGGTTACTCAAAAAAAAGCTTCATGTCACCATGCTATATAAAGAGCTGCAAGTGGTTAAAAATTACCCTCCTCTAAAGCCTTTCCTCTCCAATGTCACTTTTATTCTATGTGGCCTTGGCTATGTCCTGCCTCATTGGACACGACATCGTACAGTGACAGTAGTGTTGGCTACTTGCAGTTTACTTGAATCCAGTGTGTTCCCATATGACTTTTAGAGATGCAGCTTTTTTTTTTTGTTATTGTGGTGATGATGGCCTCAAAACGAAGTTTACATAGAGCGCTTATGTTTTGTACAGTGTGCAGTCGCGGTAACTTACTCTCTGCACTCACCTGCAGTACAAGAATATAAGTGTAATAGGTACAGTGCAAGTTTCTGCCACCACATGTACCCCTCTGCTGCTTTGCTTTGGTTGCTGTCGTCACTGTGCTATTGTTAAACATTATTGCATTCTTTTTCACTCTTTGCCTGCACATCTACAGCCTGGCACATCTATTGCAAAGCCGTGCTTTTTTGGAGAAACTCTCTAATTCATACCTTCCCTACCACACACGTACAAATGTACTATTGGCCCAAAAAGTTAACAAATGAAGGGATCTCACAAAAAGCTGAATATCTCCGCAGCCTCAAAACGAAGCCTGGTATTCCCATTTCCAGCCTCTACTAGTATATGCAAACATTGTGATGTACGGTTTTACTGGCTACTTTTAAAGGCTGCTCGGATATTTAGCATTTTCTGAGATCCCATGGTTCGTAAACTTTTTTAGTCAATAGTGTGAGAGTAGATAACAGTGGCAGACAATCTGCTATCTCAGGCTAGTCTACCATTAGACTGAAGAAACATCTACATGTCTTACATTAGTGTGTTTACTTTTACAGGTACATCAATTACTATGCCTTCATATCCTACTAAAAATAAGCTAAATGAGGAGGCTTGCTTTGTGTATTCTTAATGATGTCATGTGGGAAGCCAATCCACTTCATGAAAAAAGATCACTAGTTCGTTCTACTAGAGGTGGCTCAAAACCTGGGGAGTGGTGCCGCTATGACATCTAGCAATGGTGATTTTTAATACCTAATAATTACACAGTTGATACAGAATACCTAAATTTTATTTCATCATTCATCATTAGTACAGAAGGACGTCCCGGAGTTACAAAAACTGTCAGTGGGACCTATTAGTAGTTTAACAATATAGTAATTAATACATTATGGCAACATAGCAGTGATACACATCAGAATACACGAAGTTAATGAAGCGAGTAATCAAATACAAGGAAGGTGCTTACAAATACAAGCAAATGAAATGGATGCTGCGTATGAATAAATAAAAATGTAGTAATTGGCACGTTATGGAAACATAGGGATGACACATATCAAAGAACACAAGGTTAATGTACGAGATAATCAGAAACAAAAATGTGCTTACAATATGCAAAGTACAAGTGAAATATATACTGTGCGACAAAAAACTTAAAATTTCTAAAAATAAGGAAGGAAAAAATAAAGACAATGGGATATAGAGAATAAAAGCGATACATTTGGCAAATACAGAAGCACTGAAAGTGGTAAAATGAGTTTGTATATAATATGTGTTCGTGGTAATGAGTCTGTAGCCAGTAGTGTCGATAGTAAATATGTCTTCATATCTCTCTTGAATGTTAATGTTGTGCGGCAGGCTTTAATATGGGGTGGTTTAATTTAGCGTTTAATCGCCATAAAAGAGCAGTAAACATTGACAATTAGTGTTTATTTGAGGAAGGAAAGAATTGTTAGAGGAATATCTCGTATTGTTAGTGTTGGCAAGAGCAGATATATTAAATGCTGAACCCTTGATGATCACCAGTAGGTATGCTACTGACGGTGCACTTGCACAAAACTCAAAATAATTTCAGAGCCCTGAAAACGAAACTTTTTTTTCCCTACTCGTCAGGTGTTTCACAATCTGCACTGATGGTATTCTTCTCGAGTATGGCTGGAGTACATATTTGTGCTGTGCGAATGTTCAAAATGTCAAATGTAAATCAAATAGCTGTTGACCATTTGACTTGTATTTAATTGGAGAACACGCAATTAGAAGTTATGAAATCTTCCTTTCTGTCAATAATTACACATACTGGAATCTTTAGGGAGAAAGTCAGGTGCTTGTGGTGACCATTCTCAAAGGGAACTGCAGTTCCTGAGCGGACATATACAGCCGGTATTTTTTTGCTTTGCTTAGTAATTTCTAGTCACGCAGTAAGGATGCCTCGCTTTTAGGCAGCCAACGGATTTTTCTCAATTGAGGCTGTAAAAATTATCATTTGGACAATGTGAACATGTTCCTGATGTCATCTTGGTGCAGCAGATACTATCACCTTTCAGTCACTCTCATTTACAAACTTATCAGTTGACCAGAAACCTGGTTG
Source organism: Dermacentor albipictus (assembly GCF_038994185.2). Taxonomy (NCBI): domain Eukaryota; kingdom Metazoa; phylum Arthropoda; class Arachnida; order Ixodida; family Ixodidae; genus Dermacentor; species Dermacentor albipictus. The sequence continues at coordinate 233,722 of NW_027225636.1, read as the reverse complement.
TGACTGGCATTACACGTGTCAAACAATCTAAAAAACATCTCTTCTAAAGCTTTCCGCGGTTTCTCTCCACCTCTTGAGTTTCAAAACCCGCCATAATGCCTTTGGCATTGTGTGCTGCTAATCCCAAGGGCGCGGAATCAAATTCCAACTGCAGCAGCTGCATTTCCACGGGGAAGAAATGCAAGAACACCTGTTTACCATGCATTGAGTGCACATTGAAGAATTCCAGGTGGCCAAAATTAATTCGGAGTCCCCCACTATGGTGTGTCTCATAATCATGTCGTGGTTTTTGCACATAAAACCCCAGACTCACCTCTTGTTCCCTGTAAGTAGCATTGGTTACACGAATTTAAGGCCATACTGCTCCACTCAAGGCCTATATGTAGTAGGGGTTTTCATATCCTGATATTTCTGGATAGAATTAAATATGGATATTTGACGAAACTGACCTATTGAATATTGAATAACAAATATGTTCACATTTCAGAAAAGTGTGGAGTATTCTTGAAAAAAAAGAAACTTTACATTGCAAGGGTGGACTTTTAACATTGTTGGTACAACATTTTTTTAATGCTTAGCGCAGAAACCATAGACAAGACAGGCGAGAGAAGAGACACACACAAGTGGTACTTTCAACGATTTATTGGAAGTTGGATCACGGGTTTATACATGCAAGCATTTGCTAGCATTCTTGATAAACCTGGCCAGATTGATGTTATATTCCTGTATTGCAGACAGAAAAGCATTTGAGCTTGTTTGACACTCTAAATTAATTGAGAAGCTCTAAATCGCAAATCTTCTGCCATACTTAATTGGCTGAATCTCTGCATACTTAACTAAGCACAAACAATTCGTCAGCATAAGCGATTGCCCTTCCCATGAAGTGCCAGTTACTTCCAGTGTTCCTCAAAGCAGCATGCTTGGCCTCTTGTCATTTTTAATATGTATTAATGATATAGAAGTAGTCAGTCACCCCTTTTAAATAAAGTTGTTTGCTGATGATTGTTTTTTATTTAATGAAATACATTTCTGTGAGCCCTAACTTCTGTTATTTCAATCTCAAAATTAACCTTCGTCGGATAATTCGAACCTCACTGGTCAGATTCGCCCAAATACAGCCGTGTTATGCGCTGAAGCATATGCAACTTACTGTGGTGAAGCATATTGAGAATGGAAAAGGCCCACTGTCACAGGACATCACACGTGTTCCTTGATTATACAAGCATGCAGTTTCCTGTCACAGTAGGAGAACCTAGCCACCTAATAAGCATAGTGGCAGCCATTCAGAGCTGTTTCTTATGTTTCAGTGGTGATTTGAGTCCTTTTTTCACCTTCCATGCATGTCTCGTGTATGAGACTGTTAATGAGGCCTAGTATGTCTTCTTTAAGTAAATGTGCCGTGCACAGAGAAGTGGAAAATAATCGTGTTTTGGGAAAGCTAGCAAAAAGGAAGGCAGTAAGTTGAAAAAACTGCGTTAAGCCGAGGAGATGTTAAAAGCCAACAAAAGAGTGTGAATATATCAAACTCTGAAGGCCTGCCCATACACCTATTAGGCGTCTTGGTGCTCATACTGTGACTGGAGACTGCACATGTGCATGTATGTAATTTAGGGAACACGTGCTGATTTGCAACAATGGCACCTTTCCCTGCTTGGTATGGTTCTATGCATAACATGGCTGTATTGCAGTGAAGCTAACATTAAGAAAAATAGTAAACTGGGCGAGTTCGTAGCTGTTGATGGTTGCAGGTGTAGCGCTAAACTGAAACGCGGCCAAAGTTAATTTTGAAGGCAAATACTGCAAAGTGAAGCAATGGCATGTTTCAATGTTTTTTTATGCCTTTTGTTTAATTCGACCAGTCTCAATGGTCCCGTCAGGATCGAATTAACGGGCATGCCTCATAATCAGAACTGGTTTTGGCAAGTAAAACCCCAGAAAGATGATCAAATTAATGGAAGTCGACTGTATATATGGCTGAGTAGAGCCACGCTGTCTAAAACCGGTACAGCAAAAAAACACCAAGAAACCTAAATGACCCATTGCAAATGCAGTCAACTTTCATGGCATGCGAAAATAATCTAACTTTCTCACGGACAATGATAGTGATAGTTTGCTGATACATTGGTCAGCGGCCGATAGGATTTGCCCAGTTTCTACTATTAATCTTACACACTTGCGCTTATCCCTGTATATAATAGCGGTGTCATTTAGAAGAGGGCGACATGGACATGTATTGCAATGCAAAGCAAGAAAATCGTCACCTGATACACTATATTTCTGTGCTCTCTTAAGTTCTCATTAATGCATCTTCCGGTTTGGCCTATGCAGCATCTACCGCATGACAGTGGAATATGATAGACCACTCCTACACCGCATCCGACGAACTCATCTTTGCAATGCTACCACAAACCGGCTTATTTGTCCTTATTGGGTTAGTGGTTTTATACAAGGTGCTTAGCTTATTTGGAGCTGAAAAAACACCCGCACATTACCTTGGCTTCCTATCTTTTTCAGGCTATGTGATATCTGGTGTATATACGGAATCACAGCGGTTTTCACCTGGTCACGGCTGCTAGCTCTTGCATTTGCACGGAGGCATCGTCTCGAAAGTTCCTGTTTGAGCAGCCTTTCTGCCACCGACACCAACACGTTGTTAGGGTAACCAGCCTCCTTAAGACTTGCAGCCGATTGCTGGAAAATGGTTTTCATTAGGACGTTTTTGAAACACATGTTAGTTACGAAGAGTGTAAGATTGGGCTTGTTGATAAATTATGCTTCAAAGTCAGGTTATAACAGCGCAAAGCCACCAGAAGGGATAGAAGAGAGAACGAAGCGCTGAACTTCCAACTGTTTCTTTTCTTTTCAGAAAGCATCGCTATTTATACAGTCACACAATAGCCCACCAACCATGCTTAGAACGCCACGACAACGCCACACAAAATTCAACGTGGTGATAGCCCGAGGTATCTGATCTCCTTGTCAGTGAGAGCGATAAAGGGGTGCTGATGCAACCATCCTTTAAACGTAGAATTTCTCCCGCTTTGATTATCTCACGTGTAACATGGTCTCCGTGTTTTGCAACGATAAAACATTTTTTTGAATTTCGGCCTACATCCACGTGCACAGCAGTAGGCAGAAAGCCATCCCTATTAGTTAGTTATGCCCCTCTTCACCAAATTCAAATGGGCTGAATGAAATTGGAGAAGGGGTTTCTTAGCTCATGGACTGTAAGCCCAGCAAGTCCTACTATCAGTAGAGATGAACTGAAAGTGAAGAAACTGAAACGTATTGCACTTCAAAAGTCATTTCAAGAGGTCTCAAACACTCGCGAAAGATCTTAGACATCGGGACATTTTTCTAGACAACTATTACTAGGGAAATCTGGAAACACTAAAAAATTGTTGACAAATCTAAAAGCTCGCTGAAAAACTGTTAGTCCCATGAGGTGGTCATATTTGTGCCTATCTAATTGCGCTAAATATAGGTTGCTAAAGACGGGAGCCAGACACAACCCTATGCAAATGCCTTTCTTCTGCAGATGCAGCCTATTATTCCACTGTGCAAAGGTTGGCGACATGTAAAAACACCATAATTCTAAATACCCTTCTACGGAAACAACCTGCTTCCTGTGAAAACCTTACGGCGCCATATTTGTCAATACAATCCTCAACACATTGAATAAGGTCATTGAGCAGGATAGAATAATATAATTCTTTGACCTTAGCTGAAAAGGCCTTGAAGCCCTTTTTGCCGTGAAACCTAACAAAATCAAGGATTCGTCAGAACCTTTTACAAGAAACTGGTCATCAATCTCTTTAACGTTCAGCTTTGAAACCAGGTACGGGGCAGCTTGCTTCTGCCAGGTACCCCTTTCGGAAATTATGACCCGAAAAGGAACATCCTCCTTGTGTACTTACTAAAAATTACATCTTTGAACTTTTCCTTAGTTTATCGAGATTCAACTTTCTGTAAATTTCACTTGGTTTCGCTTCTACTTTCATAAGTGATACATCCTTGCGCTCATTGAAAACTGCAGAAATTGCTTGACTGGCTTTTTCCAAGAAACATTTAAAGGAAAAAACTGCAAAACCACCCTCTTTGTCAGCTGGTATGACACACAATGATTTGCTCTTCAGGTAAGACTACACATTTTACAGGTAACTTAGAAGGTTGGGGCTTACATCACAACAGGGCATCTAAACCTTCCGAATTCATCCTCACACCATCTTCTTGCGGGGCTCTTCTGGACACTTTACTTATGACGGACAGGGAAGTTCCGGTTTAGTCCAGCTGGTAGCTTGGGCAAATTTTGGACCGAGGCCAAGAACTTTGCACACACTGTTGGGTAGGATGAAACCTTCAGAAACATAGACATCACTTGTTGCTTTCTGTCAATCCTTGTTCACATGAGCCCGTAGTAGTCTTATTTGAGGTTGTCAAAGGAACTTGGTGACCTGATCAGCTAAGTGCAGGTGCCTCCACAGAAGATTCTTTGCAGCGCACGACTCATACTGATAAAACATCTGCACGCTGAGGTAATCTCTGTGGAGACACGCCTGCTGAAGTTGTTTGGCACGTACAATCTTCAAAATTCTTTTTCCGTGACCGACATCCGAATGGTGCGAAACCAGTAAACAACGATTTTATATCCTGTGGAAGCTGCTTGTTATGAATACAGAACCTTAGGACACACGTGCTGCTGGCAGCCATGGCAATGAGGGCAACAGTATGCCCGGAATCTCGAGGAACATATTGAAAAAAGCCTGTTGTACTAGAAATGAAATCGACAAGGGTGGCAATATGGGCTTGTTGGTCGGTCATCATGGAATGGTATCTGGGTAATGCAACAAAACACGGACATAATAAAAGAAAGCTAGAACTACCTGTGAGCGCATATATATGCACAGGTGCATGGTTGAGTAAACTCACAGGTGTTTAATTTGTTTTCTTCTGTTGCTACTTTTTCTTGCATTTTGATTGCTACATATATTGTAATTCCCGCAAAAAGCATCAGCTGGTAGTCACCACTGTATTTTGCTATGCAATTTGTATTTTGTTATGCAATCTTATCTCAGCGCGCGCCTGAAGGCGAAATTGTTGCCTAGGCAAACTATCGCCGAAGTGGAACGTTTCAGAAGACGTCCCCAAGTATGTGCACAAATATTTCACTGAAAAACATTTCAGGCGTATCTTTGCTTTGTTGCTACTAAAATTTCGCAGCAACACAGCATTTCTTTACTCCAAGTTATTTATGAATCACTAGATGTCATTATCTACGTCGTTCATGCGTACTTTAGGCAGTGAAAACGGCACACCCACCTGCGAGCTTCTCCGATACCGACGTGCCTGTTATAAGGCGATGATATATACATATATATGTTGTTCTTGACAAATCGGGCGAAGCCAACATGCTAAGCATATAATGAACGATGAGTACCAACAAATGGGATCTTGTTTTGAAATCGAACTAGAACTGAAGGAAACGAAAACGCAGGTTAAGATTACGGTAGAGATTACGGTTACGTAGTACCCATGTAGTGGTTTCAATACCACTTTTCATCAGGCCTATAAGAAGTGGCGGTCAGATGCAGCTGCATACCGATAAAGCATGTAGTTAAATTACAAATATCGCAACGAAATATTGCTTGCAACGAAGGTCGGCGCAAGCTGGCTGAGAGGGTTTGCTTACCTCCAGAGATGGCGCGTATACAAAGACACACATATCGATGCAGGACTTTCTAGAGGCTCCACAAATACACACAGCATCTATTTAATGACATTGCGTCATGCATAACGGCACAGGAAAGCTTCGAGACTCAGCTGCGTTAGTTACGCCAACTTCGAAAAGTAAACAGGAAGCTGCCATGGCACTTTTTGCAGGAAGCAGGTGGCGCTTCATGCATCAGAAACCGAAACAGAAACTATCAAAACCATTTTTTTTTTGTAAGCGTTAATCTTGTTTTCGGCGCTCGGAACTTATTCCATTGGTTTGTTGCAGGACGTCCGTGTCATTGAAGGATTCAGTCCCAGTTTAAATGGTTTAAATTCTTCAGACAGTTTGTATTTTTTGCACCGCCAGTACACAGAAGCGTTTTATAACGATCTTTATTGATAAATCGATATGTGGCCATTGTTTATTGCGTTATGAAGAGCACTCGCTTCGTCTTTCCAACAAGACGCGTAGGTTCGGCGCTCCGATTTGCATTTAAAGTGAGCTTTTGATAGCCTTACTTTATCCATTTACGCGCTGTATATGCGTTGTGACGCCTTTCACTAGTTTGCGACGGCGCAGAGTATAACAGCGGAGTCCCGCTGTTTACCTTTAACATGTTAAACGAAGCAAAACCTCGGTAGTGCATCGTAAATTTTTTCTAAACATAATGCAGGCACCACTCGCACCGTTAAAGCATGACTGTTAAGAAGCATTTGCAGCAGCTCATTTGTCACTACGTTGGAGCGAGAATATTGCTCATCTGCCGCTTTACCTTTCTTTACTGCTCCGTATTTTTGTGTATCCGGATATTTTAATTTTATGCAAACCACCCCTTCCGTGTGAAAAAGAAAAGAATTTAAGGAAAGGAAGATGCAACAGTTGCAAGGAAGGTGCAACAGTTGTGTGAAATAAATAGTGCTTTACTAACATCTGTAGTGACCTGGTGATCGTGCGCCTTGGGCGAATTCATTTTGTGTAAAAATGTGTTCCGGCTACTTAAAAGGTAAGCGTGACGTTGTGGCATCAACTGCTACCTCTCTTGTTGAATGAATTTTCGACAATACATCATTGTCATGGTACCGAGGCAAAACAACTGAAAGGCACCTTGCAACCAAAACGTTGCCTTTCAACATACGACAGGAACACATAAACAAAACATTAGTGTATGCTTCAGTATACCTTATTTTTACAGCTATTTTGAGCTATAAAGCTTAGGTAGTTGTGAAAATGAGAGGCAACTGTGATGGATATAGAAGAGCATAGTGTGCTTGCATGACCAAGAAATTTTTTAAGGATGAAATTTCAGTACTTGAAAACAGTGCATAAAAGTAGAGCACTGCATGGACACTTTTCCCTGGCCTGACCAGAGCCAGTGCCATGCACTGGTCCACCTAGCTCAGCTAGGTTTGTCCAGTTAGCCCTTGAGCCTCAGTGTAGCATGATCCACCTCTCTGTTGTTATGAAGATGCCAACTGCATATGTATTTGCTAGATACATATCTTGCTAAGTAGTTTTCCACTTGCGTTGCTGCCAAAAAGTGGCAAAAAAAATTTAATTTTTGGCAGCAGTGAATAATTTGCCGCCTTGCATTTTAGCTGTGGTCATAGTAATGCAAGCACAAAAAAAATTTAGAAAACTTCTGAGAGAAATGAAATTAACTGGAACTGGACTGGACATTAACTGGACATGGAAGGAAATAAATTATGGATATACATTCACCAATCATGTTGCACGTTAAGGTGTAGTCCAACCGACTAATGGTTTCCATTTAATTTCTTTATTCATTGTTCAAGCAAGTTGAATGAAGTTCTGTGATTCATTGCATAATTACATCAGCATGAATGAATTCTTGATTGAAAGTTTTCTTCATTAAATACTTGAAGGGGGGATGCTGCAAAATTTCTCATTAGTGAAGGGGATTTGGAAAACAGAAAAAAATGTAATGTGTCACCGCAATGTCGATGAGATCGGTAGATGAATAGGCGACCAGAGTGTAGTGGCTCTGGTTTGAAGAGGGAAGGCAGGCGGCGGCAGACGGTGGTGGCGTTCTGGCCAGGCAGCTGGGCGTAGAACTGGGGGCCCATAGCCCGACTGCTCTCGTTCTGCCCATAGGCGCAGAAACTCGCCGGTTTCGAGCAGCAGTTCATGATCGGGTAGAGTGGCGAAGCCCAGGAACGGGTTGGCAGGAGGTCCCGGTTGGGTGAAGTCTTGGTGGCTCGGGTCCGAAACCTGCTGGCCGGTCTTGAACTCCCGGTCCGGTGGCCGACGTTCTCTTGGCGTCGCTTCCTGGAACTCTCCCTTCTTCTGCCAGCGCACCTCACTTTTCTGCCGCTCTGGTCGATTTGTCCTTTCCTGATTGGCCCCTGGAAGCTCCGTGTTTTCTTCTGATTAGATGCCTTTTCCTTTTATTTTATTCTTCTAGTGCTGCGTGCTCACGTGCCGGACAGTCTTCAACGTTGTCTTCCATCCAGTACGGAATTCGCCTCTGCGTGCACATTCTTTCTCGTCTGCTTCTTGTCTCTCTCCGTCTACCGTACCATGTCACGCACTACACACCACACTATGTAGTACAGACATTCATATTATTACGATCTCATCGAGAGATGCTCAAGAGACGAGCCGCCGCGAGGAAGAATTGAAGTGTGTCTGGGCTCATGGCGTGAGCGAGTGTCGGCCTGGCTGTCTGGCTCCAGTGTAGATAGCATGTAAATAGCCTCTTTCATTTGTGTATTTTGTCTGTGTCTGTGCAACATTCTGGTGGAGGTTAGCGATCCCCGTCCTCTTCACGGCACTCCGAAGTGGTGGGCATATCGAGCTTGTCACCATACCTCCCGGTGACGAGACCGCATCTGCAACGGCTTCAGCTTGTCCGACTGCTCTTATCGTCATGGTTGCCCAACATCGTGACCCTGGTCTCTTCTGTGGCCTGGAGGGACAGGACGTTGATGAATGGCTCAAGCTCTATGAATGCGCCAGTGCTAATAACAGGTGGAATCCTACAATTATGCTTGCTAATGTAATCTTTTATCTCGGTGGCACCCCATGCGTGTGACTCCAAACACATGACGAGATAATGAGCTGGGACAGTTTCAAAGTAAAGCTACGAGAACTGTTCAGTGACCCCTTCGGGCGCAAGGTTGCCGCGAGAAAGGCTCTTGCGCCTCATGTCCAGACATCTACAGAGCCATACGTTTGATACATCCTAGACGTCTTGTCTCTTTGCCACAAAGCCCACGATACTATGTCTGAAGCAGATAAGGTGGCCAAAAGGCATCACCGACGATGCTTTCAATTTTTTGTTTTCGGCAACGTCTTTCCTATCGGCGCCATGATAAATGAATGCCATCGCCTTGAATAAGCTAAGAGCCGCCGTATCACACACCACATCACGCAGCTACCCAACACCGCTGCTACATCGACATGTGAGGGTCGACCACATCAGACGACCACCTGTGATGACCTAACCCGTATTGTTCACCGCCAGCTCGAGGCCACCTGTTGGCCAGCCTTCTCCGCGACACCTCCCGACCCGCCAGCAACCACAATTGCCAGGATTTAGGCTGTCGTCAGACAGAAATTTGAGAACATGGGTCTGAACTCTGTGTGTTTAACGACTCAACCCAGCGTTCCCCCATTCTCTAGCGGCCCTCCTTGTCCCCAGAACTCCTTTTCTGCCACATATCGCAACCTGTCCAAATGGCGTACCCCTGATGATCTGCTTCCACTGCTGTCGCATCGACCACGTCGCTCGTCACTGCCGCAACCAATGGCCACCACCTCCTCGGACATACACCTGCGCTTATTCCTGCACCTTTGGACCTACTGTTCCCTATACCACCCGCCTAGAACCCACTGCCGCTGATGCTCCACCTCCGAACCTTCGCTACAGCCACTCGCCCTCACCTCAACGCCATCAGTCTCGTTCGCCCCAGGCCCGTCGCTTCTCCTCGCCGCCTATCGCCTCCTGGATGCCACATATCGCAACCTGTCCAAATGGCGTACCCCTGATGACAAGCTGATCTGCTTCCACTGCTGTCACATCGACCACGTGACTCGTCACTGCCGCAACCAATGGCCACCACCTCCTCGGACATACACCTGCGCTTATTCCTGCACCTTTGGACCTACTGTTCCCTATGCCACCCGCCTAGAACCCACTGCCGCTGATGCTCCACCTCCGAACCTCCGCTACAGCCACTCGTCCTCACCTCAACGCCATCAGTCTCGTTTGCCCCAGGCCCGTTGCTTCTCCTCGCCGCCTATCGCCTCCTGGATGCAGCCAAAAAACTAGGCACTACAGCTTCTGGAGGTGAAGCTGTGTTGTCGACCCTGCCCTCAAATTCTCTACTCATGTTACCTACGAACCAAAACTTTCTTGGCATTGACAGGTATCCTGTGTTACGTTCGACCAGCGGGGGCTGGCGATCTTTGAGTAAGGGACCGACGGAAAGGCGCCACCAGTTCTGCTGTGACGACTCGCTTTGAAAGGACGACCAGACATCAGTCCCCAGCCCATCGGCGCCACCATGGCTGTGGCGGCGACTGGTTTTGTAAGGAGGACAATGCGCCGTGTCCCCTACGGAAGGGTGCCGAGATGGCTAGACACAGTAGCCAGAGCAAGTATTGTTAGTGTGTACACCGTCAAGGTCTGCTTGGAGCAGGGGAGCTCCTGGAAGATATTTTGCGGTGCCGTCTAATGCAGCTTAGAACCCGTCTCACGTGTCAGTCAACGGACAGATGCGGCGGCCACTGACTGCAGGGTCAAAGGTGCCTGCTCGGGTCAAGCACAGTGTCTGCGAAAACCCTCGCACCTCGGTGTGGTCAGTGCAACCTGTGCAGAAGTGAGTGCGTAGAAGAAGAAGAACAACTTTATTGTAGAATAAAACGCTCAATGGGTGGAGCCCCTAGACAAGGGCCCCACTGGCTTCCGCGCGCCGTCTTGCTTGTCGGATGATGGCCCTTTGGACCTCTTCCTTTGAGCTGGACAGCGCCGCCTCCCATTGTGTATGCTCCGCAATTTCTGTGTTTGTCTTTTGTGGATATGCTGTGCATGCCCACGAGATGTGGTCTAAGGTTGGCGTGGCTCCGCACCATGGGCATGTGTCCGTATATCTTTCCGGATGAATTTTATGGAGAATGTGCAGGTTGTTATATGTATAGGTTTGCAGCTTTCTCCATATAACCTGTTCTTCCTTAGTGAGATTCTTATCTGGGGGTGGTAGCTTCATTCTATTTCCTCTGTGATAGTTTAAAATTGCAGAGTAGTTCTGGTCAATCGGGATCGGGTCGTCAGAGGCTTCCTGTGAGCACCCGTGGGGTGTAGCATGCGCACGGGCTACTCTGTCAGCCTCTTCGTTTCCCCTGATTCCCTCATGACCGGGTATCCATAAAAGGTGAAATCTGGCTCAAGGTTTTATATCTTGCATAATCCTATAGGCTGCGGTGCATACTCGTCCCCTGAGGTAGCTTCTGCATGTCGCTTGAGAGTCTGATAGGATGGTTATTTGTTGTTGGTTTGGTTTTGTCGCTTTGATAGCAAGGGCTATTGCGATTTCTTCTGCTTCCACGATAGTGGTGTTGTGAGTGGAGGCGTTGATGATTTCTCTGCCCATGTAGTCAGTGACAGCAGCTACCGTTCTTTTCTGCCTGCCTGGGTATCTTGCCGCGTCCACGAAGCAGGAGTTTGGTTTGTCGCCGTGCGTTTTTTCAATGTATGCAGCTCTGGCTTCTCTTCTGCCTGCATGTAGAGTTGGGTCCATATTTCTGGGTATTGGCACCACTTTGATGCAGTTTCTGATTATTGTGGGGATGGGCTTAGTTTGGTTGTGTTTTTCAAGGAGCTCGTGATACTCGAGTCTGCCAAGGAGTTTCCTACCCGTGGTCGTTTGTGCGAGTCTGTTTCTTTGAGTTATCAGCTGAGCGTCTGCCAGTTCCTCGAATGTATTATGAATTCCTAGAGACATGAGTTTTTCGGTAGGGGCGCACTGCGAAATTTGTAGGGCGATCTTGTAGGCTTTCCTTAAGCACGAATTGATCGCATCCCTCTCTGTTTTTGTTAGCTGGTAATACGGCAAGCTGTAAATGAAGCGGCTAACCACCAGACTTCTTATTAGGCAAAGGGTGTTCTTATCCTTCATCCCCGTCCTTTTCGTGGCTACCCGCTTTATCATTCTCGCGACTTGTTGTGTTGCCGTCTTGATGAGGTTAAACCGTCCCCCTCAAAGGCGGGTTGGTTACGATGACTTTGGAACGACAGAAAGCTGAGCTAGTTGGTGAGGATTCATTATGCAAACTAGAAGTGAGGCGTGCAGACAGGACACAAGAGTAGAGAAGTGGACAACACGAACGCCGACTATCAACTGAAGGGAGCACTGAGGCGAAAAATGAAAGAAGACACAAAACTCATCTGCGCATGCTCAGGAATGGAACACCACGTGTCAATCGGGTACACGTGCTGGTCTACGTGAGAGATAGCTGTTAAGGCACTTAATCTCTTCCTTATGTAAAGTAATCGAAGGCTGAATCACGCACGCACTTCCACCATTATAGATATGCCATGCCTCCACCATAAGACGCGTATCTTCATTCTTATGCCTGTACAGTATCGCGCATTCATCTAACTTTGGCTTGCAGTTACAATCTCGGCAATGTAGCGAAAGATTAGAAGGCGATCCACCGGTTAACGACCTTTTATGCTCCATTAGCCTCTGATTGATACACCGTCCCGTTTGCCCTACGTAGAACTGGCCACAGCTAAGGGGAATTTGATATACCACACCCATACGACATTCTGTATAACTGTTGTTCTTATTGTGCTATTGAGTTGATAGTCGGCGTTCGTGTTGTCCACTTCTCTACTCTTGTGTCCTGTCTGCACGCCTCACTTCTAGTTTGCATAATGATGACTTTGGACGCTCCGAATTGGTCGGCGGTGAACTGCTGTGTTCCGTCACCTAGGGATTTCAGGAGGACAGTGTATTTAAGGAACTGTTGGCAGCTCTTCAGGGTGCATTTCTTTTTCAGTCATGTTAGACTGATGAACTGTAACATTCTCATGCAGATACTGTAAATAAATCCCAGATTCCCCGTTCTTGATGAGAACAAGTCTCTCCCTTCAACAACGTCCTCAGTGTGGATAAGTTTGATGACCGCATGGGCCAGCTACCATCTATTTCATGCCCGACTCCAACCATTACACCTGTCACTGCACTCATCGATGCAGGAGCACATCTTTCTATTATAAGTGCTGCCTTCCGATGACGACTGAAAAAGCACTTCACCCCAGCGTCAGAACGCGTTGGTCGCGTTGCGGATGGCGGTACTGTGCCTATCATCAGCATATGTACGGCATGTGTCAGCATCGCCGGCCGCCACACTCCTGTTTTCTTCACTGTAATTGCTCATTGCCCCATGACCTAATTCTCGGACTCGATTTTCTCTCTGCGCATCCTGCTCTTATTGACTGCTCTGCCAGTACCCTATGCCTTGAGGTGCCGATTCTCGTAGAACCTTCTAACGCACCCCAGTGCCGCTTACACCCCACCTGCTTTATTCGCCTGCCACCGAAGTCAACAGCCTATACTGAACTGTTGTGTTGCCCACCTGTTCCTGATGGCGAGTACCTCGTCACTCCCCTGCCCAACATTCCACTACTGTATGACATCACCGTGCCTCACAGCATTCTGACTGTTACTGCTAACCATACTCGCATGCCTATCTTTAACTTTGGATTGGGAAAGCAAATCCTACTGCAAGGTATTTGCCTTGTCAACGTTGATTGTCTCGGCGACCATCACGTAGCAGCTTTATCAACCGATGGTTCTTCTGAGCTTAGCAGGCCCCTCGCACCAGCCTCGGGCACCGATGCCAACATAAAGAAAATCGTTGCGGTGGACCTGTTCTCTGCGCAGGCTAACAGCCTTTGCAAAGTATTATCGTCCTACCGAGATATTTTTTACTTCAAACGATCGCCCTTTAGGCCAGACGCTCGCGGTCCAGCATTGGATTTCTACTGGCGATGCTACGCCTATTCACCGATGACCATATCAAGTTTCTGCATCGGAACGCCGAGTAATTCTAACTGAGGTGAACAAAATGCTAGATAAAAACATCATTAAGCTTTCTTCGAGTCCCTGGGCGTCACCTGTGGTTTTGGTTAAGAAGGACGGCACGTGGCGCTTCTGTGTGGACTACCGTCAGCTGAACAAAATTACTATGAAGGACGTCTACCCGCTCCCAGATATGCTCAATCAGCTTAGTAAGTTTTAAAAAGTAGGGTACGCTGTTCACTCCATAGAGAAATGTTTTGCGTTCCTGGTTCATTGGCCTTGAGACGAAATTGACCTCACTGTACAGAACTATAACATGGTTGAACTTCAAAAGTTCCTCCCATGAGAATGCAAAGCTCTCCAGTAGGATGGGTGCAGTTGTCTAATGTGGCTATCACTAATATTACCCACAGTCAAGATTCTATGGCACATATGTTTCTTTGACTAACAAGGCCAACTTAAAGCAAGATGTGTGTTTTAACACCATAGATCAGCAGCACATAAGCTCCACCTTAAATGTACTTGTTCACCTAAATCTGCCTGCATTTGGAAAGGTAGTGCAAACGTTAAAATTAAATTAAATTGTGGGGTTTTACGTGCCAAAACCACTTTTGCCAAAACCACTCAACATATCAGACGGATATGTTGAGCTAACAATGTGGACTGATTGTATAAGGCGAGCAAGCTGCAGAGAATTGCTAAGCTTGATGTGCAAACCTCATTTCTCAGGCAAATAAATTGTGCAATGTCTTGTTTTATTATTGATGACTGCTCTGCCAGTCTGCCTGAGTTGTCATTTTTTTGTATTTATCATAAAGCAGACAATTTCATGTTTTTGTAGTTGTGTGACACAGAGTCATTTGTTTCTTTACAGCTGTCGTCTTCTCGGAAGCAGGCACTGATGCTTGGAGACCCACAGAGCACAAACTGCAGCATGTATGCCGAAATAAACAGCTGTTGCCTATTTCAAATAAAACCAATGTCAGGCAAGGCCCCATTTTGCTGTACTGTGCTTGCAAATTGCAAAGCAATGATAAGACACAATGTAGAAAGAAACATTTTTCTTTTATTTGGCGGACATTAGAAAAAAAATAAAAATATCAGTCAGTCACTACACCAAGCAGCTCCACTGCAATTCACGTGACCTAGGAATCCCAGCCATACAACCGAATGATTATTCATATAAGTGACGATCAAGATCATTCTTCGCTTGAATGCCACGGAGCGCTGTTCAGTAACAGCAGTCAGTTTGTGTCCCTGCAAGCAGGAATATTAATTCGTGTTTTGGTTATTGGTGACATAACGAAATTTATAGTTTTCTGGCCCATCAGATGTTTGAATCGGAAATAAATTCTCCAAAGATGTACACCTTGTCAGCGGTACATGCAGGATGATTTGAGGTGGCCAGAGACTTTTGAGTGGGACTTCGGTATCAATGGAGGTATAATGTGTGTGCATGCTTCAGTACCAGGGAGATTGGAGGCAGCATCAAGGCAACCTATAGGCACTGCGTGAAAAATCTTGAAAGCTACACTATTTGCTAATGCTCTTCTGCCCTCTGCACTTGATAGAATACTTTCCAGCTTTAATTTCAATCAGAAAAGAAATTTGGTATTTTCTGATGCTACCTTGACATGCAAACAAGTTTTTGTCATGTAGGAGGAGAGGGGGGTTACGTTAAACTACACCACAATTTATAAGTTTTTCAGCGTCCTATTTCATGTGTGGTACACTTTCTTTAATTTGGCTTGCTGACCTGGCAGTTGCATAGTCTTGGGCCAGGGATGACTGGATGGGAGAAGACAATGAGGAGTACTGTTCATTGTTTAATATGCGCTTGTGTAATATAATATGTCAAAATAAAAAAAACGAGTGATATTTTTATGCTTTAAGCGTTTTGCAGAGTGAAGTAAAGTTATAACGAATTTTGTTTTTTTCTAAGAGATGAGAGAAGGTGGTGTTGCTTGCTCATGATGTTGCTGGGATACCCTAGTACCTAGCTCATAAGTCTTTATTGCAGTGAAGATCACCAGGTAGAAACCACATCAATTTTTAAGAGTTATGAATCTTCAGCATAAAAGTAAATTAGTGCTTTATTTTATTGGATATGTTCCCCTTTTGGAAAGTCCTGTGAACAAAATGAAAATCAGCAAAAGGAACAAATAAGAATTTGGAACAAGCATGCTATCAACACAACTAATGCAGAAGCAGAATTTAGTCACACTACATACCAATAAGGACAGTGTAGGTGTGAGAACGTTGCTGATTACTTTTCCACCTATGACAAAGGAAAAAGTATACTCCAGTAATTCAGATGAGAACACAATTCTTGTTACACCAGGTGTGGCGAGCCCGGGAGACAGCAAGAGCCGCAGGAGTCCTGGACTAAGGGCGCCTCCCACACAAGCAGAAATACACCTGCTTTTCCTTTCTTTTCTTTAATAGAAGAGTTTACCTGACTTGGAGGCAGTTTTATCTCGGGAGCTCCTATCTGAATACATGGGAAAAGAGAAATAGTTTTTCTCTGAAGCCAGCAATGGAATTCGATGAGGTTGGTTACACGTTAAAAGAAACAAAAAAAAAGCTGAAATGTAGCCACTGTTTTAGGGGGCAATGTTTTGTGGCAGGAAATTTTGAAAATTGTGAAATTAAAAAGACTTTCGTATGAAGTTTACAACTTGATACAAAAGCTATGACATTGTAAACTTCGTGCTTATATTTTTTAAGCTTACTGACTCTCGGCAATTTTTCCTAAACATTCAAGGTCCTAAATCAAAATTATGCAGCCTAGAATGACTAAAATTTAACTTTTTCTCTCAAATGCAACAAATTTCATTGAAATTATTTGGGTAGTTGTCTCAAAAGCATTTCTGCATTTTACATGTATTTGAATAAAGAGATTAGAGTTGGCACTGAACTAAAGCACCCTCCTCAAGGTAAGCACGTCAATTCTGGCCGTAAGGCCAGTTATCAGTTGACACTCTACACTATAAAAGAGAATTGCCTTTTTTTTACACTTTTCCAGCAATTCCAACTTAGTAGCATGCTTCACTGAATGCAGCTAGGAAGAAGGAAATTTGACAATATTTAGTTTGTGCAGAATTAATGCATTTGTATGTCACTGAATTTTGGCCTTCATGAGCATTCATATCCTTGAATTTTTTTCAATGTTGAATCTAACATTTGAATCAATTGAATCAAAGCAGCCATCAGACCACCAAGCAACGTAAGGGCAAATAAGAACTTCATGTGGAAGCACTTAAAAGGTCTGTTCAATTCACCTGCACAACTGTGAACCAGTTAACGGAGGTTCACAAGAAGTTCAGAAATTGTGCAGCTTGTTTCTGCGGTGCAGGCACAGCGCAACACTCGAAACGAATGGCAAGGTGCAGATGCGGTGCAGGCGTTATGTTATGCCCGATTAATGTGCACAGAGTGCGTACATTTGAAAGATCGTGAACTACAAGTATCAGCTTGTGGGCCTAACTACAAACCACACTTGTAGACACATCAGACGTGCGTAAGCGGGCTTTTAATGGCGCTTGCACCCATGTGCTGGATTTTCTGCTGCACTGCTGCGTCGCACCTGTATGCCTGTACCAAGTCGGCACTGACAGCGGAGTACGTGCAGCAAAATCATGAACCAGCCCTGCACCTTTTGAAACGAACGGAGTGGTTCAGCGGGCACCACTGGAACAAATGGCTGGGTGCAACACGTCGTGAACTCGTTCAGGCGGTGCAGGCAAATCGAACGCACCTAAAGTAGAGCACATTCTGGGGCGCTATAACACAAAATGATTTCAAACTGTTTTGATTCCAATCTCCTGACATCAAATTTACGTAACCACCGGTGCAAGCATTGGGCAGTGACCTGCAGCGTGGTCTGAACAACCCAATCAAACACTCTCTTCGTTTATAGGAGGTCACCTTTGTTCACTTTCAAAACCAATAACATTGCCTACAGACAGACAGACAATGAACTTTATTTGATCCTGAGGAGCTTCAGCGGAGACCCCTATCGGGGACCCGCGGAAGCCGCTGGCCGCGTCCAAGTCGGGGCAGGAACGCCGTGATGTTCCGCCCTTTCTCGGGCCCTCTGGATTGCCTCTAGTTGTGTCTGGAGCGATGGGCTCCGGAGTGCCTCTTCCCAGTCGGCTTCGCTGGAGAGAGGGCCGTTAGGTAACGCGGGGCATTGCCAGAGCATGTGCGCTAAGGAACAATAGATCTCATTACAGTCCGGACACCTCGAATCGATGTCTCTGTAGATACGGCTGAGAAAGCCCAGCGAAGGGAATGAGCCCGTCTGGAGCATTCTAAGTAAAACTGTCTGAGACCTGTCTAACTTCGGGTGAGGAAGAGGATAGGCCCTTCTGCTAAGCCGATAGTGAGATGTTATCTCGTGAAAAGTAAGGAGCGGATCGTTCTGCTGGATTTCATCCTGTCCCCATAAGGCCTCCATGGCGCCGCGGCGTGTTAGATCTCGCGCACGGTCATGGGCAAGCTCGTTGAGGTTAGGTATGTTCTGATGAACGTCCGCACCCATATGGGCGGGAAACCAAGAGATGAAGTGAGTGCCAGGGTTTGTTCTCTTTTCCAGAATGGAGGCAGCCTCGTGGGCTAGGTTACCCGATTCGAAAGCTTTGATGGCCGCTCGTGAGTCGGTGAAAACGTTGGTGCGCGAGGGGTCGGTCATGGCCAGGGCTATGGCGACCTGTTCCGCGACTCCACTTGAAGCAAACCTAACCGACGCCGAGGAGCATAATTCCCCTTTGCCGTCAATGATTGCCAAAGCGAACGTGCTAGAGTTGCCGTACTGAGCCGCGTCGACAAAGACAGTCCTTCTGTAAAACTGGCCTTCTGTAAAATCGCCCGTGCTCGGGCTTTTCGTCTCCCTACATTGTATTGCGGGTGCATATTCCGAGGGAATGGGCTGACCACAAAGGTTGCCCGTGCCTCCCTGGATAAGGTGATTTTCCGTTCATTGAGTATTCTTGGAGCCATGCCGGCCTTGTCTAGGATGCGTCTCCCTGCACTGGTTGACGAGAGCCTGACTACCTGAGCGGTGACCTGCGCTTCGAGTGCCTACACTCAGCGGTTTTTCTTATCTAATTGGCTGACAAGAGGCGAGGAGTACGGTCTAGTGGAGAGGGTTTGGATGGGGCTGAGCCAGCACAGTAAAAATAGATAACCACATGAAGAGGGTGGTGCTGGCTTCTCCGATTGGTCCGCTTCACCTTACTTGGCTTGTGGTGGCTGGTCGAAAATCGCGGCGGCTTGCAACAGAAGGATAAGAATGCCGCTAAAACGGATCCTCAGCAAGGAAGAGTTGGCAGAGCTGCAGAGTTGGCAGAGCTGTTAGAGATGCTGTATACATGCCGCAAGGGCTCGATAACGTTTTACTGTCATGCAAAAAGGTTTATCATGTGAAAATAAATACATGCTGACCGGCAGGTGCGAGTAGCAAGGGCCTGAGCGATCGGCGGGCAGCCATCTTCTATTCCTTTCAGAACGGGGCAGTCTCTGGCTATTCAGAAAAAGTTTCAGTTTTGTTTGGCATATTAATGCATTTTTTTTCGCGTACACGTCACTTTGATGCAGTGAGTTTTTGCTGTTTTGTGAGGTCGCGTGACAGACAGGCGAGGTGGGTGTCGCCCAAAAACATTGAACCAATAGCAGAGGGCTAATGGTGAAAAGGCGTTGAATCAGGAATAATTATTTTTCTTTTGTGCGGTTTAATCATTCATTATCAGTGTGTACATGTATATCAGGTGGAGAGCCATCACGGTTTTCGTGACGTCGCGTGACAGACGAGTGAAGTTTGGAGTGGCCTGAAAAAGTTTTGACCAATCGTGGTGGGCTGATTGCAGAATTGGAATAGAAAAGTTTGGAATCATTTTATGTTATAGCACCGCAGGATTCTACAGGGGGTCATAGAATTAGACTTCCATGCAGATGGCCAACCTCGCAAGGTTCACACGGCTGACGTAATGAAGTCAACCTAAGCTGATCTCAACCTCCCAAAGTGATGCAACATTGGTTGGCTGTTAAAATTTTTTAGCTATGGCAGTGGCAACCTCATGGACAAATTTAAGGTTGAGTGAGGTGGAATTCTCGGTGAGGTTATATTTCACAGCAGCTGATGTGCACATTTCCACTTCATGAATAAATATGTGGAAAGTTTTATGATTTTACTGATATGAAGGGGTAATTATTTAATACAATAGATCTGGAAGTGGGCTTCACCCCAAGCCACCTGAGGCTTTGTTTTCAATTTGTATAGACAGCTCTCGTCACATATGAAGCATAGGTGTACATTTCTTTTGCTTTACTTCAGATGTGTGACACCACCGCAGTTGGATATCTTGCATCGGCCTGTATCCTCTGACCTTACTTTTAAGAGACAGTGAGTCACATGCCAAACTTCTTCCTCGTCGAGTATTCCTGCTCTAAACTAACAAATGACAGTTGCTGCCTCTCATTCAGTGTTGGCCAAAGACACCTAGCCAGAATCTTGGTATTGAATAATGAAACTACGCAAGACAAACATTCTTCTTCTGGTATGTTGCCTGTAGGCAACAACTGTCAATTAAGGGCTAATGAGAAATAAATTAAAAACTGAAATACAGTAGAACCTCGTTGATACGATCTTCACAGGAACTGGAAAATAAAGTGTATCATAGGAAAATTGTATCATCCAACATATTATCCAACCAAATTGGATTTTCAGGAAAAGAAAAACAAAATTTAACATTTCGAAAAATGTTAAGCAGAATCGTATCGAGGTTCCACTTTATAAAAAGAAACGACACTGAAATTGGCTGTAGAAAAATTAGTAAATTACTAACTGCACTCTGAAGCTTGTCACAATTTTTTCTAGAGTTTAGATGTCTAGGACCTTGATTTAACGCAAGAAATGAATAGTCAAAAATATTACGGTGAAGGGAAGGAAGAAGTTGGATTAGACTAGACGAAGTCTGGCAGTTGCCTGAATGCCATTAACATCAGTTGTAAATATACATTATTTTACACTTGTGAGCCTGCTTTCTTCCTGCAACATTTCGGTGGAAGTGCTGGGTACAATCACGGAACTTCGCAGCGGACGTCATCTACCTGCCACCACAATGGCAAATCAACCGGATGATACTGATGCAGACTCGGACATCAGTGTACTATCCCTCTCCGGCTTCCTCCATATTGGCAACGATCAGCGGAAAGATCCTGTTCTTCGAACACTTATGGAACGCCTAAGCTCCTCGCCCAATGACCCGTCCCTCCGGATGTTCACCTTGCGCGATGGAACTTTATACCGTCGCAGCGTTCGTCCAGACAGCCCGGAGCTCCTCCTAGTCGTTCCCAAGCACCTTCGACTCGCCTTGCTCCAGCAACTTCACGACGCTCCTTCTGGCCCGGCATATATCGCTCTGTGCGCCGTTATGTCGCTTCTTGCGACCTGTGTCAGCGCCGAAAGACGCCTGCTATGCCTCCCGCTGGTTTACTGCAACCAATTGATATCCCTACAGAGCCCTTCTACTGGGTGGGCCTAGACCTCCTTGGCCCCTTTCCAATTTCCATCAAAGGAAACAAATGGATTGCTGTAGCAACGATTATGCCACGAGCACTACCAACCAGCTGCGCTACAGATGTCGCAGACTTCTTACTATACGACGTCATCCTGCACCACGGCGCCCCTCGCCAGTTGCTGACGGATCGCGGCCGCTACTTTCTATCGAAGGTCGTCAACGATCTGCTCCGCTCCTGTTCTACAGAACACCAGAGTGCTACCGCGTACCACGCTCAAATGAACGGCCTCACCGAGCGACTCAATCGCAAGCTAACTGAAATGCTGGCCATGTACGTTTCCGACGATCACCGCGACTGGGACGTCGCTTTACCATACATCACTTTTGCATACAACTCGTCCCGTCACGACACTGCCGGATTTTCACCATTTTACCTGCTGTATGGCCGCGACCCCACCTTGCCCTTTGACATGTTGCTACCTTCCGCAGTACAATCACCCAGCACTGGTTACGCTCGCGATGCTATCGACTTAGCCGCCCAGGCCCGAGAAGTAGCCCATTATCGCCTCACAGTCTCGCAAGCTTCTCAAAAGCGACGCTACGACCTTCGGCACCGAGACTCCCATTTTTCACCTGGTTCCCTTGTCCTTCTCTGGACGCCTTCACGTCGCGTCGGCTTGTCGGAAAAACTACTGTGCTGTTATTCTGGTCCGTACCAGATCTTACCCCAACTTTCCAACGTGACATGCGAGATCGCCCCAGTCGGTCAGCCTTCAGTGCCTTCCAACCTCATTAGCGATGTTGTTCATGTCGCCAGGCTGAAGCCCTATGTCCCCCCATTAAGTGATGCCCTATAACTTGCACCGGGACGGAGCTACCCCGCCGGGAAGGTGATGTTACGGTGAACGGAAGGAAGAAGTTGGATTAGACTAGATGAAGACGAAGTCTGGCAGTTGCCTGAATGCCATTAACATCAGTTGTAAATATACATTATTTTACACTCGTGGGCTTGCTTTCTTCCTGCAGCAATATCATGTAAGTACCCCTTTTAAAGTTCAACATCTTTAGACGTATTTCTGCACATTGAGACGTAGTATTTACCGAAGACATAAGACTCTTAGCAAAGCATGTTTCAGTCTTGCAGGCAAACCAAACATTTACAGTGGTGCACCTTCAAATGGTGCAGTCAATTCTATGGACCTTGAAATGCTTGCATCTTGCACACCTGCTCAAGCCAGAGGCAGGAAATTAGGACAACCTCCAAAACATTTCAATGATCTCTTTCTGAAAGGGAGAAGTGTGTTTTATCCAGCAATTCTTGACATAGCCAGAGTGGTCTAAAGGTAAATTGACAACTATGTTCCTCACGAGCCCTGATTCACACTACAGGTGTTATCGGCCCCATCACGGTACATGCATCTGTCAGGACAGGCATTTCCTTGCCGATTTCTCCGCAGAAACAAGACGCTATCGACATTTGCTGATGCTCTAAACATCATCAGTATCCTATGTTAGAGGAGAAAATGGTGTGAAAACCCTCTATTTTCACAGATACAGGTTCCGTAACATTTTGTGCCGAGACATGACAGGATGGGTCAAATGTGTGAACCAGAATTAACTTACAATGGCACTTGAACATAAGATAAGTTAGAGAAACATTGCTGTAAACAGATGGCAACACAGGTGAAAAGTTTTAGATAATGATGCCAAAGGACAGACACCATTGCTTGTAATGCTACAGTAGAAGCACAAGGTGAGATTTTCAAGATCATATGCTGGAATCTAAACCACACAAGGCAAGCAAAGCCCACCTGCCAACTGTGTTCACAGCAGCCTACACATATTGTCAACACACGTGACGTTTCTGTGGCCAACATACCATGGCGGTTGTGCCAGGATGATTGTGGACGCAGATGGCACTGAGCCAAAGCATTCTCGCCTTGAGTGCCTGCTGCATAAACCATTATTGCGTCTGGAAGCGTCCGCAACCTCCATGAAAGTGTTACAGAGGAAAAGAGATGCACCAAATATATTTACTGAATATTTACAAAAACTGTAGCAGCTGACAAGATAGTACTTAGCACGCAAAATCCAAAAGTGTTCCCTTTTTCATCAGCCTTTTAAAGTATGCTTTCTAGATCACTAGACTTTATCTTAGATCACTAGACTTTATCTAAAGCAGGAACAATCGATCAATCCTCTTAAAAAAAAAGACAATACAGCACTGACATGGGTACTCACATGAATGAGCCCACTTCATGTGTCGACCACTCGAATCTGTTTTAAACACAGGCCTATTTCCAAAGCTCCAACTGCAGTGCACTTGCTTTTATGAGATATGTAAATTAATTTGGGCTAGTTGATGGGTCTTAAACGAATGCACAGTGCAAAACAAAATATAGATGGAAGTGACAATGGTGCACAGAACCGTCTTCCAACTGTTTCTATTAGAGCATAACCTCCCTATAGCGAAGCAACATATAGGGAACTGACAGTTAAACTGAAAAAAGTGCCAGTCCTGATTACATCACCCTTAGGCATTCACATATTTTTTAATGATATCCCATTCATGCACTGCGTGCACAAGAGACTATTTAAATATGACAAGCCTTTTGTGCAACTTAGAATGATCAGGGGTTCCCTGCAGTGCGATTAGGTGACAAGTTTGGTTCAGTGCATATTGATTGGTTTAATTGCATGGTATTTATATAATTGTTATTTTTACAATATATTTTGCCTACTGGCTAATGCGAAATTTGAGTGCAGCTCTATACATGTTTCCATCTCGCAATATATTGGCTAGCATGGACAATCTGTCTCGTGTGGCACTTCGCAAACAAAGCGAAGTGTGGCGCGACTGCGTTGCTAATTGGAAGACCACGAGAGCAGCACATGGGTGATGCGTGGGCACAATTCACAGCAGCTGCCGCAGACAGACCTCTGCTCATGCAGCGCTTTGTTTCCATACAGATGATGTGCACTAGAGTGGTATAAAGGCATCCAAGATTTTCCTTCCTAGGAAACATCTAATGAAGCAATAGCTCCTAAGAAGGCCACTATCCAAAATAATCAAGAAAGGAATAGAGAAAAATGTCACAGAAAATCACATCAAACTAGGTCAGAGCACCAAAAGTTGACCAACATTCTAGGCCTTGCCCTTGGAAAAAGTCTTGCAGCAATGTTAATTGAGCACAAATGATATGCAGGTATTCTATGGAGTGATGTCAAGGCTCGAACACTGAGCTCTGCTCTTCTACAGGACCTTGGTGATGCACATTTTAAATGCCATTCTTCTGGCTACTATGGTTTCCAGGAAAATTGGTCATCCTTAAGAGGACAGTACACCACCATAGTACATTTTCAGGCATATCACTAGCATACAAAACAATTAAGGTCTACTGACAATGAACATTTGCAGCAGGACACAATAGCAATGACAGTATTCGGCAGGATGTTTAGACAACAGACTAAAAAGAGTGGACTGGAGGTGAAACCAGTTCTTTTGGTGAAGTATTTAGCTCGGCTTTAAACAGTGCATTGCTTGCATATAGGGTAACATACTTGTCATGTGCAATTTTGTAACAGTGTACTTATGATGGAAAATTCTGATCAAAACCACACAGTGGCATGGTGAGGCAAGTGGACAACACAGTGGTTTTAAAGCATTGTTTCGTGCTGAGTACTAAGTAGCAAGTTCGGTATTCCCGCACAGCAGCCAGGTTAATAAGATCAAAAATGGGAATAAAATGTCAAACCAAGTGACAAAGCATGAAGTGAGACCTACAAAGTTTCAAGGTTCTTTGAGTCGTGTATGCACCTTGTTGGCAAATGTGTTAACTTTCAACGCAGAAAAAATGTTGTCATTGGAAACAACTTGTCAAAGATAATCACTTGTTTATCAACAAAGCGAGATTTTATCACACAAAAGTTCAAAAAAGCCTGCTTAAAAAATTTAAAACACCAGTAATTTTGACCTTCTTTTACATTGAACAACCTGTGATTAAACTGTCTATGGCATCTCTAGCATGTCATGCGGACCAACACCTAGGCAAGAGACAATGCCAGCCACTGCTGCAGAATAGGTGAAAGCAGAGAAAACAGTGATGGCACGAAACAGGCTGTAGCATTACAAAAAGAAAATGCACAAGTTTGAAGACAAATGATAAAAAAAAATACAATTCAGAGCCCTTCCACTATGTGAAGATGGAAGACCAGCTGAAGCTGTACTTGTTGACAAGTATATTGAGTTATATATGGCTAATTGCTATATTGATTAAATAAAGAAACATACACACAACTTCGTTATCTTTGATATTCTATTTACTTTGTCACCATGGTAACCATTGCTTTGTGGTCACTGTGATATACTGCAATTGGTCGCTGATGCTTTCGTGCCCACTCCCGCTTCTGTTTGCAAAGGTGATCCTCACGGGCACGCTGTTCTTCATCGGTCACAGAGCAGCTATCTGACATTACGGATCTGCAGACAAGACGGGTCTGGCTATAGCAGCTGCCCGTTGCCTTCACGCTGTTGCTCACACCGGTGCTCTTAACATGCACATCATTCTTCTTCAGTACGGGCTAGACGCGTCCTGGCCATAGCAGGACCAAAGTAAAACTGCTGATAACATCGCTAGAGTGATGTCGACTTCACAAGAAAACTACGCACAGACATTGGTGGGTACACAATGACGTTTTATTATTCTGCCATCCACTCCAGAGCCACTGAGCACTGCTGGCGCACAGCAGGCTACTGTGGATTCAATTTTGTCGACGCAACTTTTTTCTACACACCCTGTCGATGTATGCACTATTGGTCGCGGTCAGAACCTAGCCATATACAGCTTCGCTGTAAAAATAGCAGGGCAAACGGAAGCAGACACGTTCAATGCATCACAAAGGAATGCAGCAAGCAAAAAGATGCGGTTTCTGCAGCACAAGCCATGACCTTGTACAGCTTGTGGCAACAAAATGCAGCACAAGCAGATAGCTCAATCACTTCGCAGTTGTTTTAGCCTTGTGAACTGGAGCAACTGGCTTTCCTGTCCAGGAAGCACGGGCAACGACACTGCACACATGTTGGTAATATCAAGCTTTGATGCAGACATAGTAATGTGTGGTGAGGAATTAAGTGTAATCTTTGTTTCCACTTCTGCATGAATTTTGTGGAAGTGCTGGAGGGTCAAGGTTTTATACAGCTATTAATTTATGTATGTGGTCTAATAAACCATTGCAAAGTGAATGTGTGGCATCAGCAACAGATAGCCAGGCACTATCACAAAAAGAAGCAAAATAATGCTAGGTTGTCGAAAGTTGCAAATTCTGGAAGAGAGAGAGAAAAGGACAAGACTGCATCGATCAATTGGACATGACTGAAGGCATGCACGGTATGTCGAGCAAGAAGCAGACAGAAGGAGTATTAAAGAAACGCATGAAGGAGAAGCCTGACAGTGTGTGAAGGCAAGAGCATCACATGAAAAGAAAAACTTGAAGAAAGTAGCAAATGAATGGGGAGCTCAGATGATAAGGAGCAAGAATTTTCTGCTAGAAATGTTATTGCTGTTGTGCCTTAGCCCTGGTGCTGCAAATGGAAGGTGGAAGAAACAAGTACAGTACAAGTTGAAAAAGTGTTGTGGCAAGAGTGAGCGGCATTAGATCGGTGCCTCATCAAAATGATTGAATTTGCAGTGCTCATCTGCACTCAACAAAGTGTGCTAACCTGTGCTGCTGGAAGTGTGTGAGCTATCTCGAGATGAAATGTGCAATCAGCCAGCTCTTCCAGATTCAGAAAAGACTTAAGACCAAAGGAAAATTTCTAAAACTACAAGACGGCAACCTGATTTGATAAATCTTATTTTGAATGTTTCCAGTAGAAGCACTTGCACCAACGGAAACTAAGCTGCATTAAAGGTTGGACTTCAGAAAGTGAATCAACACTACACCAACGATAAATGCACTTCCACTACATGGATGACTTGCCTTGTATGAAAACATTCTTTCACCTTTTGCTCTCCTGTTGGCCACGTAAGCATTGCGGACTAAGACGAAGTCTCACTGTTTGGTGCAATGCGTTTGTCACTGGCTGACCACAAATTAATCGCTGTCAATGTCGTGTAATAAAATTAAAAAGTTCTCTTCAGCTCCTACTTTGTGACTAATGAGCCGGATAGGTGCGGATCCACCTCCAGAGGGTCACCACTGAATTGCATCTTTCTTTTTTTTACAGGAGCGTGGAGGGCTGCATTAATAGTGTTTTCTTACTGACTGCACATATGTTACCAGACTTTTTATTAATCTTTTAAATCACCCACACAGGCGTACGTTATCCTCTTCATTTAGTAAAGAGGGGTAAACATCGACAAAATGATGCAGCTCAAATAGCTTGAACGTGTATGCGTTTTCTATCCACAGTGATAGACAACATGGCTCGAGCGTTGCATAATGCCGTTTGCCTAAATCCAGCTTCGCTGCAGGGCCCCAATGTCGCGCAATGTATTGCGGAAAAGTATACCAAGAGTGGAAAGCGGCCAGTCAGAGGATACAGCGTGATGTTACGTGCCCAATTGCCGTCACGTCTCCTGCCGCAGTACAAGCACAGAGACTCCGAACAAGTGTACTGGCAGGCATTCAGTGCTATTTCGCATGCGGTTGTAGCGGTCTGAGCCCTTGTTTCGCCCACATAGAGCGCCCCGTATATGAGCTAGACATCGTAACAGCCGGGATTATTAATTACCCTTGCGCACAAGCACCTCAGAAACGCTACGAATCTGCACCACGTAACCAATATCAGTGTTACTGTACAGCTTTCACAACGGTCTACTGTTATGAAATTGCATGACGACCACTTTTCTTTAGCATAAATTTGTTCCGTATTCATCCGCAGGACGTAGTGTTTTGCCAGTGTGGCTGTACAGCTCTCACAACGATCTACGGCTCAGATTGCAGGGCGACGCAAGTTTTAGTACTTACACATACAGAGTACAAAATTTCCATTCCCACGAATCTCCAAGTGTGTTGTATGCTCAGTTACATTAAGAACTAATGCATCGGTACGGCAGTTGAATTCGTAAACTGTTTCCGTTCCCGCGATTCCCCTGAAGTGTGTGATATGCTGACCTTGATCAACGACACTAATGAACAATGCATCGGCACGACGTAATACTTTGCCACTAAAGTCCTCCGAGAAGACACCTCACTTCCAAACGTATCCCCTGCGACTATAAAATTTAATATGCTACCGTCGCAACAAAATAGCAACAAACTCACCTCGGACGCGGCTTTGTCGTCTTGGCGCCCACGCATCCTGTCGATTCTGTGCTGCAAGCTCGGCTAGGGACAAACGGAGCAAACCGTTTTCTTCCCCGTAGTACCTAGGCGAAGAGAAATTTTGAGCACCAAAAGTCCCCACATTTCTCTCTCGCAACTACTGCTCCTCGCGCGTGCGCAGAAAGAGCGGTGAAATCCATTTTCGATGTGCTCGTGAGGAAAAGCTGGGCCCCAACTCGCGCGCACAGGTCTGGCGGCCGAACATCGCCCCCGAGTATTCCGATGTCGCTGCGCATGCGCAAGGTGAAAGGAGGTGAGAAATTAGACCACAGAACACCTATACAAACTTAGAGAAGGGAAACTGTACCTTCCACAGTGCTACGGAAATAAGCGTAGCGGTGGCGTCGTGAACTAAATTATGTGACCACGGGTGGCGCTGTACAACAGGAAACGGAAACGGGGTTTTGCACACGCTTTACTAGCTGTTCTGTGGCTTTACTGGGTTTCTGGCTTCTGCGCCTCGATCGTGCTCCCGCCAGTTTAGTTGCTATGTAGCAAACGTAGCGCCTATATTAAGTAGGCGCTACGTTTGCCACACAGCAACCAAACTGGCGGGAGCACGATCGAGGCGCAGAATACATGTAGCGCTGAGTCATATCGAGTTAAGGCACACTCTGAACTGACTTTTAAGGGCATCCCGAGCTGTTTTTCGTTTATTACGCCGCCGTTACGCCGAGTTGTGCCGCCGCGCTCCAGCTTTTGCATTTCGTGTAGGGCTACTGACAAAATGCGGTTTCCAGGTGGCACGATGGCCTCGACTGGAATAAACGCACACGACACCAAAGATTGAGTAAGCCTGAAAATATTTTATTTGCATTTTACAAGTACAACAAAAAGCACACGTCTACGCATCCACACAAACGCGGTTACATAGTCAAGAACATAGGCAAGAAATGGCTCATTAATAAGGGTAGCACAAACGCACCAGAAAGAAGACCTAAGCTACAAAACGTACGGTCGGCTGCTAAGTATAATAATTTCCGTCACCGCGTGTCACTTTTATACAGCACTACCAGGCCGGGTAGTTTGGCGGAAAGAATGCAACAGCTTACGGCCGTCAGCTACCTCTGTCATAATTATCCTAATCTCCGCATCAACGTCGTGCAAGTCCGCATACAGGCATCTGTATCTGAACCATATATGTGCCAGCTTAATACATGTGTAGTGAAATTATGACAACCACTGCGTCTTATCAAACGTATTGGTTTTGCAAATGCGCATTACAGCTGACGGAACGACATACTGTAAGTGAAGCACAAGAGAACAAGGACAAAAGGAGGATACAACACTTGAAGAAATGAAGAATTAGTAGGCGTACAGCAAACAAGCGATGACGGAGAACACACAATGATCGGGTGTTCTGTGACATCGCTTTGCGTATTTACGGTGTTATGGAGATCAACGGCATAAAAACGTACCTTCAAGCGTACTCCCTCAACCTCCGCCGCATTCATCATGATAATCAACGCCTAAACAAAATGAGGCACTATTTTTTGCCAAGAGTAGACCTTTTTACAGCAAGTTTATGTAATGACTCGCAGACGAAACCAGCATGCTTTCGAAAAAGTTTTACCGCCGTAGTATTCGAACGCCAACGGCCAGGAAACACATCGATGCCAATAGGCTGTCGGCTGTCGGTGGTTAATCAAGTACAAAAACCTTGACGCTATGACTAAAAAGCAGCTTCAACAATGAAATTTTTAAAAAATCAACTGCCTATTTGCCTGAGGTAACAAAACATCTTTAGACACCTCGACTGTTTATGTCAATGGTTTGTGTAAAGTAAAAAATTCACCGTGTTTAGCGCCCCTAGCAGAGAAAGCACAAATTAAAGTATTCGACCAAATTACAGTAACTCCACTTGCGCGCGTACGCTGAAACGCGCCTCAATTGATTTTTCGCCCTCTGTGGCCATTTGTTGAACTTGAGAAATGACCTTTGCACCGGAAGCCTCGAACCAGAGTCGGAAACGGATATCAGGCCCCCGGTAGCGAGAGTAGCTAGCGTCTCATAGTTGCCCCATAGAATAAAGAACAAACTTAGAGAAGGGAAACTGTACCTTCCGCCGTGGTTCGAAAATAAGCAGCGGCAGCGCATGGAACTTACTTTGGCGGACGCCAGATGACGTTGCTCAATCCGGAAGAGGAAGTGCAAATTTTTTTTTTTAGCGCAAAATTCAATATGGCCGTTTTTTTGCCGGTCGCGTACGCTGGTACTGCCCTGCAGGCTATGCGGCACGCCTCAATGCCTTCGCTGCCGCGTAGCTGGTGCGTTCTAATTGCCAAGAGCCTTTACTGACGCCCATACAAACAAGCCACAAGTGAGTGAACAAAACGCGCGACTTTATTGGCAGAAGACAAGCAGTGTACATTCTCGTGCAATAGCAGAAATAAAATTTGCATGTCGAGATACGCTGGAATCATTGACGCGAGCTCGTAAACGGCTCACCGTCGTCGTCGCACGTGGTGGTCAGGTTAACGAGCAAGAACCAGCAGTGGAAACATATTGGACAGAGTGTGCCACTTATTTGCAGCGACAGTCGCCGTTAAAAACGCTCAAATTGCATTGCGAAGCAATCGGGAGACGCAGGCATCTGCTGCCGCAGCCTACACAGCGACATGGGCTACCCCAGATTTTAGCCGTTCACTCCTTTCCAACCTGCACGTTTCTTTTCTTTCGGGGGCCGCTAATGTGTGGCTCATACTTGGTGTCTCACATTGTCTCGCTATGGACAAGTCGCTTTCGTGGGCATCGCCTCCATCAGCTACTTTTGTGGGCCTTTCCACCCATCTAGCTATCAACTTCATACGCATCGGACTATGTAAGCACGTATGCTGGTCTCCGTTCATGCCTAATCGCGGCCGAGAAAGGCCAGAGGCACAATATGCCCATTGCTGCAGCAGGAAAGCGCGAACGGGGAGCACGAATCCCGGTGCATGAAAATTGGGAGTCTATGTCGCTGTGCAGGCTGCAGGAGCGAATGCTTACTTCGAGAGACTGCTTCCCAGTGCAACCGACCAGGCCGCAATATTCTAAAAACATAACACTGCGACCATAACCAAGTGACATAACAGCAAAATTAAACAGCAATCAGTCACCGCATGAGGTTCAGACAATACATCATACATTGGCGACGAACCATTTGGCAACAGTGAGCATTCACATACACGGGTCTCTTAGGGTACATTGAGCTGCCTACCTACAGGCGTAGTGCCTGCCTTCGTCGCACGTGGTGGTCTACTAACGAGCAACAACCAGCAGCAGAAACAGATTGGACAGAGTGTCCCACCTGTTTGCGGCGACAGTGGCTGTTGAAGATGAGCAACTTGCAGTGCGAAGCAATCGGGTGACGCAGGCATCTGCTGCCGCCGCAGCCTACACAGTGACATGGACTACCCATCATTTTAGCATTGACTCCTTTCCAGCCTGCATGTTTCTTTTGGAGGCCGCTAATGTGTGGCTCACACTTGGTGTCCCACATTGTCTCAATATGGACAAGTCGCTTTCGTGGGCATCACCTTCATCAGCCACTTTTGCGGGCCTTTCCACCCAACTTCATACATTTCCGCCATGTAAGCACTTATACTGGTCTCCGTTCATGCCTAATCGCGGCCGAGAAAGGCCAGAGGCACAATTTGCCCATGGCTGCAGCAGGAAAGGGTGAATGGGGAGCACGAATCACGGTGTGCGTAAATTGGGAGTCTATGTCACTGTGCAGACTGCAGGATCAAATTCTTACTTCGAGAGGCTGCTTCCCAGTGCAACCGACCAGGCCGCAATATTCGAAAAACATAAAACTGCGACCGTAACCAAGTGACATAACAGCAAAATTAAACGGCAATCAGTCACCGCATGAGGTTCAGACAATACATTATACATTGGCTACGAACCATCTTACAGGCATAATGCTTGCCTTTATCACATGTGGTGGTCTGGTAACGAGCGACAACCTGCGGTACAAACAGATTGGACAGAGCCTTGCACCTGTTTGAACCAACAGTTGCCGTTGAAGATGAGCAACTTCCATTGCGAAGCAATCAGGTGACGCAGGCATCTGCTGCCGCAACCAACACAGCGGCATGGACTACCCGGCATTTTAGCGTTAACTCCTTTCCAACCTGCACATTTATTTTCTTTCGGGGGCCGCTATGTGTGGCTCACACTTTGTGTCCCACTTTGTCGCAATGTGGACAAGTCGCTTTAGTGGGCATCACCTTCGGCAGCCATTCTTGCGGGCCTTTCCACCCATACGGCTATCAACTTCATACACTTCGAACCATGTAAGCACATATGCTGGTCTCCGTTTTGAGCAAATCATGGCCGAGGTAGGCCACAAGCACAATTTGCCCATGGCTGCAGCAGGCCAGAACGAACGGGGCGCACCAGTTACGGTGTGTGTATACTGGGAGTCTATGTCGCTTTGCAGACTGCAGGAGCAAATGCTTACCTCGAGGGACTGCTTACCAATGCAACTGACCAGGCCCCCACATCTGAGAAACGTAACACAGTTACCACAACCAAGTGTGGCAGCAAAACCAGATTCTGCAATCAATCACTTCACTGTAGCTTGCACAAAGACCCAGGCTATCAAGGAAAAGGAGCAATCATCAACGAGACTAGGAATATGGAAAATGAGAAAGCTTGCATTCAAGAGAGAAGCCACTCTGCTCTGCAAGCATTGAAGGCTAAAAACATCAAGAAAAGTAAAATGGTGCATAGCACATGTGCATAGGTTAATGCAAGACGCATGTCGATGCTGCATCAGCTATTTCAGGAGAGTAATTGCGCATGACAACATACACTAGAAGATACTGCTACAGATATGTTAGGCTGCTAGACAGTGACTGGTATTAAGTATCAGCGAAGAATCGGTTGACTTTTATATTTGGATGAGGATGAATGACCTCTAACAAAAATGGGCAATGAGAAAGCTTGCATTTATAGAAGAAAAATTACACTTGGCACAAACGGAATTAACATGGCTAGGAAGCTGATTAAGGGCAAACTGATGGAACTCAATCTTTTGGCCAGCGTCGTCCGTGCTTGGTCAGATGTTGCAGGTGCATCCGAAGACGAAGAATTTCTAGAAATTCCTTTTTGAGTTACCTGGATGACTCAGCCAAATGTCCGTGCTGGTGGAATGGTGGCTGAAGCTATCTGCAGTCTTAACACAGTCCTTTGCAGACTTGATATCTCATCCATATTCTTGTGCATGTGCTTCTTTGTTCTTGGTATAAAAGCCTTGCAAATTCGGCTCCAGCCCCTTCCTCTTGGTGCAGATAGGAGCTCCTGTGATGACCAAGATGTGCTTGGCATAGACTCTGTTGGGGCAAAACGGTGACACATGAGATACAGCACAGATTAGCCAAATTTATGTGTGTTTTATACCTATGTTCGAACCAATTATACTGAACCATAAATATGAACAAACATTCATATCTGCAGCAAACAGCAAGCCAATACAACATAGATCAAACATATTTATTTCTGAACCATGTGTTGTTTACATTGTAGTAGTAGCCAATGTCCACACAATGACCTTGTTGTAGCAGGCAGCAGCTTCTGTTTAGTGCGTGGAGTGTGTTGCTTTATACTGGTGCCGTCCTCATTACTGCATGTCTGGAACAGAAATTTTGACTGAATCAGAAATTGAAAAAGCAAAGTTTTGCAATATGAAATGCAAAAAGGTGTGACATATATGTTGCAATGATTTGCGACTACAGAACACATGCAAATGTACACTGTCTGTTCTAGGGTGCTTAAGCAGCATGTTAAATAAATATTGCTATTGTCCATAAAATTGGTGTCTGCCTAACTACAATGCATGTCAACAGCGCAAGTACTATTGAGATCACAAATGAGAACATTTGTGGGTTCATTTATGCACTAGAAGTGATCACACTGCTAGTTCCACAAGCAAATGAATGAAAGTCATGAAGCTATTAGAACTGATGCATTATTTTTCTGCACGAACGTGATGCACCGCTTCACTACGGCAAAAATAAATGCCCTACGGTAAACCAATCTGAACAGCAAGAACATTTGGAACCAACAAGTACGAAATATGGGTGAATTATCATGCGTGCAACTGTTTAATACATTAAATTCTGTACTTTCACTTCATTTTACCAAAGGATTATTCGGTTTTGTGGACGAAAGACGTTGCCGGCCGACTCGAAAAAAAAGTTTAATATGTATATTGATAATGAGACGCGCGTTCCGATATCGCTCTTTCTTTCCTGGTTGTGTGTGTAAACCAAACGACAGCCTCGCAAGTAAAGGTTTATTTAGGAAACAGCAACTGAGATCCTCACTGCCCATATGTAATGCAGGATCTAGTTCGTTAACTTGTGCCCGCCTGGAAGGTAATGAGACGGATATTATATAACGATTGAAGCAGCGGTGTTAAACGACTCACCGTTATTGCCGTTGTCAGCCGCAGCAAAATCCAGCTCCCGTTCCGAATGGCTCACGACCGAAACCCAACTGCCCGGCTTACATGTCCGCTTCCAAACACGTAACTTCACCCCAAGTTACATCGAAGCGCAAGAAACTAGTTTTAGAAACAAAGAAGCAACCAGTCTTGAGTGTACGAACGAATGAATCTGTGCCGCCGTGCACTCGGAATACCGGTAAAAATTTTAAATCCAGGCCAGAGGTCACGTGAAAGGTCGACGATGCTGAACGCTATTTGCCTTTATAATGGCGAAGAAACAATAAACTTACTAACAAAGAGTACAATATCTAATTAGTAATGATAATTTTGCCCTGTTTTTATGTAAAAGAAAATGCTTCGGTAATTGTAAGAGAAAGTTTGTAAGATAAAATTGCGCTTATTACGACGCCTCTACCGGGAAATGTTGGAACTAACGAACGCATACCGAGGTGATGCTACTAGGGACGCTATTCTGGACATTCCGCCATTTTCTTCGGTGCGTGACGTAGGCGCGACGCAAACAAAATGGCGCTGGTGGCCCAGTTTTGCTTACGTAACGTGACGCCAACTTTACGTTTCGCCTAAGAAACTGAAATGAAGACACTGAATGTAGCGTTATCGGTAAAGCAAAACAGTTTTCCTCCGCAGTAAAAATAAAGCAGCTATCTCAAAGCGTATGATTGTTCCGTCGAAAACGCTTCGCGCTTCCGACGTCTGCTGCGTACAAGCCGTCGTCTGCTGCAATAGCTAGGATGCGTGTCCCCGGAAAATGCAATGAGTCATCGCATGTTGGCGCCAACGCGCTTGTTTTCTTGCTTGAGACAACATACGCGACCTACCAGTGGTGATGCGCGCACGTTCTAGGCCACGTTATCGCTATTTCGTGAAACGTAAGTGACTCAGCCCGACTCGGCTGGCTGAGAAACGGCCGAATATCACCGATAGCGTTGCGGGCGCCAGAGATAACCACTAGCGCGACGCAAGTAGGGTGGCTAACGCAAGCGCCGGCGCTGCCATCTCTTGTTCATTTCGCTGGTTACTCGCACCGCGGGAGGAAACTTCAAGGCGCCGCCTTGCGTACATTTCTTTTTACAAATTAGAAAGAGGCCGTTGTCATAACGTCTGATTGTGCGAAAAGGCATTAATCTCGATTACAATACAAATGCAGCAGTGAAAAGTGGACAACATTGCTGAAAGTTTGCTATGTTCAACCAATATTATTTTGTATAAACGCGTTCTTTAAAAAAATGATGGCCCCAAACACAAATGCCAACACCACCCGAGAGCGATGCAAATACTATGAGCACGCGTTATGAACAAAAGATTTTCGTGGCGCCAAACGATGGGGAAAATGTGGCGATACGCATTCCTCTCGGCTGCCATTGCATATGGCTGCTCATTAGCATAATTCGCGCGGCTCGTCGCAGCAAAAATTATGGCGGAATATCTCAGCAATGGCGGCCCAGTGCAACGTCACGCATCGTCAAAATGACGATTACGAAACAGCCCCTCCTGTGACGCTCCTCACGAGATATTCCTTCAGCCAATCAGCAAGCTGGCATGGCGCATATCTTGAATCGCCACCACATATTCGCGCAATCGCAGATGCATTGCACTGGCTTCTGCACGCTACCGCTCACATTCTTTTTGAAGCACTAACATCACAGTATATCTGCCAAGGACCAAAAAAATGTATTAGTCCATAAAATTTGCAGCTCCACGTCACGTTTCGTCATCTTGATGAAAACGCAAAATGACATTTCGCAAAACTTCCGTTTCCCTGCAAAAATTTCTATAGCACGTGAGCTCGTCACAGCCAATAAGAGAGTAAACATGGCGGATAATGGCGGCTGTGCAGCCGCCATGCGTGTCCAGGGGCCGAATCTTATAACGGTTCGGTTGGGGAACCATTCCTTTGGCCTCACCTGATTGGCAAAAATTTTGGTTACGTCACAGGTCGTCAGAGGCAGCGGGGCGGTATCGCAATTTTCGAATACGTCACGCATCTGTCAATCATCTTCAAAGTGAACCGGACGTAGAAACCGACAAAGGGGTAGTCCGCTTTGGGTTCCGTTGCTGTGGCTGGGCTGTTGGCTTGTGACCCGGGCCGCGCGCGCCGGTCGCGCGTCCCCGGAGACACGCGGGCGTCGCGCGCGCGTGCGTTGGTTGCTTCGGAGGCTATTACTTGCCTTCGTCGTCTGCTTGGCGTTGCTCTTTCGGTGTCGACCACGGCTGGAAATGCGATACGTTTTCGAAGATGTGACGGATAATGAGTTGCGCCGCCTTTGCTGGCTTTCTAAGTACACCTTTTGCAGGCTACGCTATGAAATGGAGGAGACTCGGGTGCAAGCGTACGAGTGGCCATTCCACGCAGAGGAAGGAATATTGCGCGCTGGGGTTCATTGCCACCGGCCTGCAGCTCCCAGAGCTCAGTCGGACGCGAAGCATTCGTCGGAATTGCCTAGATCTCTGCTGCCGACATTGCCCACAAAGTTGCTCTCGCAATTACTGTGTTGGCCCGTTGAAGGGCTGGGTCAGCTTTCCCGTGACCTCACCTTCAAAGTCAATGCCAAGGAGATATTTGCATGGTGAGATAGAATTCCCAGTGCTATCGCTAGTGTGAATAGCTCGCAGATCGCCGTTCAGCAGTCAGAAGGGTTCAACCTAGGCTGGTTCAGCGCTTCCTTCGTTCGGCTGATAAAACTATACAGTCAGGACGGGAAGGTATTGTAGAGCTCTCTTATTTGGCTGCCCTTTTTTCTCTATTTCGGGAGTGCCATACTTTGTTTCTCAATTTCACAGCACAGCGCGCACCGTCAGCACCACACTTTTCGATTTGACTTCGCGCAGGAAACGCAGGGCCCGTATACCGTAATGTTCGATTTAAGTTCCATTGCTTCCATCACGCGACGCGCCGTGGGGCAGATCGCAGGGATAGCGGCAGCGCGGCGGCGAGCGAGTCATGTCCGAGCCGATGACGAAGGGCGAAAAAAGAAGGAAAACTGATATAGTGGGCTAGTAAAGGTGTCCCTAAGAACCAGTTCACGGTTTTGTCGCGCTACCTATTTGAGAAGTGCTGGTAGTGCGTTCCTGTTGCATGCATCGTGCGAGCTCCTGGTAGCAGACGACATAGCGCTGCGCTCTGCCCACTCCGTGGCCAACTCATTTACGCTTACGATACCGCCTGTGGGCTGAGAATGAAAAATAATGACACTAATAAATTACTTCTGCATTGCGTAAACGCCCGGCACTACAAGTTTATACTTCAAAACTTGGCGTATAATATTTAATTTATATTTTACATTTGTTTAGCAAGCAGAAACATTCTGCAATTCCTCGATTAGCTCGTCATATAGTGACGTACACTTCAGAGGTGGTACCCTCTCATCTATTGGTCGCGTCCTCCCCTTGCACCGCCGGCTTGGGAGTGGCACATTAAGTGACGTCAGTGGCGAAGCGAACGGTTCGTATTCCGAACCGTTATAAGATTCGGGCCCAGAATAGCGCCCTAGGTCGGCTTTGTTAGCAGCGGCGCGCGGTCGATTTTTTCGCTCTCTGTGGCCATTTGTTGAACTCGAGAGTGTGCCAACCCTGGTTGCTGGACTGTCACGCGCGCAGTTCCCGCATTGACTACACGACGATTTCGCGATATTAAGGTTATCCGCACAGGATATGCGAACGTCCGGGCAGCACTGCGCTGTGTGCGGTTGTTCTAACAACCAGAAGCGCAATGCAGCAAGAAAAGTGCAGTGCAGCACGCACAATGTTCTGCAAGAGGACTGCGGCTGCAACGTGTAACTGTTGTATCGCTTTTCCGCCGACGCGGTACTGAAGCATCGCTGGATTAGCGCTGTAAATCGTAAGGAATTCGTCCCTACGGAGTCGTCGCGCGTCTGCTCGATTCATTTTATCGACATGAAGCGGAAATCTGAGAATCCAGCCCGATGCTTCAGCTCGGATACGCGAGGAATGTAAGATGCGCTGTGTGTGTCTCCATCGTCAGCCCCTAATGTTTAGATGGGCTATAATTATGCAAATATAAGCCAACAAGGTCAAGTTTTGGCAAGCGTGATGACAGTAGTCGTTTCCGTATTAATAGTCGGTCGAGAAGGGGTGGCGGCGCATCACGAAACACGACATCCAAGGACCGAAGAAGGTAGGCTCACACGTTGTGTTGGCGATAACGTCGGTAATAAGCGCTCCCCTTTCATTTCCAGAGGGCAAAAAAAAAAACCTTGTGCGACAGGCGGCCCCGTCTCCCAGTCCTCCTCTGACGAATGTATGCAGGACTGTCGGAATGATTTTTCGAAACGCGCCGAAGCGCATTTAATACTTCTTTATGTTCACCTTCAAGTCGACGCCATTCCGCAATCGCGCGGACTGATTCGCAGCCACGGGCGCTCAAAACAGGAAAGTTCTCGCCCTAATGAGTAAAGCGACACCTCTCAACACTGGTGATACTTGCACTAAAGATCCAAAATGACGCTGAGGAGACTTAATACACGGAGATTCATAGGTCAAAGCAGCGCTGAGCTGACGCTTGCCGGCGCCATCCGGCAGTCGAGCGCAGTCGTACGGCCGGTGCCAGCAGGAAAGTTTCCGTCTCGATGCGTAGCCGATGCCTCTAGACACTGGTGAGAATTGCACGAAAGTGGCAAGACGACTCTGAAGGCCGAGGATACAGAGAAAACCAGATGCAGATAGCAATCATTGTTTTTAATCTGTTTGTTGATAGCAACAGCAGCGCTGAGCCGGCTGAGGCTGAGCAACGACAGTCCAGTATGGTATCGCCGCCAAGCAGACGCTAGGCGGCGCCGGTAGACCAAATATGGTAGGGTGCCTCGATGCGCGCGCCCCCGCTTAGGGTGAGGACATCTGCGTCGTCTGCTACGGCGGCCGCCATTCTCGCTCCCACTGCATGCTCGTTCTCGCGGAGAACGGACTCCTCCGCTTTCCGGCTCCCTATCTCACGCTCGGCAGCGACTGGGGCTAACCCCCTTTCTCCCGCGCTGTTATGCGGAGGGCGTTAAAAGGCTGAATGGGCATTTTTCTTCGTGAACGGAGGCGCGGTAAACAGGATTGCATGGGAAACCTCACTGATGTCCCAATGCAAGTGAGTGAATTTGATCGGTAAGAAAATTCAGCCGACGCGGTCAATGCAACAACGTCTTGGTTCTGCACGCTTTGAAGAAACAGCATCAGCAACGGTAATAAAATATAAAGTCCCCTTTTCGTCTGGTAACAGCCAGATGAATACAAAAGCTGTTACCCAAGCAAACATGAAATCATTTATTCAGTGCTTATGAAAACACACAAAGTTAGAGATTTGTGTTTAATGGGAACGTGAACACTGAACATTATTGCACTTTTTAAAAGTCGACATTTATGTTAAATAGACCGTAATTGATAAAATAGTTGTGATCACTATATATATAGATGCAGACTTCAGACTTTGAAGGAAAAGGCTCGCAGAACTGCAGATTCCAGCTTGCTTACGCAAGGCTGACCCCTGCACAAGTCTTGCTTCCGTGGCCACTAGGATGAGTGCTCGGAATTTGTCGGAGATGAATTCGGAGCCTCACTCTGGCATATGCAGCAGTCAGCATTTTGCTTATTCGTTCTTTGTGAGCCATGCATGTGTTCACTGAGGGTTTGTCTATGCCTTCGAGATAGGCTATCAGAGAACGAAGTGGCGACTTCATGGTGAAAAATTTGCCTGTGCACCATGAGTTGACAGCGGTGAAATGTTCCTCGTAGTTTTTTTAAGTTTTCATGACATCAACGCTTGGATATACGAGGTTTTGCCCATCCCTGACGTATTCCTTGAGTGCAGTCAGGGAAGCATACTGATCGTCAGGCTTGCCAAGGAGAGCAGCCTTGCACTGCGGACAAGTTATAGATTTCAAAATTCCTTTCAAAATAAAACCGCCAAGGTAAAACAAGATGCGGCACTCGGTTGACGTGAGCTCTTCAATGAACAGAATTTCCGTGTCGTTGATTTCATCGACTTCGCTTTCTGCACATTCCTTCTTGCTATGTGCAAGCAGATCGACAAGGTATTCGCGGTCGTCAAGTTCGTAGCTTGTTGATCTCGGAGTGTGAAGAAAGTGGCTGACGCTGACGAGTCGGAGTGCACACTTCAAGTCATACGCAGTGGGCACTGGCTTCATGAGCCGCACCACAGAAAAAAGGTTTTCTAGGCAGTCTTGCAACAGCCTGCTCGTGAGGAGGAATTCATACCCTTCACTGCCAAGAAGCACTTCTTGAAGGCGAAGGACAGCCGTTGTCGCAATTAGGACCCCTGCTTGCGATGGCTTCCACTGAGATCCAGTGCCCATTTTCAGTTCTCTGATGGTGTCTGTTGCCGTGCGTAGTGTGTCCAAGGCGGCATGATATTTAGTAATGTTCCTGCGGCTTAGCGCCATGGTGGGATGACGCGATGACATGAGGGCATACCACCTAGAAACGAGGTCCATAAACCACGCTGTTGTTTCGGCCTCTGGCTCAATCACTCCTTCTTTTATTAGGAACCGAATAGCTGGTGGGGCTTCACGGAAGAGCTGGACAGCGACTCCTACTTTCATTTTGGTGAAGTGCCCACAACTAATGTGGGTTTCTGACAAATTTGGTGCTACCTTAAGTTCGTTGGCTGCGTCATAATCCAAGACGGCCTGTACATGCTCCAATTTCACCTTCGAGGCCGTCAGTCCGTTCCTGCTTACTGTAGTATCACTGAGTGTGAAAACTTTTGAGCTTAGAAGCTGTCCTTTCAGGTTCTTAAGGACATGTGCCGGGTCCGAGATGAAAAAAAGTTCCTTCCCTTTTAAGGTTGGGTGAGGTATTGAGCACGAAGTTGTAGAATGGCGGTGGCTCGAAAAGCCAAATTCTCTCCACATAGCGCGGTTTGCTGCACCCATGTCACATGTGATAACACGGACTCTTAGAGAAATCTGGCTGCATATCTGCACTATTTCCAGGACATATGCCTTGAGTACAGAGCCGTCCACGTGCCTACCAGTGAATTCATAGGCTATCACTTGCTTCCATCTCTGGTTTACCCCACCTAGCATAAACACCAAAGCATGATTGGCTGGCTCTTCAGGCTTTGAGGGCAACGTCGTTCCTCCCAGAAGCACGTCTTCGCCACGGTCGAGTTCAAATCCGGGTGCTATCTCCATTTCATCTAAAAAGAGAACGCAGTCTTTCTCCACGTCCTCCATTCCCTCTGCTTTCGACCTCATGACGTCGATCACTTCATGCAGGATACCTGGCAGAAACTTCAGGCCCTGAATTCTTCTTGCTAACGTTCTGCTGGATGGAAGAGGGTAGCCAATCTTTCTGAGTGTTTCATACCCGGTGGTTCCACAAGCAAATTTAATTTTTAGACCTTGCTTTACTGTTTGCGCTGACCACGAATTACCATGATTGTTGTTCCGAGAAAGAGCACGAATTTGGTCTTCATTTAAAAACTTCGTATTTCGTGAGAAATTAGTTGCCTCTTTCTGCAGCTTGCGTACCTGCATCTGTAGTTTTTTGACAGTGTTCTTAGATTCGTTATGATGTTGTCTAAGCTTATTATTGGCTGCTGTGAGATCTGCAATCTTCTTCCTAAGCTCAGCTGCCTCAGAATCGAGGGGTTGGGTCGCAGTAACTATTGCAGTTTCTTGAAGCCGTGCATCCCTGGGGGTCGAAGTAAGTTGCCCATTAGCATTGTTGGTTTCCGTAGCCGCCAATCTCTCATTTATCTCCCCGTCTGACGAAGAATCAGCGGGAGAAAATTCCTGCGTAGTTGAGGGAAGAACGTTTCTCACTTCTCGTGAAGAATTGTGTGCGGCTGCGTCGTCACTGAATAATGCAGGCACGTGTGCATTTCGTTCCCTTGGTGGCCTTCGCTCTTTAGGAAGTTCTGGAAACAGATAAATAAGAAAAAATGCCCATTACATATATTTAAGATTGTGTTAACTAAAAGCAGAATAGAAGGCGCGCCAGAAAATTTAATATGTATGCGCATGAATCGTTTCCT
Organism: Dermacentor albipictus; assembly: GCF_038994185.2. Lineage (NCBI taxonomy): Eukaryota > Metazoa > Arthropoda > Arachnida > Ixodida > Ixodidae > Dermacentor > Dermacentor albipictus. The sequence goes on along the minus strand of NW_027225636.1, from coordinate 190,656 downwards.
CACATAACTTTTTCAAATGTAGATAATGAGCCGATAAGCAACGTGGTAACAAATACCAGGGTCAGGAGGCATCTCACCTTTGAATGGGAACACCGTTGGTACAGCATTAGGCTTGAGCTTCTTCCACCCATCCGCGCGGTTCTGTTCGAAGCTGCTGGCTTCGAAATGAGCCTGCAGATGAATTTGATATTGAAATTAGCGGCGCATTTCCGGCTCGATAATGAAAACAATGAAGGCAGCACGCAAGAGAACACAGTAGTCCAAATATCAGTCGAATTACTCGAATGAGAGCCTCAATCTGCACATAACATATCCTGTCTATCTCATTCACTGACTTAATCCGCCATCGCAGAACGAAGCGTCGGGTTAACAGGCCAAAGAACAAATTAGTCGAAATATCAGGCGAATTACTCGAATGAGCGCCTCAATCTGCACATAACAACGATCTCTGTTAATCTCATTTACTGACATAATGCGGCGTCGTAGGACGAAGCGTCCGGTTAATAGGCAGCGGAAGCTACCCAACGCCGCACACATGTCAAAAACAACTTCAGAAATCGTGAGTGAATTAATCAAAATTGGTTCCTGGACCATCCATTTGCACAGTAATTGCCACAGCTTATGTGCCCTTGCTTGTCCTCATGCTCTGTGCCTTGATGCAATGTTTGGGCCCAGACCGCAATTCGCTGGCAAGCGCCTAGTAAAGGCAATTACCTTTGAATGAAAAGAAGCGGCGAAAGCACGCGTGGTACGTATTCCCCAGCGGACACGTGTCGTGCAATTTCGGATGCGAACAAGCAAGCGGCAGACAATGGCCTGTACCGCGCTGTAGTGAAACTCATTTACTTTGTTTTAGTGTTTCACGCAGCTTTTTTAAGCCGAGCAAGAAGAATATTGAACGACACTTAGCTGCCCAAACGCAACAAAATACAAATAAATCGCAACAAAAACAGCACTGAACCAACATGTGGCACTTACGCTGCAGACACACGAGGAGTTCGTCGGTTGCCACTTGTCACGCTTGACTCGCACCAGCCACAGAAGCCGCCTTTTTGGGTCCCTTGGAAAATGGAACATCCTCCAACCATTTCTCGAATGGTTGGAGCACTGAGGAACACAACATCCAGGCATTCTACGCCGATGAAAGCCGCGCGAACGCAGCAGCGTTTCGAGGACGCCCGCACAGCAGCGCGGCGAAGTCGACGCGGGCAACGCAATGGCGGAGGGAGCGCGCGAAAACAGGTTTAGGCGGCGCCGGCTGGTTCAAAGGGTGACCTCACCCTAAGCGGGGGCGCGCGCATCGAGGCACCCTAAAATATGGCGGCGCCCGTGGAAGCCTCAGTGCAAAGGTACCAGACAAAGTATCTAGTAGCGATGGTACCAGATGTGACGCATGAGACGCTTGTTTTTTACTTTTCTGAGAAACGTACTCTCGAACTCGGGCATTCTTGCTCGATGCGTCGTTGCGGCCATAGAGTTTCTTACAAAAATTACTAGAGGGAACTCTGGCGCTGCAGTCGTTTCATTTCAAACGCATCATTTTGAAAATGGGATATGTAGTTGGGAAAGAGAGCAAGGAAAGCACAATGGCCAGTCCAAATTTGAACGCGGAACAAATAGCAAATATAGTCACTAGAGTTGAAGAAGAACTTGGCAAGTGGCCAAGTAAGGAGTGGGAATATGGTGAGCTTCTAAGAGTAATAACGACAGAAATACGGAAAGAGAAACATGTTCGATGGAAAGGAAAAAAGAAACCGAAAAGCTGGTGGAACAAGGAGATACGAGAAGCGATCGTCGAACGACAGAAAGCATCTCGAGAGCACAGGCAGGCAAAGAAGGCGCAGTTGCCACAGGATGAAATAACCAGTAAATGGGAAATATACCGGGAGAAAAAGTCTATGGTTCAAATACTGGTGCAAGCAAAATTAAAAGGGGAAAGTGAACGTTGGTTGTCAGAAATACGTGAGAAAAAGAAGGCCGCACCCAGAATATTTTGGAATCACATAAAATTATTAGGCAGGAAGTCAGCAACAATACAACAACATATCCTAGACGAAGATGAAAACAGACTGGAAGGAGAAGCGGCAATAAATTACATCCGAAACGCAACAGCCGAATCCTTCCAAGGCAATGACGAGGTTGTACTTGATGAAAAAAAGAGCATGAAACAGACCCAAGTGGAAAAGGAGCTGGTGCTGACAAATTTAAACTGGAAGAAAGCGGAAGAGAAAATTCCTAAGCGCACAGCCACAGGGCTAGACGAGGTTCCCGTTAGACTGATAAATGAACTGGGACCAAAAAGTAAGGCAGCTCTGGTGAAAGCAGTGGAAAAAACTTTAGAGATAGACGAATACCAGACAGTTGGCGACAAAGTAGAATGAATTTAATTTATAAAGGTAAGGGGGAGAAAGACAGAATTCACTCGTATAGACCGTTGACCATTACATCGGTAATATACAGGCTAGCAATGCAGGCTATCAAATTAAAGCTTGAAGCATGGGCAGAGAATAATGACATTTTGGGAGAGCTTCAGAATGGCTTTAGAATAGGTAGGCGTTTGGATGATAACTTGTTTGTTCTTACTCAGTGTATCGAAATATCAAAAGCAGAAAGCAGACCGTTGTATGTGGCCTTTTTGGACATTACAGGAGCATACGACAACGTAGACCGCAACATTTTGTGGGATATTCTGGAAGGGGAAGGCTTAGGTAACAATTTTCTACAGCTTTTGAGAGAGATTTACCTAGAAAATACCGTTTGCGTTGAATGGGAAGGGATGAGAAGCGCGGAGAAAGTTCAAATCAACAAGGGACTGAGGCAGGGGTGCCCTTTATCCCCGCTGCTGTTTATGATGTACATGGTGAGGATGGAGAGGGCGCTAGAAGGAAGTAATATCGGGTTTAATCTCTCATACAAACAGGCAGGTACAGTAATAGAGCAGCAACTCCCAGGTTTATTTTATGCGGACGACATTGTATTGCTCGCTAACAAGCAAAGTGATTTGCAACGTCTGGCTAATATCTGTGGACAGGAAGGCAACAATTTAGGTTTGAAATTTAGTGTTAGAAAATCAGGTGTTATGGTATTCAATGAAAACAGTGAACAGACAGTGGAGATACAGGGCCAAGAAATACCTCGGGTAACAGAATATAAATACCTTGGTATATGGATAAACGAAGGCAATGGATATATGGAAACACAGGAAAAAAACCATAACAGTCAAGGGGAAGAGAAATGCAGCCATAATGAAGCACAGAGCGCTATGGGGATACAATAGGTACGAGGTCCTCCGAGGTATGTGGGAAGGGGTTATGGTTCCAGGACTTACTTTTGGAAATGCGGTTGTTTGCTTTAAATCAGGGGTACAATCAGGGCTCGACGGAAACCAAAGGTCAGTGGGTCGCCTCGCATTGGGCGCTCACGGGAAGACCACAAATGAAGCTGTGCAGGGGGATATGGGCTGGACTAGTTTTGAAGTGAGGGAAGCTCGCAGCAAAATGGAGTATGAAGAACGGCTGAGAAATATGGAAGAAAGTAAATGGGCTGGGAGAGTGTTCAGGTACCTGTACAGGCCAAACATTGATTCACAGTGGAGGAAAAGAACTAGGAAGCTTACCAGCAAGTATGCGGCCTGTGGGGTGGGCAACACAGCAACAAAGAAGGTCAAGCGGAAAGTCAGAGAGGCTGAATTAATCTCATGGGTGGCGGCAATGGAAAAGAAACCTGCCATGAGTAACTACTTAAGAGGAAAAAACGAAATCAGGAAAGAAACCATTTATGATAACTCAAAGGGAAGCTCATTACTTTTCGAAGCGAGATCGGGATGCCTTAGAACACGCACCTATAAAGCGAGGTATAAGAAGGAAGAAGAAGCATGTGCTTGCTGCGGTAAAGCTAGGGAAACGACGGAGCATATTTTATTAGAATGTGAAGACGTCTACCCAGCGGTCGATTTAGGCACCACTGGCCTCCTTGAAGCCCTTGGGTTCAGCGGGAGCAGTGGTAAAGCAAAGAGGTCCGCAATAGACATTAGTAAGAGGCGATTGGAGGATTGGTGGAAGAAAAGTAGGGAAACGACAAAAGACGGAGACGTACAAAAACACACTTCGCAATAGGGGATCAGCAAATTTGGACGTGGTAGTTCATAGTGTTTTTTTTTCTTTTCCTTTTTCATTGGTTAACCTAGGTAGGATATTAGGCAGCATAGTAGCAAGAGCTTGGTGGCGCAACCCACCACCCCGTTCCAAAGGGGACGCTCATAACATCCATCCATCCATCCATCCGTTGTCCTACCATGGGAATGATGGGAAGTACATGGGTTTGTATGATCTTCGTGCTTATGGATTCAAACGTTCTTGTGGCTTTGTATATTACGCTATATAAATCTTGTTTATCTCAGCGCAATCTTGATTCTTCGAAGTGCAGAAGACGCCGGGAACGCGTACAATAGCTATTAATTGCAACGATTGAGCTTGTCCATGTGCCCAAATCGAAACGCACCAAGCGTCTCAAAGCATTGGTATGCCCTCGATAAATTCATAAGTGCGTTTCATTCGCTTGTCGATACATGCATCCGTGGCTTAGTGGTGTCAATAGGCCGTGTCTGCTGTGCCCGGGGCACAGCAGACCAGTATAGTAAATCTATGCAGCAGACGAAAGGTGCCCGAAATGTCTACGTTCACCCATGACGTCACGTCCGCTATAACCCATGGTGTCACATCCGCTTATTTCCATGGCGTTACGGAGCCGGATGCGCTGCGAAGCGGTTCGTATTCCGTGCCCACTTAGAGCGTGAGTAATTCATCTTTCCACGCTATATGCGTGTAATAAAGGATTGGGGCTGTGAGCTGTTTGATGCGTTACCATTAGGTACCTTGTGCGCATATTTTGCCTCATAGCCGCGTCAAATTGCCACCGGCATGTGGAATGGGCCGTGGCATCTTATATGGAGCTGCTCATGTGAGTGGTATTGCCTCCATCAGGATCGTCAGTGCGTGCACAGAACCATTCAGTAGTCTGATGCAGGGGAGGGTGCGCATAAGAACGAGGACGTAAGAAAACACTGGCATGACGAGCTGTTCCGTCAGATCGCGTTACATCGCGCTTTTTTTCTAAGACCATCTCGCTCGAGTACTGCTTTTTTTACAGCTTTGCTGCGGCTCATTTAATCATCACCTGCATTCTTTTAATAATACAAATGGTATCGCTGCGCGGAAGAGCGTCTCTTGAAGTTTCCAAACAAGAGCCAATGCCCCCGTGCCTGCTGCATACACGCTTACCTTTCCTAACGCAGCTACGACGCTGCACTAGCTCTGCTACTGCGTGATACAGGGTCACTGTGATAATAAAATTAAAAAGAAGAAACGAAATTAATGCAGAAAATGTCAAACGCTGCCAAGCGTGATAAACGGACCTGCCTCGCTAGATGAGTTGAAGAAATCGGCGTCCTGAAGTCAGCTTCGCCGCAGTAGAGTAGTGTTACGCGGTGAAGCATGTCAGAACTGAAGAGTGGCCGCTTTCACCGACATATATAATATGTGTTCCTTAATGGTGTACGCGTGCACCTGCCGTCTCCTATTACATTACGCGCGCCGAGGCAGTGTACTGGCCGGCCTTCGGCGCTATTTCGGACGTGGCTGTGATGCTTTGAACCGTTGGTTTGTCGACCTCGTAAGCCAGTTATTGTTTACACGGCCATTTTTTTCTGAACTGTTGATTTCTTCCATCTTTGTTGTGTGTGAAAAGGTGACAGATACACAGTATGGGGAGAACGCATGCACTTTCATATTTTCTCGCGCTCAAAAAAAGCCGGAGGAATAAGATTTCTTCACTGTGCCATAGAAACTATATGTTTGCTCTCAAAGGTAATTCTGATTCATTGGATATGTTCCTGTGCTGTGTTTATTTTCTTGAGTGTGCTTTAGTTTTTGCACGTTAATGTTTCAAACTCGTTTTTATTTTCACAGACTGAACATCCCACGTCTTGGTTTGACTTCCTGGTACAGAATACTTGCACTTAGCATGGAGTGATGAAGCAAAGCAGTGTACTTTTATTAAATGTGCAGATTTTAGCAGTATAACAGCCGTTCATTAAAAAAACATGTGTGCTGAAAATAAAGTGTATTTACCCACATTCCTCGTTGTCTATTTATTTATTAACACTGTCAACCCTCATAGAGGGTCATAACAGAGAGGACAATACAATTACATAAATCAAATATGGACAATGTCAATGTACGTAAAGTTGTTTAACACTTGTCGATTCACAGTGAATAAGATGTTCACTTGAATGCTGTTCAGCACACTTCTGACATTTATCAAAATACGTACAATGAATATCAAGTAGCACATATCACTTGGCACTTCAAAACTAAATCGAAAACTCCCATAAATATGCCTCAGCAGCATTTTCAAAGTCGGTGACATCTTTTAGGCTAACAGTAGCGTTTGGCAATTGGTTCCACATTTCTATCGCATCAAGGAAAAATGAGTATCGATATGTATCACTGTTGGTATGGTCTGGCTTTATGACGTAGTCGTGGTTAGTTCGCGGGTATCTTTTGCCTGGAGCATGTAGATATTTGAGCTTATCAATCTAAAGTTGATCCTGCATTATTTGATAAAGCACCTTCAGCCTATATTTTTTCCTACGTACCTCAAGAAGATAGAAGTTGCAACGCTGTAACATAAGCGTGACCGATTCCTTCCTTCGGTATGTCGAACAAATAAAATGTGCCGCCAGACTCTGTATCCTCTCCAACTTCCTCTTAAGCGTCACTTGATGGGGACTCCAAACAACGGCTGAATATTCTAGTATCATCCTAATGAAATGCGGTGTATGCAAGTTTTACATTATGTGATGCATGTTCCAGTGTTTTTTTTCTCAGAAAATATAACTTTTGATAGGCAGTCGTGCAGACGTTATCTATATGTTGGTTCCATGTCAATTTTGCTCATATTCCTGTATTCTCATCAGCAAAACCACTTATATGGGGAACTGATCATGATAAGTGCTCATGAGCATTTTAAAGAACAGCCTTGAACCCTACTCATGCACTGGTAAAATGTATAGATGCAGTGAAATTGAAACAGAAGGCAAAATAGCAAACATGATGCAGTATTTGTCAGACAATTATGTCAGCAATTTTTGCATAAAGCAATTTACTTAGAGCATACTAGCACTACAAAGTACCTATCTTTCTTGTTAGGCATACATTACCACAAGCTCTTTAAATGTGGTCACAAGAGAGATGCTGGCTTTAATGAGGAACTATAGAGGTTAAAGGCAGCCATGAAAATGTATTAAGAAATAATGCAATGCATAGCATTTACTCAGTTCAGAGAGCTTCCAAAGTTGCCATAAGGCCTTGATAACTGTGGGTGAGGGAACAGTTGTAGTCCAATTGGAGTATGAGAAATTAACATTAAGATCGAAAGAAGTAACAACTCGTAATGCAATTAAAAATCTTGCTATACCTTTAAAAAGACAGTGAAATGAAATTAGTGTGACAATTTCCTTTTACTTCATTTAGGTTCAACATACTTATTTTAGTGACACAAAAAAGCAGAGGCGTGAAGCACATAAAGATGCTAGTCTGTGTTTATATTCTGCCTTCTCTAAATTCAAAGTTCAGTAAACTTAGAAAGCTACAGTGAAGCCATTGCGTCTGCCTGTATGGTGCATAACAGCAGCAATAGCCAGCCTAATTGCTTGGATTTACAGTGCCTTATTTGTATTGTATACCTTTTAAGTGCTGATATTGGAATGTTGATTAAGGTGGCCAACATGCTGAGCCAGTAGTTTACTGAGTAAAATACATGGAGAAGGGTGGAGAGATAGGACAGAGCACAGGGGATGTATTCCGTGTCCACCTAGTGGAAATGTCCATTTCATCCGCTGCTGAAGTTCTGATTTGCTGGGCTGGGGTATGCATGAGAAGGAGACATGCTCCCCCAGCTAATTCAGCAGAAGAGGATATGGAAATGTCAACAAGATGAATACTTACAAAGCTATTTAATAAAGTACTTCTGTAACCAACATGCCTGCTATGCCATCCTTGCTTTCAATGTCTGTCTTAGTAAAAGTGTGAAAGAACCAGGTTTGTGCATGAACAGTCTTCCTGAGGGTGTGTGCCTTGAAGCCCTTAGTGGTAATCACAGGAAACGAGGGTGGATCCAGAGTAGCACCAAAGGGCAAGCCTTCATCGAAACAAATATGGAGGGAAGTGACTGCATGCTCAAACTTGTCAGCTCACAAGTTTGCCAAGACCAAGTGATGTCAGAAGCTGATGAAGCCTACATGGTTAATGTATAACCGCTTAGGCCAAAATTATTTAGATACTTTTTTATGAGGACTACGTATTTACTGGAAATCTCAAAATAATTATGTTAGTGCAGAATACCTTCCACTAGGTGTGACGTCCTTGAAAGAATGAAAATGTTTGAGTTGTACTTGTGTGGTGCATGAAGTTATTTTTAAAAAAAGAACTCAGCAATGGAAACAAAATGCAAAGAGTAGTATTCAAAATAAATTGCCACCTCTTTAGGGCTAGATGAATTCAAATAATAATAATAATAATACTAATAATAATAATAAGCAAATGAAGATCGGGCATACAAGATAGATGCTTCGGCTCCCACTTGAATGCCTTGTTCGCAAAGATTGTGAACAAAGCTCCAGTTCTTATTTTTCATTTTTATGGTTAGCATCTAATTTTAAACTACTAACTGTGCCTCTTTTGACCAAACCAGACAGGCTGCCCTCAAACTCTTCACTACTTCAATGTGAGAAAAGGTTTATTGGCGGCTCCTAATGTAACGGCACAGCAACCGGGAACGGCGAAGCAGCCCAAAGCACTGTCCAAACGGACGCCAGCAATCAACAGCGCGAGCCGAGACGAGCCGCGCGTTGGCGATGCGACTGTGCCGCGAGGCGCGTCTTCTTCACAAATGCAAATAATTGGAGGTTGGCAAATACATTTTTCTTATAGGAATAGTAGGTAACGAATAGTCAAACACTGATGCATACAGTAACAGCAGGCATATTTATCATGGAATTAAGCACCATGCTTATATTGACACGTGTACTTATATTTAACAGGCGACCACGTTTCGCCGCCTAACAAATGTTATCGCACAGCGCGGGACGCGTCTGCATGTATCCGAAGTTTCTGGAAAGTTATCGATGCTTCTATCCGCTGTGTTGTCGCCGAACCTTGTGTTATCTGATTTCATCGCGTGACTCGAATGTTGTAGAACTTTGTGGAAGGCATGCGGGTACGATCGATTAGTCTGGAACATTCGATGACTGCTGTATAAAAGCCGACGCACTTGACCCGCTGATCAGATTTCCGACGATCGCCGACCGTGTTCGCCGCTATCGTTGTGCTATAAGTGTAGCCTGTTTTTGTGGGCACAGGTTCGCCCAATAAAAGCTAGTTTTGTATTCCACCGTATTCTTGCTTTCTTCACTTTGGCAGCAGCAGTGTTCGGAAGAGCGTTTGCCTAAATGCTCCTGCATACTGTTACAGATAACCCTGGATCCTAGGACGACACCACTATAAGCCGAGAAGCGCACGTTTTCTGAGGCTGCATTTCGACTCCGGTTATCAACTAAGAGTTATCAAGGACGGACGTCACCGGCTGGCATCACCTGGCGTGGCGCTTGCATCGACGCATCTGCTATAAAGCTACGGCATCGCATCCAAGACGGCACTTTGGCAGCAGCAGTGTTCGGAAGAGCGTTTGCCTAAATGCTCCTGCATACTGTTACAGATAACCCTGGATCCTAGGACGACACCACTATAAGCCGAGAAGCGCACGTTTTCTGAGGCTGCATTTCGACTCCGGTTATCAACTAAGAGTTATCAAGGACGGACGTCACCGGCTGGCATCACCTGGCGTGGCGCTTGCATCGACGCATCTGCTATAAAGCTACGGCATCGCATCCAAGACGGCACTTTGGCAGCAGCAGTGTTCGGAAGAGCGTTTGCCTAAATGCTCCTGCATACTGTTACAGGTTAGTGGCTTTTTTGAGGGGGGTGTTATTGTGTTGCTGCCACTGCTGCTGCCAAAGGAGCGAACCTTGTTTATGTCAGTATGGAGTGTGTTGAGTGTGAACAAGAAATCTTGGATCCCAAAGAGAGTATATCTTGCATGACTTGTAAGCTTTCGTACCATGTAGGAAGCTGCGCAGGAGTGTCGGAGGCAACAATAAAATCTAAGAAATCAACCTACCAGAAATGGAAATGCCCGAAATGTAGGCTACCAACCTCACATGTTAACCAGGATGAGAAAGAAAAAGCACCGTTGACCGTAGAAGATATGTTGGTCGTACTTCAGGAGATTAACCGAAAACTTGATGTTTTGTTGCCACTGAAAGAAACTGTCGATGGAATTGAGCAATCGGTGCAGTTTATGTCCGAACAGATGACAGACCTGTTGACGCGCACAGAACAAAATGAGCGAGATATTAAAGCAATCCAGACTAGGCTCGCAAAAACAGAAATGAACAAAGAGCAGCTTGAATCGCTCAGTGTCCAACTCGATGACCTCGAGTGGCGCAACCGGAAACTGAACTTAGAAATTCATGGTGTACCACAAACGGAAGGCGAAAATCTTTTGTCCAAACTTAATGCTTTGGCTGGTGAAAGTGGATTGCCCCAGCTATCAGAACACGACATCACGGCAATTCATCGATTGCCGGCAAAGCGTGACAAAGTGCCTGGCATCATCTGCCGTTTCGCGAGACAGAGCATGAGGGACAAATGGTGGGCTAGCAGGCGGGAGTTGACCACTGCGGATGCCAATGTTCACATGTTGGAAAACCTGACCAGGCGAAATCGAGAACTGCTGAGGGAAGTGAAAGAATGGGCAAAAACAAATCAGTACAAGTATGTCTGGCACAGCAACGGCAAGATTCTGATAAGAAAGACTGATGGCGCGTCAGCAATGCCAGTGCAGCACTCTTGCGACCTTGGCAAGCTGCAATAAGAAGGGAGAATTGATTTTTTATTTTGTTTCCTGCCAAAAATGCAGACTGTAACAGAAAAGAATTATCTACTCCCAGAGAACTTCAAAGATTACCTTGGCCCGGTTTTCCAGACGTCATTCAAATGTCTTCATATCAATGCTCGATCTGTCAGACGTAAAGAAGCATATTTCGACACTTTCTTTCAACAACTAAATGTTCCCATTGACGCTATCATGATCAGCGAAACTTGGTCTACAAGTGATTATGATGTCTTTCGAATTCCTGGTTATGAGACATTTTTTCTGAATCGTTACGCTGGTATTGGTGGTGGCGTATCCATATCATTTAAGAAGAAGTGGCGGCCTGAAATATTAGAGCGATTCACAGTTTCTGTGAAAGAATATGAAATCTTAACAATGTGTTTGAACAACACTATTTTTGCAGTGTGCTATCGTCCACCAAAGGGTTGCGTAGCCATATTCTTGAATTTTCTTGAAAGCCTGATTTCATTTGCAACCAGTCAGCATTTAAACATTGTCCTTGGTGGTGACCTAAACATTAATATGTTATCGGTTGATGCATCCCAAATGAGTTTAGATTTATTGCTTAGAACACATGGACTTCTGAATGCAATCAAAATGCCAACGCGTGTTACGATCACATCTTCATCGCTGATCGATTTGTTTATCACTAACCATGACCCTAGTATGATCACATCTGGAGTAATAATTTCTGACATCAGCGATCACTTGCCAATATTTATGTGTGTTAAAAACATGTCTAAAAAGAAACGTAGTTCAACATATTCTTTCCAACTTATATCTGAAAAAACACTGTCGACATTTAGAAACTCGGTAGAAAAGAACAACTGGAGGCCTGTCCTTTTAGAAAATGACGCCAATAATGCTTACGAGGCATTCTTAGGTATTCTGAAGCCGATTTACGAGGCCTGTTTCCCAATATTAACAAAAAAACAAAGGCGTCACAGTCGCAAACCATGGGTCACACCGGAGTTGGTGGCAAAGATAAACACAAAGAACATCCTATATCATAAGTTTATTAAATCGAGAGCTGAATGTGATCTGACAGCGTTTAAAAAATATCGAAACCGCTTGAATACTGAGCTCAAGAAAGCCAGAAACGCCTATTACACAAATCAATTCACGTCAACTTGTGGTCGTGTCGACATTATGTGGAAGCGGCTAAACGCAATTTTGGGGAGAAATAGCAAATCAGGTGAATTAAATATGCTAAATATCGATGGTGTAAGTATAACTGGAAAAGAATTAGCAGATACGTTTAATACGCACTTTATTTGCGCTTCTAGAAATCAAGTCCCGCATAACAATCTCAGTGATGTCGTTCATATAAGCGACACTATATTTCTCAAACCGGTTGAAGAAGCAGATGTAACGGCAGCCTTCCACGAACTAAACAATAGCACATCCATTGATATTGATGGCCTCCAGATAAAGCCTATACGGTATATTTTTGACCTTATTTTACCATACATCACGCATATCTTAAACCTTTGTGTCAGTACCGCTGTATTTCCTCGTAAAATGCAGATTGCACGTGTAACAGTTATCTTTAAAAAGGGTGATAAAAACCAGCTCGGGAATTACAGGCCAATATCTATCTTACCCGTGTTTTCTAAGCTACTAGAAAAAGTAATACTTAGAAACTTTTTGCAGTTTGAAGAAAAACACAAAATTATAACAGCAGCTCAGTATGGCTTCCGTAAGCACCGCTCTACTGAACTTGCACTATTAGATCAACGAGAATATATATTGAACGAACTCGAACATAATAGGATAGTCATTGGTATTTTTCTTGATTTTTCGAAGGCATTCGACTTATTAAACCATACAATACTTCTTCGTAAACTTGAGCGTTGTGGCTTCCGCGGCCATGCACTATCGCTTGTGCAGTCATACCTCATGGATCGCAAACAGGCAGCAGCAATAAATGGTCTCCTCTCAGATATGCAATCTGTAGGCTGTGGCGTTCCACAAGGTAGCATTTTGGGTCCATTTCTGTTTAATCTTTACATCAATGACATTGTACATGCAACTCCATTCGTTAAATTTATCATCTATGCTGACGACACCAGTATTTTTCTTGCCGGAGATAATGCAGCCGAACTCACAGATACTGCAAACAATGCACTGAAGCAAATAGAAAACTGGAGTAGCAGAAATGCGTTGCGGATTAACACAGCAAAGACTAAAGTCGTTGTTTTCAGAGGTAGAAACAAGAAGGTCCGTCTCACTAAGAATATATTCCTTCAGTCCGTACCCTTAGAAGTTGTGCCTTCATTTAAAACATTAGGTATATTATTTAATGAAAGAATGTCATGGGATGATCATGTTAGCTTTGTAACAAATAAATGTTCACGTATTATTGGTCTTCTTTACAAGAACCGTGAGATTCTACCGCGAAATGTAATGCTAATGCTATATAATTCATTGATACAATCGCATTTCAGCTATTGCCATTTAACCTGGGGTGCAACAACAGCAGGCAATCTTCAGAAACTACACTTGTTACAGAAAAAATTTCTAAGAATTGTTGAAAATGTTCCGCATACCTACCATACGGCCGCACTTTTCTTAAAGTATAACTTACTACCAATTACTAAACTTTACGACTATCGTCTGAGCAAGTGTGTGAAAAACGAGGTGTTGAAGAACATATCTTTTCTATCAAAATTAGCTGGTTTAGAAAAACGAGATGCAATGTACAGCACAAGAAACATAGCACAATGGAACGTAAAAACATACAGAACTTTCTATGGTAATCAAACATTAGAAAATAAACTACCACGACTTCTTAACAAACTCGCACAAAACGATATTGATCTCCAAAACACAACACGCCACAAACTGTTCGAGTATTTTTTACACTACACCTAACCTTTTTTTTTTTTTTCTGTGATTTGTCTACCCAATTCTTCTTTCTTTCTCCATCATTGTAAGTTTTCTTTCCAGCCAGGACAATGCTGTTGATTTTATGCTGACTACTGTAACCGGATAACAACTCTGCTATATGTATTTTTTTTTTCCTTTGTTATCTGTATTTCCTGTATTTTCTTTTCTTTTTCGTGTGTGTGAAAAAAAAAAAGGAAAGAAAAACAACCACTGTATTGCTGTCAAAGTGGGGGCCCGTGGCCTTGTCAAGCTGTCCAACGGCAGCTTTTACTACGGGTCCCCGCCATCATCTGTACCATGGTGGCAAAATAAAATTTGAATTTGAATTTGAATTCACCGTCACTACCCGTGACATCTGGTGGAGGTGCTGGGTCCCGGAGCATCGAGCAAGCCGCCGTCTTCAACAGCTGCCCCCGCAGCACTGACTTCTACCTGAGAAGACCAAGAAGATTGTGGACAAGGCAACCTCAATTACTGCAGCCCCAGCCAGAAGCGATGACCTACGCCGCCGTCGCACGCCGTCAAGGTCCCCCTCCGCGACCACGCCAGGGCCCTGCAACGACGCAATTCCGTCGTCCGCCGCCGCCGCCGCCAGCACGCCCACCCGTCGCCCAGCGCACCTACGCGAGGAAGACGGACATTTGGCGAGCCCCCGACCACCGTCCGCTCTGCTATCACTGCGAAGAAGCCGGCCATGTGTATCGCCGATGCCCATACCGGGAGATGGGACTGCGAGGTTTCGCCGTCAATGCTCCGCGCCCGCATCGAGGTGAACGCCCTCGCGATATCGCCGACTACCTCGCCGCTACTCAGTAGAGCTCTCGACGACCGTCGCGTTCGCCATCATCAGGCCGCTACCTGTCGCCGCAGCGCCGACCATACACTGGCCCAGCCCGGGGCCGGTCAGCGAGCCCATATCCGGAAAACTAAAAGCAGCAACCGATGGAGGTGCGGTTGCTGTTCGTCGAACTGACGAAGATCCTCCGCCGCCGACGAAGACGACGAAGAAACCATCTCGACGACCTAATGATGACACGCCGCCATCCCGACGAAGTCAGGAAGCCAAGACTACACCGACGAAAGACGACTTTACGACGCGACGTTCCAGCTTCAGTTCAACACGACGCAGCCGTGATCCGACGCCGAGACCTAACTGTAACGCAAGACAAAGAACCACCGACCTCGACGTGCTTCTCGATGGCCACGCAGTCACCGCCTTAGTAGACACAGGAGCCGATTACTCCGTCATGAGTGGATCCATCGCCGCCCAGTTGAGGAAAGTTAAGACTGCATGGGAAGGCCCTCAAATACGCACCGCTGGAGGACACCTGATTACTCCGACTGGGATCTGCACGGCAAGAATTACCGTTCATGACAGGACTTACCCTGCCACCTTCGTTGTCCTCCAACAGTGTTCACGAGACGTCATTCTCGGCATGGACTTCCTGAATCAACATGACGCAGTCATCGACCTGAAGTAGAAGTCGATAACGCTGTCACAAGATCAAGCGATACCGCCGGAGAGCTGTCGTAGTCACCACGCCTTGAGTGTGCTCGAAGATCAAGTGAGCATCCCGCCGCGCGCCAGCATTATTATTTCCGTCGGCACTGAAGCACCCGCTGACATAGAAGGCGTCATCGAGGGCGACCAACATCTACTGCTCGACCGTGAAATTTGCGTCGCAAGAGGGATCGCTCGACTCCACGGAGGGCAGGTGGAAGTTATGCTCACCAACTTCAGCCAAGAGTTCAAGCACATCAACAAGGGCACGACAATCGCATACATCGAGGAAATTGTGGAAACCAGCAATGCCTTTGTCCTCTCGGATTCAGCCGCATCTACCCCGATGAGCATTGTCCCCGAACCAGACTTCGACGTGAATCCAAGTCTTCCTATGAGTAAGCAGCAACGGATCAGAAGTCTTCTCCGACGATACAAAGACTGCTTTTCGACGTCATCGAGGATTCGACAAACACCAGTTGCAAAGCATCGCATAATAACCGAAGAGAGGGCTCGACCACTCCGCCAGAGCCCTTACCGAGCTTCGACGCGAGAACGTGAAGCTATTAGGCAGCAAGTCGACGAAATGCTGCGCGAAGACATCATCCAGCCGTCGAAAAGCCCGTGGGCCTCTCCTGTAGTGCTGGTAAAGAAAAAGGACGGAACCCTACGCTTCTGCGTCGACTATCGTCGACTGAACAAGATCACGAAGAAGGATGTGTACCCCCTTCCACGGATAGACGACGCATTGGATCGGCTCTGCAACGCTAAATACTTCTCATCGATGGACCTCAAGTCTGGCTACTGGCAAATAGAAGTCGACGAGAGAGATCGCGAAAAGACTGCCTTCATCACGCCAGACGGCCTCTACGAGTTCAAGGTCATTCCATTCGGACTGTGCTCGGCGCCTGCAACGTTTCAGCGCGTCATGGACACGGTGTTAGCCGGACTGAAGTGGCAGACGTGCCTTGTTTACCTGGATGACGTCGTTGTCTTCGCCGGAAATTTCGACGATCACCTTAGGCGGCTTGCGACAGTGTTAGAAGCCATCAAGTCATCAGGGCTCACTCTGAAGCCGGAAAAGTGCCGCTTCGCTTACGATGAGCTTTTGTTCCTAGGCCACGTGATCAGCAAATCAGGAGTACGCCCCGACCCACAGAAGACAGCTGCCATCGCAAAGTTCCCGCAGCCAACCGAGAAGAAGGCAGTGCGCAGATTCCTTGGCATGTGTGCCTACTATAGGCGCTTTGTCAAGGACTTCTCACGCATCGCGGAGCCGCTAACACAACTAACCAAATGTGATGTCGCGTTCAAGTGGGAAACGCCGCAGGCCAAGGCATTTCAAGAACTCAAACGACGCATGCAGTCGCCGCCGGTACTTGCACACTTCGACGAGGACGCCGATACCGAAATCCACACTGACGCCAGTAGCCTAGGCCTCGGTGCCGTCCTAGTCCAGAGGAAAGAAGGATTTGAAAGGGTGATATCGTATGCTAGCCGGTCGCTGTCAAAAGCGGAAAGCAACTATTCTACGACTGAAAAGGAATGCCTCGCCATCATTTGGGCTATAGCTAAATTCCGCCCTTACCTCTATGGCAGGCCATTCAAAGTCGTCAGTGACCATCATGCATTGTGTTGGCTAGTTAACTTAAAGGACCCTTCAGGACGGCTGGCGCGGTGGAGCCTCAGACTACAAGAATATGACGTCACGGTAATATACAAGTCCGGAAGAAAACACTCCGACGCCGACTGTTTATCGCGCGCCCCCATCGATCCCCCGCCGCAAGACGACGAGGACGACGACGCCTTCCTTGGGATAATAAGCGCGGAAGACTTCACTAAACAGCAACGAGCAGACCCGGAGCTAAAAGGTCTCGTCGAGTATTTGGATGGGAACACCGACGTTGTCCCTAGGGCATTTAAGCGCGGGTTGCCGTCATTCACGCTACAAAACAACCTGCTCGTGAAGAACTTCTCACCAGTCCGCGCCAGCTACCTTCTTGTTGTACCGTCAGCGCTGCGTCCAGAAATACTGCACGCCCTACACGACGATCCAACCGCTGGGCACCTCGGATTCTCCCGGACGCTGTCGAGAATACAGGAAAGGTATTACTGGCCGCGTCTGACCGCCGACGTCGCCCGTTATGTCAAGACATGCAGAGACTGTCAACGACGCAAGACACCACCGACAAGGCCAGTAGGATTACTACAGCCGATCGAACCTCCTCGCCGACCATTCCAGCAGATTGGGATGGATTTGTTGGGGCCGTTTCCGATATCAACATCCGGGAATAAGTGGATCGTGGTGGCGACGGACTATCTCACCCGCTTTGCTGAAACTAAAGCTCTACCAAAAGGCAGCGCAGCCGAAGTGGCGAAATTTTTCGTCGAGAACATCCTGCTGCGACATGGTGCCCCAGAAGTCCTCATCACCGACAGAGGAACGGCTTTTACAGCAGAGCTCACCCAAGCCATTCTGCAGTACAGCCAGACAAGCCACAGGAGGACAACTGCCTACCACCCGCAGACGAATGGTCTCACGGAGCGCCTGAACAAGACCCTCGCCGACATGCTAGCAATGTACGTCGACGTCGAGCACAAGACGTGGGACGCGGTCCTGCCGTACGTGACCTTTGCATACAACACGGCGGTTCAAGAAACAACACAGATCACGCCGTTTAAACTGGTTTACGGCAGGAACCCGACGACGACGCTCGACGCCATGCTGCCGCACGTCATTGACGAGGCGAACGTTGACGTCGCTACCTATCTGCAGCGCGCCGAAGAAGCCCGACAGCTCGCCCGCCTGCGAATCAAGAGCCAGCAGAGGACCGACAGCCGACACTACAACCTCCGACGACGCTTCGTCGTGTACCAGCCCGGCGACCGTGTTTGGGTATGGACCCCGATACGCCGACGAGGACTCGATCAGTGAGAAACTACTCCGACGCTATTTCGGACCCTACAGGGTCATCCGACGTATTGGCGCTCTGGACTACGATGTCGTACCAGACGGCATTTCGCATTCACAGCGGCGCCGCGCACGATCTGAAGTGGTCCACGTGGTGCGCCTTAAACCCTTTTACGGACGCTGACGAAATTCCTTATTTTTTGTTGTTTTCTTTGCTACGGGTGTTTTTATTTCGCTTGTATGTAGCATCGGGTCGATGCTCTTTAAGAGGGGGGTATTGACACGTGTACTTATATTTAACAGGCGACCACGTTTCGCCGCCTAACAAATGTTATCGCACAGCGCGGGACGCGTCTGCATGTATCCGAAGTTTCTGGAAAGTTATCGATGCTTCTATCCGCTGTGTTGTCGCCGAACCTTGTGTTATCTGATTTCATCGCGTGACTCGAATGTTGTAGAACTTTGTGGAAGGCATGCGGGTACGATCGATTAGTCTGCAACATTCGATTACTGCTGTATAAAAGCCGACGCACTTGACCCGCTGATCAGATTTCCGACGATCGCCGACCGTGTTCGCCGCTATGGTTGTGCTGTAAGTGTAGCCTGTTTTAGAGCGCAGCTCTTTGGCGTCCGTTCCTGGGTTTCGCGTCGTCGTCGTCGTCGGCCTCGTAACCAGCTCGCCGACGAATCTGCTGCTCCGCCGCCGCGCATGCGCGCTGTCGGCTCTCCGGGCGAGGGAGGATCATGGAAGGGAGGAGGAGAGACTGTGGAGGAGGGCTGGCTAAACAAATGGCTCTTTGGCGTCCGTTCCTGGGTTTCGCGTCGTCGTCGGCGTTGTCGTCGGCCTCGTAACCAGCTCGCCGACGAATCTGCTCCGCCGCCGCGCATGCGCGCTGTCGGCTCTCCGGGCGAGGGAGGATGATTGAAGGGAGGAGGAGAGACTGTGGAGGAGGGCTGGCTACATAAATGGCTCTTTGGCGTCCGTTCCTGGGTTTCGCGTCATCGTCGGCGTTATCGTCGGCCTCGTAACCAGCTCCGCCCCCCTTTCATCCCCCCCGCTCGAGCAGCGACCGACTGATACCGCTTTCGTGAGTCCGCTACCGCACTCACGAAAGACGTCGTGCACTTCGTGCAACTCGCATTAACCGTCCATCGATCCACACCGATGTTAGTAGTGGGGGACTTTAATGTTGACATAAAGACAAACAGCAATTTCCTAAAGGCCCGTTTATAGTCCGACGTTATAGGCGCGCGGGCGAGCGTCGTTCGCGGTCAGTCACGCTACGTCGGTTGCGATGCGCCAGCCGAGATGCCATCCCCTCTACTTCAACGCGCGCGCCGTAGGCTGCTATCTTCGGAGCATGCGCAGAAGGTTCGCCAAGTCGCGCGCCGTCCGCAAAAGCCGTCTGCGGAGTTGTGTTGGCGCCTTTTTCTTCGTGCGCAATGCATTGTGGGTCGACGCAGTCGGCGGCGCCAGCGTGCGAATGGAGCAGGAGCCAAATCTTCGCCGGGCCCGGCGGGGCGCGCTGGCAGCCGCCGGTTACGTCGGCGCTGCAGTGCGTCGGACTGTAGAAGGAGTTGTTTTCGCCAACGTAACGTAGCGTGCGCGAGCGCGCGCGCACGCGCGCGTTACGTCGGACTATAAACGGCCCTTTACACTTATGCGGGAGAACATCCCGTTCCTCTCGCTCGTAACGCGTCCCATGGCTGTGACAACCTCGCGAGGCACTTGTATAGACCTCGTCTTTTAGAATCAAGCATTGGTGTACCAAGTCGAACATATATCGGTCTATTTCTCCGACCACAAAGCTTCCTTCATGACTGTCAAGAACTGTTAGTGGAGTCTTTGTTAAAGGAATACGTGTGAAAAAAAAAAAAAAATATGTGATAGCGCATACATGTGTTGCTCGATTTCTTTGCCTCAATCTATCGAAAAGGTGAAACAGCTTATTTGCTGCGCTCAAATTTCGCATTAGGAAGTAACGTAATCGTCGGTAATTTTTGTGGGCACAGGTTCGCCCAATAAAAGCTAGTTTTGTATTCCACCGTATTCTTGCTTTCTTCACCGTCACTACCCCGTGACAATATTGTCTGGTAAAAAAAGGACAGCTATCAAAGAAGATTAGGAATATTTTCAAGCAAAAGCAATTATACCTCATACTTGAAGCAGATGTACTGCTTCTCAAGAATCACGTCCAAACTGCACACACTAAAAGATTAAGCTGGGATATTCAAAAATACAAGTACATGTTTTGCTTTAATTTTTAATGAAATTTGTTGCATTTGAGAGAGCAAGTTAAATTCTAGTGTCTGTTAGAAGTAGAATTTCGATTTAGGGAAGGAATTTTGTTTAAAATATTTCGAAAAATTCGAAAGTTCGAAAAGAATAGAAGCACAACGTTTACAATCTGATAGCTCTGCATCAAGAACAGATATCGCGGTTCTGTCGACGGCATCTATTATAGCAGTCAAAGCGGCCAAATTTGGTATGTCAATTTGTATCTTACGTGAATTGGTTACAATGTGTACAAGGGTTCTGCAAAAGCCGTATTTCCATAATACTATTTTTTTAGATTCATGTGTAACATATCAATTTTGTCCGAATTTTGTGCTATTAGTAGAAATTCACAGAATTGTGATATCATTTTTCATTGTTCAGTTACAGAGTTTTAAACTTGATTGTCTCGTTTTCTGAAGATTTGCAATTTTGGCGAATTTTTAATAAAAAATTGACAACCTAAATGAAAAATTCTAAACCAGCAGTCACTAGAATTCAAGTTTTTCTTAAATGTAACAAACAACGTCAAATTTGGTGCTGTGGTTGCCGAGAAAAACGAATTACCCTTCTCAATGTATTTAGATAGGAGCACCTGAGCTTAACCCTTTGAAGCTTTTTGCCGTACACGTACGAAGGCGGTTTTCTGTCCCACAAGGTCTTTGCTGTACGGGTACGGTTTCGACCCTCCGTTTGAAATTGCGCGCCAGATGACGATGCATGCTCACCGGGAGGTGCTGCCACCTCTTAGGACTTATAAGAAGCGCTTGAAATGTGTGCTACCTTCTTGGGCACACATTTCAAACTTTTCGTTCGGGCTGCACACAATGTACCCCGAACGGTTCCCAAGCCCGGACTGCCCTCTGTGTGGTGATTATGCGGACTTCGAACATGCCCTATGGGGCTGCGCCTCTGCCGGTCCCCCTTTCACTCAAGAGGAAATGAAGCTGATTAGGGCCTAGGATCACACCTCTCAAACCCTGGCAGTCCAGAAGGCTCGTGACAGGGCCGTCAGGTTCCACCTGATGGTCCCCGAGTGGGCCTAGCAAAATGGCGTGGAGTTTGCTTACGTCTATAGTGGACAAAATAAAGTTGTTTCACTCACTCACTCACCTTCTTGGGGAGATAAGCGGTACTGACTTCTAGCTTCAGCGCGTCGTGCAGACTGCGGCAACACCCCTTTTGCGGTTTCGCTGCGTGATCGCAACGGAGGCGCGCGAAACATCATTTTTCTTTTTGTCGGCACTCTCTCGCAGAGGCGGTGGAAGTTGATTTCTATCTTGATTGGCGCTGCTTTTAGCTTGTTTATAACCGCTGCTCACGAGGTATTCTCGCTCTCAGCGGCAACGCGTGTATGCGAGAGGGTGCCTCAGACCTCTCTCTGCCCAAGGCAGCCGCACGCAGAGATGTCGTGTGCGCCAACACAACTCGTCGCTCCAAGAGGAGAACAGACACATTTTAGGTGTGCAGACTGCGAAAAGGCGCTGTGCGTAGAGCCGTGTTTCAAGAAGTACCACACTCTCAAATACTATTGAACATTTTGCAGTTCTGAGTGATGCCGACACCAAAATACTGTTCCTAATTCTTTTTTACTATTTATTCCCGACTTTATACATCTTGTACATTCAAGATGCACAATAAAGTAATTTGACCACCTGGCAAAGTTTTTTTCAAAATAGTTCGACCCTCAAAGGGTTAAGCTTCCTCTTAAGGAGGATGCCAAGCTAAATGGAGGCGGCCAGATGGGTCTTTTAAATTCGAAAGCCAACACAGCGCATGGCAGTCCGTCACTACATCATAAAAGCAGCCTTATAAATTAAGGCGAAACTTGCCAAGCGCCCAGACGATGGTCAAGCACTTCTTATCCGCGACGCTGTAATTGCTCTCCGCCTTGGTCAGCGCGCGGCTCCCATAAGCCATGACGTATTCTGGCTGAGCAGGGTGACACTGTGCGAGAATAGCACCGAGGCCTACACCACTTACGTCGGTATGTACTTCAGTAGCAGCTTGAGGGTCAAAATGGCAAAGAATAGGTGCCGTCGTGAGAAGACGGCGCAAGATGGTGAACGCATGGTCGCAGGCAGGGGCCACGAAGCAGTCAAAGGGCCCCAGAAACGGTTCGGACAAATTTTGTAGACGCGTAGGGTTAGTTTAAGTAGAATATTCGCACCACAATTTAAATGAAGCGTTACGTATTAATGGAGCTACAAGCGATTACAAGTTACCCTACTCCCTAGCCATGTGTTTCCTCCTCAACTCGTTCGCCGAGCAATCGGGGCTAAGCTACGCCTTCACTGGTTCTGCGTCACGACGCGACGTCACATCGTCCACTTCCGGTTGTTTTAGAGCCCGCCCACGCTAAACCTCTCCACTAGCCGCTTGGCCTCGACCCCAAGCGAGAGCTATCGAAGCAGCTTGTGTTGCGAGCATTCTGTCTTAGCGCCGAACGTGTTTGATATTCCGGTAATTACACATAGCTGAACTTTTCGACAGAACGGTGGAGGCATAAACTCAAGCTGATGAAGGAACATTAGCGTAGACGTACGTGAGCTGCCTGATGGGTCTCCACGGTCCAGCCACCCGTTGGCGCAGAGCTTAACCAGCCAAAGAAAGAGCTAATATTGCTCTAACCGAGTGTAAAACATTTTAAACACTTGCAAAAACGTGTTAACAATTACACTCCTGCGAAAAATTTGCGTCAGCAGCAAAGAAGAATACATCTTGTTACTGATACTGTGCCTGGTTGAGCTCTTGCTAACAGGTGGCTGCACCGTGCAGACCATTCACATTTGCGCTTCTGTTCATCCCCTGAAACGACACACAAGGGGACACGGCCAGGCCCTGTAAAGTGACGGCCGCAATCGCGCAAATCCTGGTGCTGATCGGATAGCGGCAACCCGATGCGCAGCAGCCAGTTCGCTTGTCTGCTGCCTTACAGAGGGACACGATGTCGCAGCTTGACATATTGCCAGTTGCTACGTTTGTAGTCCATGACACAACAAAGTCGAATCATAGTGCTCGCGGAAAGACATACCGACACTGATGGCGGAGCTCTCGTCAAAGACTGAGCACGTTGTAACACAAGCAGACGACACCTGCTGTGTGCTGGAAGTGCTTAAGTGTACTGAGATATTGTTCTTGTGCATTCTCCTTATGTTAGTTTCTCTTTATAAAAACAAATTAACTAACATTACAACTATTACGAACATCATTTGTTTACCATAAAGTTGGAAAAATTATCGATTACGCGCGCCCTGGTCAGCCAATCTGATAGCTCGCCCCACTGGCGTCATATGGGTAGGGGCGGCTTAAAATTCCGCCGAGCAGTGTGCCGAGATTGGCAGCGATGTGCATTTTTAAAACCTTATGATAAATTACACGCTTTACGTGGAGCACTTAGATGTGTCAATTACTGATCAGAAGGACCTACTCTAACGACTCAGTAAGTTTGTAGAAAATCATCAAAATCATTTCAGGGTCCCTTAAAGTGAGGCGTTATAGTATCTAGGCAAAATTTCGAACGAAGCGCTGGAAATAAGAGCATAAGCCAGTGAAACTGCAAAGTTCTTTCACTGTAGTGGGCTTTTGAAATGCAGAGACGGCCCGCAATATCTCAGTATCCAGAAAAATGCCATCCTTGGCCGAGGATCGTCAACTTGCATGCGGCAAAGCAACATTCCTTGAGATTAAGCTGCAGACCGGCGTTGGTTAAGGAACTCGGTATGTGCTGAAGGCGGTGCAGGTCACGCAAAACATCCTTTAGAATGTAGCAGGCATGGTGCAAAGTCTGAAAGGCATGACAGTGAACTCATATAGGCGATCTGATGTAACAAGCAGTTTTTGGGTGATCGGCCTTTGCTATCAGGACCTGCCAGTAGCCTGACCACAAGTCCAATGAAGAGAAGAACTCGGCTCTTTGTGTAAGCAGTCCAGAGCATCATCGATGCGCGGCAATCTTGTTTAAGCGTATGGAACCGTCTTTCGTTGTGACAAGTACCACAGAAGAAGCCCATGGGCTCTGCGAAGGTTTAATCACGGCTCGACTGAGCATGTTGTCGGCCTAGTCGGCAATGAAGCGGCATTCCGCAGCGGATACGCTGGGTGTCGATGTGCAGCCTAAGAATGCTTGTGTGACGTCAAAAGAATTTTGGAAGTGCTGCAGACTTGTAAGAAGCTGGGATCGCTGTAAGAGTGTCAGATCATAGGCCATGTACGGGCTGAAGACATCTGTAGATGTTGCATCAGGAGCATAGAGGGTGCTCAGGTCAAGGACAGCCGCAGGGGGCACTTTGTTGGGTACGGATACACTCTGCATAGAGTCGATGACCTCGACGTGGCCAAGGCATTCGTGAGGAAGCAATGTGAGCA
This sequence comes from Dermacentor albipictus, assembly GCF_038994185.2. Lineage (NCBI taxonomy): Eukaryota > Metazoa > Arthropoda > Arachnida > Ixodida > Ixodidae > Dermacentor > Dermacentor albipictus. Next base: position 165,699 of record NW_027225636.1, on the reverse strand, counting down.
GGGATATAAACGGGCATTGTGCCGAGACCAGTGGCGAGGGCAAAAATAGCAAAAGGCAGAGGAAGGGCTTTTCGGGCAATGAAAGGTCAGACGGCATGAAGAAGACCGTTCCATCGTAGATGGCACACCATGAGACTGGTTCAAGTGCTGACGAGCACGGCAGTATAGTGGTGTCTCCTTTGATGACAAGGTTAGCAGAAGAATGAGGATCAATGAAGGTGAGGTCACTGAGCTGGGTGAATTCAACCTCAGCACGAGCGCAATCGACTGCAGTGTTGGGGGAAGAGAGAATCCCATCCTAGAATAAATTGCGCGGGAGCACAATGACAGCACTACAAATTCTATAGTGTACATAACGTCTTGAATCAGGGCGCGGGCTGTACAGGCTGCGGTTGAGCACTTGCAGCCTGAAGCGACAATCCAGAAAGAGGCGTCGTTACCTTGCGAAGGGATAGGCAAATTGTGGCATCCATAACAGAAACAGCTGCACTGGTATCAACAAGAGTGACTTTAGCGACACCTTCAACAACGACACGCAGACTGGATCAACACCGAGGAGACCCTCGGTAGCAACCACTGCATACTGAACACTATCATTTACACTCGACCCTTACATCGCCCCCTTGCACAAGCCAAACTCCCCGACTGGAATGCTTTCCGCCAGACCCTCCCAGTAACTACTCTCTTGGAACAAGGCTACTCCACTTGGGCACACAGACTCATGCAAACACTCCGTTCACACGAAAAGCAGGTACAGCTTACGGAACGTGCACCGGACGTGGATAACCACCTGATGCACCTCTGGGAAGCTCGCCGCAGCTTAACCAAACGATGGCGGCGGCAGAAACACAATCGTAAACTCCGCGCTCGTATCTCTGACCTTACTCAGCAAGCAGCCGAGTACGCTGCCCAGCTCGCCGGCACTAACTGGGTAGATAGATGTAACAGCGCAGCAAAACAGATGTCGAGCCGCAACACTTGGCGGCTCTTCAGGAGTCTCATAGACCCTACACAAACATGATCGGAAACCAAGAAACACCTCACTCGCGCACTACACAGCTTTCAAGGAAACACGGAGCAGCTAGCGAACGCTTTGCGCTCACAATACCTCAATCAGGATCGAGACCCGTAAGGGATGGATTATTCGTATGCAGGCTGCGACAATCCGGAAATGGATCAGCCTTTCCAGCTTCACGACCTTCGCGCGGCTCTTACCCGAATGCGCAGTGGGACGGCGCCCGGGAGGGATAAGGTAACAGTCAACCTACTGACAAACCTTCTAGATCGGGCGTACAAAACCCTACTAGAATACATCAACGCCATTTGAACGGGGGACACTTCGTTGCCAGCCAATTGGAAGACCTCTTTGGTAACCTTTATCCCGAAGGCGGGGAAATCGGTAAACATAGACAACCTCCGGCCCATCTCCCTCACTTCATGTGTAGGGAAACCCGTGGAAACGATGGTCCGTGACCGCCTCTCGGAATATCTCGAGAGCAAGGACACCTTCGCCGACACCATGTTCGGCTTCCGACCTCATAAGTCGGCACAAGACATCCTTTTACAGCTTCATCACGAGATCCTCGAACCCACAGAACACTCACATGATGACAAGATAGTCCTGGCACTCGATCTCAAGGGTGCCTTTGATATAAGCACGCCGTCATACTAAAGCACCTTAGCGAGACCAACTGCGGCGCTCGTACATTCAACTATATCAAACATTTCTTAACGGACCGCTTGGCCTATATACGACTACAAGAGACCGAGTACGGCCCATTTGTGATGGGAACACGGGGCACACCACAAGGCGCTGTGTTGTCCCCGCTTCTTTTTAACATTGCCATGGCACACCTCCCGCCACAGCTGGCGGGTGTCGATGGTGTTCAGCATACGCTGTACGCCGACGACATCACCATATGGGCCACTACGGGAAACATAGGAGAGATGGAGGAATGCCTGCAAGCAGCGGCGACCATAGTAGACCACTATGCCACGTACTGCGGCCTCCAATGCTCCCCGTCCAAGTCTCAATTTGTGCATATTCGAACTTCCCCGAAATGCAAAATCTCAGTTCAGCTTTCTCTCGCCAGTGGCCCCATCCGAGAAGTGGAGGAGATTCGAATACTCGGTCTCTTCATTAATCAACACCGCAAGGCAGGCACAACTATTGCCAAACTCCGCAAGGTCGGCGACCAGGTGGGCCGGATGGTTCGCCGCGTTTCCGACAAGCGTGGAGGGTTGCGAAGTAAGGATGCAATGCGGCTCGCACATGCCTTCGTAACTAGTAGAGTACTGTACTCAACCCTATACCTACGCTTACGGAAACATGACGAAGATTGCTTGGAGGTAGTACTCCGCAAAATGTTCAAGAGAGCCCTCGACCTCCCGATCTCCACTTCCAACACGCGTCTTCTCGCGTTGGGGGTGGTAAACACCTATCGGGAACTTCGCGAGGCGCATCTCGTTAACCAATACACGCGTCTCGCCCAGACCCGACGTTCCTGAGCCATCTTTAGTCTAAACTCCATCTCCCGCTCAGACAGAAAGGGCTCGCTTTCGCCATCACTGCTAGCCCTCTCCCTCTGACCATCCTCACCGTCCCGGTGGTTCTGCATCATGATTAGCTTCGAAGCCCCGCAGTGACTGAACAGTAAGAGGAAAGGAAACTCACGTTTCAGACGAGGATCACTGGTGGACGAGGGTTGAGGTTTTCCTGCGTCGCTCTCGCTCGGGCTGCTTCCTTGCTGTGGTTCAGTCGGCGCCTCGACGTCTTACTGGCGCAGTCGACAGGATAGGTTCGGAAGACCAGCTGAACGCTATCAAGACAGCGGTACATCTGCCAGAGTGGCATCCCAAGAGCTAGCAGCACCTCCGGTGTCTGCAATTGGCTCAAGCCTTGGAAGAGGAAGCCCAACAGCAAGACATCGCTAGGCGACGCACCTCAGTGAGTATAGCGTTTAGCTGGTCTTCCGAACGTATCCTGTCGACTGCGCCAGTAAGAATTCGATGCCAACGATCGATCGATTGGTTCGTTGAAGTTCACCCCCACCGTCGGCGTCCGAGACGCACCGTCAGAGACGGTCTGCACAGGTGGCTCAATGGGTGACTTAGGTTCGAAGGACAAAGCCGCTGCAATAACGAACGAACAACAACTTGTATTTACAGATAAAATTACAAAGTTCGGTTACAAGATTGTATAGTTTCAACATTACATCGGTGACAAATTGTTACACTGGTTTGGACCACATAGGGCGACCCTATTTCGGCGGAGCCGATGGTGCTTAGCACCGAAGCCAGGTCCAGAGCTCCCCCTCGGAGCGCTGCGGCCGCGTTTTCTAGACGCAACGCTCCGCCCACAATCTTTGCTGGCGAATTGCCGCCGGGTTGCGTCTCAACTGGACAATCCATTCACAAATCACTGCGTTCAGCAGAACTTGCGTGCGTGATTGGCCAGTCGAACAACCATCAATCTAAGAACATCTATTTTAGTACAGTTCAGTGTAGCATCCTCACCCGAAATACACAATATACAACAACAAAGGGGTGAGGGCCACGCCAGCTGTACACATCGCAAGTTCCGAGCAACGGCTCTCGAGCACAGCCGGCGCAACAAGCACTGACCAACAAAATACATTCACAAAACCCAAAAGCCTGGGAACGTCGGGACCATGTTTTCAGTGCTCGAACACGTGCGCGACGCGACCGGATTCCAAGAACCCGCAGGCCATGCAGCGCCATAAACAAGCAATTGTTTGCAAGCCAAACTCACAGAGGAGCCCGGGATAATAGTCCACCCGCCGAGGTCGGCCTCGTGTCCGGGCCGTAAGCCGAAGAAGACGTTCCCACGGCGCCTCGGAACCGAGACAAAACCGCAGGCTCTTTTGCGGCTCAAAGAATCCCTACGCCGGTCAGCGCGCGGTGCAAAGCCATAAAAAGCAATGAGGCTGGCGCGCCTGCTTGAAGCCGCGCGATCTCCGTTGCCCGCGGCCAGACCCGAAACAAGCATTCTTCAAGGGCACACATCAGAGCACCGCGGAAGTCAGACGCGCCCGCCCGTTACGGCGTTTGACACCCAGTCGGGGAAACCCCAGCTGGGAAGGAGTTTACCCCCGCCAGACGGCCGCGCGCAAGGAAAACGCCTGTGGGGATTCCCAGGAAGCGCAATGTGACGGGGGTCCGAAGCTCCCTTTTTTACTGTGATGCGCGACCGCTAATGTGGCGCTGGTGGTGCTCTCCGCTCCCCGAACTGTGCGGCAGCCATGGGTGCCGACAGCGTGGTTACTCTGCTTGCTTGCAAGGCCCCGCTCTGTGTCAACCGTTGACAGCCATTACTCAAGTGTGCAAACAATCTCGTTGAGACGCATGCCCCCTGCCCAGATGGCCCGCGCCGTCCTTTTGGGTTTGTTTTGCAGCCGCCCGTAGCGGGGCTTACACCTCCCTTAGCGACTACTATGATAGCAAGTTGTGCGTAATATGCTTCCGAGTCTCACGCCAACATAAAACGACTACAGTAGGGTTCGCAATTTAGCACGCACGAAAGTGTTCATTAATATTTTATAAATGCACGGTAAAAAAGTGGGAACGCGTTACCCGCGCAAGCCGAGGCAGATTGCTCGTTGGCGTAGCATTATGTTCCAGCTTAGCTGTCCCGGAGGCGCCGCCAACAATACAAAATAATGACCCGCTAGAACTATTAAGTAAAAAATATTAATACATATGTTTCAATAAATATATTCACGCCCAGGCACCAACTTATGAGCGCGTCCGTGCGAGGAGATGATTATGCAACGCCAACGAGGAAGCCTTCACCTGGCCCCGAGAATTTCCGCCTGGTGGCTACTGCATGTCGCGGGATGAGCTCATCGGCAGCCTCCAAAGGAAAGCCGCACTGAAAAGTGTCCAGTATCATTAAAAGGTGTATATCCAGAAGGCAGAGAAAAGAAAGGTGTGTCTCACCTGCACCAACGTAGCGCCGGTTGACGACTACTGTTTTCACACGTGAGAAGAAACACGAACGAAAAGCAACTATTACTCGCCAATCATGCGCCTACACAAGTGTTGTCAATGCATACCACATCGAGACAACTGCGTCAGATTCAGGCTCCTTAGAAGCCTTAAGGGCCATTACGACCTTCGTAAATAAATAAATAAAAAAAAAATATGGCGACCACACTTGCGACACCGTAACGCCCAAGCGTCCGAGTTCGAGAGTCATCATCATCATCAGCCTAGTTACGCCCACTGCAGGGCAAAGGCCTCTCCCATACTTCTCCAACTACCCTGGTCATGTGCTAATTGTGGCCATGTTGTCCCTGCAAACGTCTTAATGTCATCCGCCCACCTAACTTTCTGCCGCCCCCTGCTACGCTTCCCTTCCCTTGGAATCCAGTCCGTAACCCTTAATGACCATTGGTTATCTTCCCTCCTCATTACATGTCCTGCCCATGCCCAGTTCTTCTTCTTGATTTCAACTAAGATGTCATTAACTCGCATTTGTTCCTTCACCCACTCTGCTCTTTTCTTATCCCTTAACGTTACACCTATAATTCTTTCCATAGCTCGTTGCGTCGTCCTCAATTTGAGTAGAACTCTTTTCGTAAGCCTCCAGGTTTCTGCCCCATAGGTGAACTGGTAAGACACAGCTATTATATACTTTTCTCTTGAGGGATAATGGCAACCTGCTGTTCATGATCTGAGAATGCCTGCCAAACGCACCCCAGCCCATTCTTATTCTCCTGATTATTTCCGTCTCATGGTCCGGATCCGCCGTCACTACCTGCCCCAAGTAGGTGTATTCCCTTACGACTTCCAGTGCCTCGCTGCCTATTGTAAATTGCTGTTCTCTTCCGAGAGTGTTAAACATTACTTTAGTTTTCTGCAGATTAATTTTTAGACCCACTCTTCTGCTTTGCCTTTCCAGGTCAGTGAGCATGCATTGCAATTGGTCCCCTGAGTTACTAAGCAAGGCAATATCATCAGCGAATCGCAAGTTACTAAGGTACTCTCCATTAACTTTTATCCCCAATTCTTCCCAATCCAGGTCTCTGAATACCTCCTGTAAACATGCTGTGAATAGCATTAGAGAGATCGTATCTCCCTGCCTGGCGCCTTTCTTTATTGGGATTTTGTTGCTTGCTTTATGGAGGACTACGGTGGCTGTGGAGCCGCTATAGATATCTTTCAGTATTTTTGCATACGGCTCGTCTACACCCTGATTCCGTAATGCCTCCATGACTGCTGAGGTTTCGACTGAATCAAACGCTTTCTCGTAGTCAAAGAAAGCTATATATAAGGTTTGGTTATATTCTGCACATTTCTCTATCAATTGATTGATAGTGTGAATATGGTCTATTGTTGAGTAGCCTTTACGGAATCCTGCCTGGTCCTTTGGTTGACAGAAGTCTAAGGTGTTCCTGATTCTATTTGCGATTACCTTAGTAAATACTTTGTAGGCAACGGACAGTAAGCTGATCGGTCTATAATTTTTCAAGTCTTTGGCGTCCCCTTTCTTATGGATTAGGATTATGTTAGCGTTCTTCCAAGTTCGAGAGTATGTTTTTCAAAAAAGTAAAAAAACAAGCATCTCGACACGTCACATCTGGTTGGATGGATGGATGGATGGATGGATGGCGGCTATACCCTTTGTAACGGGCGGTGGCTGGCGCCACCTAGCCTTTTGCTCCCCCTCCTATTTTACCATTATTTTTTCTTTTTCTTTCTTTATATCCTCTTTTCCTTAACCTAGTTTTCACTCCCCTCCTCCCACCCAAAATATCTAAAACAGTGGAGGAAACATTATGTCCCCGATTTATGGTATTATCTATCCCTTGACTTCCTCCACCAATCCTCTAGCCTCCCCTTTGTTACTGCCACTCTTTTCTCGTCTATTTGCCCTTGTTCCCCGGGAAAACCTAATGCCCGTTCCATATCTGCCTCTGTTCCCTCTGCCAGGGTCCGGCGAAGGTCTGTGCATCTCAGCACTATATGCTCAGTGGTCTCCATTTCGGCTCTGCAAGCTGTGCACCAAAGGTCCACGTCTTCAAATTTAGCCCTGTATGTTTTCGTTCTCAAAACCCCCGTCCTAGCTTCGAATAATAGTGAGCTGCCCCTCGAGTTATCAAATAAGAGCCCTCTCTTAATATCCTGTTTTTGTGACCTATACATTGATAGCGCTGGCTTTCCGAGCATTCTTTCTTCCCACATTTTTCTTTCCGTCTCCTTCACCTCCTTTCCCAGACTAGAACCACGTCGGACCCCCTCCCTCGGCTGTAGGTATCTATTCCTCAGCTTCCTCGTTCTGAGTGACCACTTTGTGTTCAAACTTTTCATGTACAGATATTTGTACACTTTTTCTGCCCACCTTTTTTCCTCCAGTGCTGGGAGTCTCTGTTCAAATTTTAGTTTACTTATTGCTTCTCTACCTTCGAATGACGTCCATCCCATGTCCCCCTGAACTCCCTCATTAGAGGTGTTCCCGTGTGCTCAACCTGCCTACACTTCTCTGTCTCGTTTCCATGCATGCCTGAACTTCCGATTTCATGCACAGTACTGAATTTCCAAATGCGAGGCCAGGTACCATAACCCCTTTCCATACGCCCCTAACCACTTCGTACCTATTATAGTTCCAAGGTGCCTTGTGTTTAATTACAGCTGAGTTCCTTTTCACTTTTTCAATCACAATTTTTTCCTGTACTTCCAAGTACTTTTTGCCCTCGTTTAGCCATATGCCCAAATACTTCTATTTTTCAACATGATCAATCTTAGTGCTTTGCATTTCCAATGGTTCTCCCCTTTCTTCATTGTATACTATTATCCCAGACTTCTCTCTACTGAATTGCAGTCCCAATTTTTCTCCCTCCTCTCCACATATGCTCATTAGTTCCTGTAGCCCTACTCGGGTGTCAGCAAGCAGTACAATATCATCTGCATACATCAGTCCGGTTAGTACTTGAGCTACCTTCTGCCCTTCCAGCATATAGCTTATGTCAGTTCCTATTGTACTCTGTTCTAGTCTCTTTTCCATTTGGCTCATGTAGATCATAAAAAGCAGAGGCGTCAATGGACAGCCCTGCCCGAGACCTCTTCTTATTTTAGCTGGCTTTGTAGTTTCCCCCTCCCATGTTATCTCTACCTCATTATCTGTATAAACTTGTTGTAGGAACTCAATCATCTTTCTATCTAGACCATATTCCCTCAACTGGCTCCATAACTTTTCTCGGTTTACATTATCATAGGCTCCTCTAATGTCTAAAAAAGCTATCCATAGCGGTTTCTGCCTGGCTGTCGTTATCTCTATGCACTGTGCTATAACAAATAAATTATCACCTAGCCTTCTGTTCCTTCTAAATCCATTCTGCAGTTCTCCCAAGATCTCTTCACGTTTTGCCCATTCCTCCATTCTCTTTTTCACCATCTGCATTGCTACTCTGTATATGACTGATGCGATAGTTATTGGCCTGTAGGATTTATTGTTGTCTTTGCTTCCCTTACCTTTGTAAACTAATATCATTCTGCTTGATTTCTAGTCCTGTGGAACATCTCCCCCTACTACTATTTGTTCAATAAGTTGTCGTAATTTTAATTTACTTTTCTGGCCTAAAATGCTTATCAATTTCATAGGTATGCCATCAGGTCCTGTCGCTGTTCCCACGGGGACCTTGTGTTCAATTCTGTCCCATTCCTTACTTGTTATCCTTCTGTACTCCTCCTCTAATTCTGTCCTGCTGTTGTCATTGTTCTCCATTTCGCTACCCACTGGCTCTGCAAATGCTGCCTCTATTGTTAACCTAATATATTCCTGAGCTTCCTCTCCTACCTTTGTTCCTTCTGGTATGGTCAGTGAGTGCTGAACCACCTGTCTTCTTACTCTGTTGCCTTATGTGTTCCCAAAATTTCTTAGAGGCATTTGTCTTTTTTTCGTATCTCTAACATCCACTGTACCCCAACTTTTGCTATCTTGGTTTGAATTAATGCCAATGCTTCTCTTTTCATTGCAAGGTAATCCTCCCATTTTGTCTCCACCTCTTCTGGTGTGGCTCCCCTTTTCTTCGCTGCTGTTTTCTGCACGCATCTTTGCGTTGCTCTACGGCCTCCTTAACTTCTCGGTCCCACCAGCTTTTCGGTTTATATTTTCCCTGCTTACTTCCTAGTTTCCTAATCTGTCCCTTCTCTAGCTCTTGTTTAAATGTATCTATTAACTCGTCGTATGTCCATGCCCTTTGCGGTTGCTTGGATACCATGCTTTCAATGTTTTTCGCCACTTCTTGTAGCTGCCTGTCATTCAATTTGCTCATACCTTTCCTTTCTTTAGTTTCTACCAGTGGTACTGTCCTTCCAAAACTGATTTTGATTCGTTTGTGATCACTCCCCAGGCTTTTTGTACCTTCCTCATCAATTTCCATACATCCCAACCGTTCATACAGCTTGTGGGACACTAGGCAGTAGTCGATTGTCGAGTGGGCGTTATTTCTTTCCCATGTTATTTTCCCGTCGCATTTAATTTCAGTATTAACTATCACAAAATCATGAGCCTCACAAAAATCTAACATCTGCCCTGTTGCATCTGTTGCCCCGTTGCATCTGTTGTATTCCAAATGTGCATTCATGTCCCCTAGGATGATTATCTCCCTTTTCATAGCTAACTCCCTGATGTCCTTGGCCATACATTTGAAATGTTTTGCATTCTCCTCTTTCGACTCATTCCCCGTTTTCAGATACACAAATCTCAGGATTGTCTCAATATTCCCTACGGTGCTCTTGAGCCACATGTGCTCACTGCAGCTCTCCCCTACCCTTTCCCAGTCCTGGCCCTTCACTAGCGCCCCAAGGCCTCCTCCTCTGCGTTCTTTCCTTTTTCTGTTGAACCCAACCCAGGTGTATACCGCAATGAATGGTGGCTCTTCCTCATCTCTTAAATGGGTTTCGGCAACTCCATATACCTGAAAATTTTCCGTTTCTAACTGTTCTATTTCGTCCCACTTAATGCGATTTCTTCCCCCCTGCATGTTGATGAACCCCACATTTACTGCCTTCTTCCTCCTCCGTGCTCCTGTCCTGCCCCCCTCCCCTGTCCATCTTTTACGTTTTGGCTTGCAGGGTCGCCCTGCGCGCCTGCAAAAAAGCCTGAGCCCTACGACCCACCCTCGTTCCTACCTGCCATCCCGCTGGTGTAGTGTAGTGAATGCCATCCGGGCCAAAAGGGGGGGAGTTTTCCCCCCAATCATTCTGTTCACCTCTACCACATCACACTTGAGGGTTCGCCCCAACTCCCTAATCACTACATTTGCCGCCACTACCTGCTCTTCAATGAAAGGGCCCTGTCCCCTGACCTCTGGGTCAGTACACAGGGCAATGTGCACCGCCTCAGAGGTCGCCCTTAATTTCGCCACTCCCTCTTGAATCTGCCTGCCCAGCATTCGCCCCCTATTCTGCAGGACGTCATTCACCCCAGCGTGCAAAATTACCAGGTTTCTTCCCTCTCTGTTTTCATTCAGTTTGCTTTTGGCTCTCTCCGCCACAGCCTCTAATCGAGCCCCCGGCATGCATTCGACCTTCACTCGTCTGTCATACTGCACTGTTCTGAGGAGTGCTGTTTGCATTCGCGATACGTTGCAGCTTCCAACGACCCAGACCTTTCTGTCTTCAAGCGAATCTTGCCTCCCTCCTGTCTCTGTCGGCTGGGTCTTCCCTGCCTCCTCGCCTTCTCTGCCTCCTGTCATCTCATCCCTCTGTACCTGTGTCTCCCGCGGTCCCCACGTTAACGTGACCGCCTCCAATTCTGCTCCACTGAGTGATCCTCCTGCTTCCTTTTCCTTCAGTTTCTGCTGTGTCTCCCTCTCCGCTTCTCTCGCTCTCATCTCAATTGTTTTTCCAATTGCTGCCTTTCCTCTCGCTCCTTACTCCATTTCCGTTCTACGGCCTCCATTCTTGAGGCCCACTCCTTCTCGACCCTTTCCTCAAACTCTGCGCGTTTCATTATTTCTTTCTCGAGTTCCTCCTTTGTCCTCGCCATTTCACTATTTAGCTGCTTCTCCAAATTCTCGATCATCTTACACAGCCTGCACACGAAGCCGCGCCCTTCCGCCTCCGCCACGGTTTTGAATGTCGTTTCATCCAAATAACGTACACCATCGTTCACACCTCTCAAGTCTAAACCCCATTGACGCGATTTTGTGCGCGACAGCGACGAGCGACGGGTTCGCGCGACGGATCGGGCCGTCGCTTGAACAGATCGCTCGGTCTTGTCGCGCGATCGCTCGGTTTTGCAAATCTAGAATTCGTCGCTCGTCGCCCGGAAGTGCTATGAGCGACTAGCCAATAGCGCAAAGCCGGAACTGGATGTACATAACTTCAGTACTTCTGATTGTCGCACGGAACGAGCAAACGATTGAATTTTTATACGTGCAAGGATAAGAACCTACTGCAAGACTTTCAGAAATATTTTATGCTGCTTTTTACAGTAAGATACATCAACTTAAGTTAATAAAGCACGCGTCACGCTAGTTTCGGCGCCTATATTGCTGCCCTCATACCGGCAACGCTGGGGAGACGTCGCTCGAAGTCGTCGCTCGCATGGGGTGCAACTTGTAGGCGACGAGCGAACGCGACAGCCATCTCCATCGCGTCGCTTGTCGCTGTCGCGTGCAAGATCGCTTGCATGGGGTTTATACTTCACACTGGACGAACTAACTACCTTCCTCCTTGGCTTTTCTAGCCGGCCGTCCCATGAATTCCCTAGCCCTACTGTTATTTAACAGTGTAAAAGCGAGGAAAAAAATTAACTATAATAAAGACCACTGGGCATCTCTAAGAATAAAGACAGCTAGTAAAATAGCCAAACCAATAACCAGGAAAAAAAAGGACAAAAAAAGACACTTTTAGCCCTAACTATTAAACCTTTAGTCCTAACTGTTGTGTTGGCCACGACCTACTTTATCGCCCTACTTTGGCTAAGTGTTCTCCTGGCTTTGCAGTACTCCAATTCTCTGCAACCTATGTTTCTATGCTGGCCCTATCTCCATTCAGATTTCCCGCCGCTGCAATTAGAAATAAAACTAGAAATATAACTTAGCTGTCGGCATCCGTCCGTCTCGGCTCCCTGTTGCGACGCCCAAAAATGGCCCAATCCACAACGTGCAACTATAGAGGCTAGAAGGTTTTCCTAGTGTCACCACCGAGCCGGCGCAGCTGAAATAACTTGCTATGCGCAAGGCAGATGGCGCTACCGCCCGCTGGCGCGCGGGCGGGCGTATGGGGGTAGTGCTCTCTGGTTCAGTCGGTTGATCGTGTGTGTGCTGCTGTCACTGCCTTGACAAGGCGTTAAAGTGCTAAAGACAGTGCAAACTCTGGCACAGGTTCTCTTGTCATTTTGATTCGACCCGGACTAGCTGTAACACCGACAGCGTGCCGCAGCAGGAGCAAATGCAAGCGTCACGTCGGGCCCGACCTACTGCGCCGTAAAGAAGCGTAAAAACACAGCTTGTACATGATATTGAAACGAGAAAATGAAGCGGGACAAATTGCAGGGTGGAATGTCTTTATTACACAAGGTTCCATGGCAACAAATAATATACTAATGCCTTTCCTTGTGCGAAGTGCCCTGTGCGAGGCTACCGACAGCGCCTCATTTTAAGCAGCATTTTTCTTTTATCGCTGCGCTCTTTGTTTACTGACTTTACAAGAAAATGCATCCTAGTCAAGGCGTAAAACTTTATCCTTTCTGTCATAATTCGACGTCCATGCTCCTCGCAGCTCACACCTTGAAGCTCACGCCCCTGAAGAAAATGCAGAAAGCTGACCATGCTATCTGCGTGTAGCTTATTGCGACTGAAAAACACCGTAAATGCGTCCTCAAGCTTTGCTATGAGCTGTTCAATTGGCCTTGATGGATAAACTAAGCCTCCATGGTCAAAATTTCGAGTAAGCGAGGCATTGTTGTTTAACTCGGCTTCCAAAGAAAAAGTGCTGAAACAGGTTGCACATTCAGGGCAAGGAAATCTTCTAAGGATTTTTCTGACAACATACCCAGCTACATAAAAAAAAATTAGTCTGCTGTCACTTTTTTTTTTTGTCTACACAGCCCTGAGGATCGCTCAGGCTGCTGTGCTCCTCGAGCAGCTGTGCATGCAGCAGAAGCCAAGTTTCCGCCATCCAGTAAATTACCGACAAGTTCAGTTATTCGCGCATTTTTTTTTTTCTTTGGGGACGTAAGATGGTTGCAAGAGGGCAGTCACTACTTCTGCAGGTACCTTTGCTCCTTTTGGAGGCTTTGCGAGGCTGTAGAAAGCCAGGTTGTTGAATTATCAAAAACTGCCCCACTATTGGATGATCATTGCAACCGAAGCACTGGCACGCAATACCAAATACATTCTCCATCCTGTCTTGGTTTAGGTTTGCGGTCAACAAGTACTTGTATTGCAGGGACGTCGTCAGGTATTTTACAAGCGGCAGGGTGCTTTGCAGCGTTACACGCAGCCCAAGGGCAGTTCCTGCACTTAAAAAGCCGTCACCATGCTGTGCAGCATATTCCTCTCATTTGTTGAGAAAAACAATAAACTCATTCAAAAACTCTGCACTTCCTTGAATCAGCACGAAGGCCTTTTGATGGGATTCTAGACGACATTATAAAAATTAGTCTTTCCATTAGTTTTGCAAACCGTTCTGTCATGTCGATGTTTCAGACGTTGTCCCTTTGCAAATGCGGATCAGGAGCTGTGGGCTCCTCATCCGCATGAGGATACATTCCAACACCCACAGCTGATCGAACCGCATGCCCCGGGTTGACTTTCTGGAAGCTGCCTCGAAACATGCCTTCACACCAAAGCGCTGCTTTGGAAGAAGGCCTCCGATTTTCTCCTATGACTTAATTGAAATTTAGACAATATACAGTTGTCCGGGTGAAGAGGGCTAAAGGTGACACACGTGGTCACCTGACTAGGCCCTAGACACCCTCAATTCACGCAGGCACAGTTTCGACATGGTAAGTTGCGAAGTACAATTTTTTTTTACAGGAAGATTATAATTCACATGCAGCAATATACATACACTGTACATTCAAATCAATTTAATTAATTATGTATAATACCTACAAACATGTTCACTTGATCAAGAAAAGAAATAACAAAGCAAGGAATCCTAACTGGATCTCCTATACGACAATAAAAAAATGTTCACATGACAAATATGTTCACTTGCGAAAAAGAACAAAGGAAACAAATTTCTAACTGGTTTATACACGATTTAAGAAAAATCTCTTTGCCTGGTTTCGGAAAGCTGCACAATAGTTGGCATGGACTGCGTGAGTGCCCGGAGGTCTTTGACGGTCTTATATTGAAAGTTTTTTTCTTTTTTTGACGGCGGGGGGGGGGGGCAGAGTAAGTCAAGGGATTTTCGCTTCCTTGCATTTATTTGTTTCAAAGTCGCTAGTCGTTTCTTATGCTGCCTACTGAACTGGTTCAAGATAAGCTTTCTTGAGTATTTGCATCGTAGGCAAGTACTGCATATCGGACGTCGCCACAGTGCAGGTTTTCGAGAAGTACGCTTCTCCATACTGTGTATGTTGGCCAGGTGTGAGAGGCTCAATCGAACAGCCGGGACAAAGTAGCAATTTATCTCGTCCTTTGAGCGTAGCGTTCGTCGAAATGCCTTGAGCACACGCCACAGGTTTCGTCGAGAGCCTTATATCTCGCGTTATGTTTCGAGCCCATTCTTGCAACTGATGAGAGTCGGACGGGGCGCGGAACGACACTTTTTCTTTCGACGTCTTGTAGCCACCTTTGCAGAGCGGCACGAAACACGTGTGACCTTTTTTGTCGTCATTATCACACGTGCATCGAGAGGCACAAACAAATCACGCACAAATCCCAGCCCGCGCGCACTTGCCAACTGGCTGGGCGAACGGCGCGCATAGAACAGCGCGGCCAAAGCCACTCGCCTGGTAGCTGCAGCGCCACCTACGCAGTGCATCCAAACTGGTTTCACAGGGGCCCCTTGTAATGGCGGCCGTTCACGACACTAGGAAAACCTTCTAGTGCAACGTTACAAACGTATTAACCTCCTTACTCACCTCCTTTCACCTTGCGCATGCGCAGCGACATCGGAGCACTCGGGACGATGTTCAGGTGGTTGGCGGTACTTAACCACCTGAACATCGCCCCTGAGGGCTCCGTGGTCGCTGCGCATGCGTTAGCTGAGAGAAGGTGAGAAAGGAGGACAAGTTGACTTTACAGGATGTGTCATCACATCGTTGTTTGTTTTTGCCAACGCCTCCTCTATAAAGATGCCTGCGGCGTCGCTCGCTTACCCATTGTAGCCGTCGCGCCTTGAGTTGCGGTCAGTTGTCAAGAGATGGCGCCACTTACGTCCCTATCTCCGCCAAGGGGACTGGGGTGGTGCGGTATCACGGCGGTAGCGGCGGCCGCGACGGCCGCCCTGCCATGCGGTGAAGTGCGCATGCGCGCTTGTCTGGGGCCGTATTCTGTAAAGGAGGCGTTGGTTTTTGCTTTTATGAAATAACTACTCTCAAACTCAGACGGCATGGCTTGCATCTCGTTCGCGCGCTTACGTATGGCTGTGGTCCGCCTTTAGTTTTTGGCGAATGCTTAGAAGGTTCAAGTTGCGGACACTGCGGTGGGCCAGGGCTTGATGACATTTGTTGCCCAGCTGCTGGTGCTACCGCGACGTACTTGGAGCAACGGTAAGTGTTGTGCGATTACCCGTTCTCTTGCTGACAGGTAAAAAACCGGTTGCGCATTCGAGCTGTGGTCGATGTGATCTCGAAATTCGAAGGAACACGAAATGGTTGTCGCAGGTCCCGCAGTGATCGCAGTATAATTTATTCGTTCGTGCCTTCAACACTGCAGTTACTACGCGTTGCACCGATGTAAAAAAATTAACAAAAAAAACAGCGACATCTTCCACGCGCCAGAAATGCATGCACTCAACTAGCGTGGATGTCGTCCTAAGATGTTTATCGCGTTCTTAAGTCTATTTTTCTCCATCTCTATAGGATGACTACACTGTGCCCGTCTTATTTACCCACGCAGTGCATTGCTGCAATTAATTACCTTTCTCACCGCTGACCGCGCCGCGGTATGGGCGTCAGAGGCTTTCATTCGTTGCAGTGAGATAACGAAAGCGTATTTCCTTCACTTGGAGCTCCTTAGTAGCTCCTTTGCGAGCCGTGGAGTTAAATCATGAAATGCGTACGTTGTGAGCGAGCTGGTAAGCGAAACCACCGTATACTGCTGCTGCTACTATCACTTTTACGGGAACTTTCATAATTAAACATATATATATTAGTATGAATCGGCTCACCAAGCTTTATATTCACGTCCGTTGCTTTCGTTCATAGATCATGTGCGTAGCTTTGCAACCGTGACCGATATTGTAAAAACAGCAAGAAGACAGATGACACAAGTAATGTGTCTGCTTTAATTGTTGTATGTGCTGTTTTTAGAATATCAACCAACTCCGCGCGGTCATGCTGTTTACAGCTAAAACTTGTTTTTTCTTGTTGCATGAGGAGCATTTGCTTCTAATTGTGGCAGTAACGTTGTGCATTGTCCTCGGCCCAGATCGCTGACTGTGTGCAAACTTGTCTAATTTGTTTCACTTTGCTGCTGTCTTTACAGCTTCTGCTTATTTCCTCTGCCTGCACCTTATATTTGTTGTGTTTATCGAGACCTGGCCTGTCTCTGCCTCGTTGAAGACAAATGGACACAAGTACTAGTTGCTGTTGGTTTGTTTGGTTTGCTCAGTCTGAGCGTGGTATGTATATCCATTTGCTAAAAGGGTATGCAGCTGCGTCTAATGCAGGTACTGCTCATCTAAAGGTAGATTTAATAAGTAGTGGTTTGAGTGAGAATTAGTTGGTTTGAGTGATGTATGACACCAGAGAGTTATTGTTCTAGGAAGGTGACAAAGCTGGTGCACAAATTTAAGGTATGGAGATGCTTAACCATTTAACCCTTTCGCTGTCACGGACGTACCGGTACGTCATCGCGCTTCCCCCCCCACGGTGTCACTGACGTACCGCTACGTTCTCTATCGTGCGTTCAAAATTTCGCGCCAGAGCGCAAAGCTGGCGCTCCTGGATTGGCCACGCTATCTGTTGACTCTTTCTACAAGTTCGTATATTCGCCCCGACCTGTACGGCGCGACTGCCACTCCCCACTTTCTCTTTGCTGAGTGGCGCGGTGGTTCCGCGTTCGCTGTATCATGCGTCGCGCGCGTGTGGTTATGGGTTCAAGGGTTGCTCTGCCATCTCCGCTGGTTTGAAGGTTTTTATTCTTTCTTCTGTTGGTGTGCCTGCTACGGCGCGTCAAGTTCAGGCGCACGTGCCGTTGCCTTTCCGAAAAGAGTGACTCGTTGCTGCTTTCGCTCTCTCGTTGCACCCTCGCTTCCGGCTTGCAGCAGTAAAAGTAAAGCCCTTCGAACTTTGTTTAGCCTTTTTCCATCTCCCTCTGTCTTCTTGATCACGCAACGTCCCGTTGCTCTCCGTTGTGCGGGCGACTGAAAGCGCATCCTCCCTGCGCGCGGTTACTTTCGGATGTCTCAGCGCGCGGGACCTTCGTCTGCTCATTGGAGCGGTGGCTCAATTCCGATTCAGATTACGAGCCGAGCTCGGATTCGGACTCGGACAGAGTCGCATGCGAGGTAGAGGGTTCCGCATCGTCAGATTCGGATGTTGAACGGATTTTATAGCCAGGCTGATGATGATGTTTACTAAGAGCAGCTGCAGAACACTGAAATGTGCATATTGCATTGACTGTTATTTGTATACCAATCATAATCAAAAATAAATTGCTACGTTCATTCCCTGTTATGCTCGTTCCCTGAAACCAAGCCGACACTGGGTGTGCGTCACGGCCAGAAAGGTCCGACAGCGAAAGGGTTAAGTGTTCTAAGTTGCCATGAAGTATTGCACACATTTAAAATTTCAGTTGCAAAAGACATAGTAGAAGAAGAATCCCGAATTCGCGCTCGTCCAGAATCCAGTAGAAGAATCCAGAATTTAGCGCTCGTCCTGTCGTCTTCTCTGTCTTTGTCCCTGCTATATTGCGCTAGTCTTTTGAATAATGATGATACACCAACTAGCCCAGCTTTCTGCTTTGAATCCGGAGGATTTGCTGCCAGATGTCTTGAGGCAATAAATTGTAGAGAAAGCATTATAGTGTGAGCTGCCAATGATTGTCAGCTCTAACTCATTTTTCTGTATATATCACTCTTGCTTCATTGTCTGTTGCCATCACATGCTTGTTATAAACAAAAAATTGAGCTGCATGATTCCCCTAATTTTTCTCGCTCATAAGATACAAATGTTTTGATTTCGGCTGCCTTGGGGCCTCATGGTAGAAAACAAGTGTTTATTAGCCAGTTGTCATCTTCTAAGATCATGTGCTTTGTAATGTGGGTGTTTTAAAGGATACTACACGTCTCCCATCATAACTGTGAGTGCTGCTGCCTAGCACTCCCATGGCTATGCTTAGTACATATGCGCAGCTATCCAAGAAAATTGACATTGGGACAACTTCCGTTGAAGCTCACTTGGTAGAGCATTGCAAGCACGTACAAGGCAGAAAACGTGGGTTCAGCTTCGTTGTCTCTTATGCAAAGCATTATCATGAACTGTCTCCTGGCTTCTTCGTACATCCAGTCAGATATGCTCAATAATAGTAATGTGTCTGATGGCGGGTCGTTAATCTGGGTCCTTAGTGCAGCAGCCCAATTCTTTACCCATTAGGCTAAAGATGCATGCATAGCGCGCCAGATTAATCTCATTGGTTCTCTCGTAGCAGCTAATTTTTTCAGACGTTATGTGACACAGAGCTTGGGATTCACCCATTTCAGCTCAGATGCAACAAAGCAGGTGTTGCGTCTATTTCGGTGAGAAGTGTGTGCAGTTGTTTTGGTTTCTCTGTGTTGACAATGTGTGCTTTGTATTTCATGTGGTGTTAGGCATTACCACAATTGCAGCTTCAATGCTGTGCCCATAAAAGCAGTTGTAGGTAGGTGCTCAGGAGTTACGGGAAGCTCATTCTTCCTCATTCTCTCTTGCATACAGCAGGTAGTGTGTCCAGTTTAGTGCCATGCACCTGTGTGGGGCATTTCCTTGTTCTTATTCTGCTGATGTGTTGTACATAGGGGGAAGGTCAATCCTCTACATCATGGTTGTCAGTGCCGCTGAATACAGTGCAGTCTCAGTCTCGCTGCCTTGAAATGTCATAAGAGGTGACATCTGGGGGTAATGTAGCATCTTGCTGTACCTTGTCATCGGGCATAGCGAAGGTTGTGGTTGCGCAACCCAAGGATCCTGGAACTTTCTGTGGGACCAATGGCACCGATGTTGAAAAGTGGGTGGCTGTGTATGAACGTGTGAGTGGAATCAACAGATGGGACCCCATGCATGTGATAGTTAACCTGTTGTTCTACCTAAGAGGCACGGCAAATGTGTGGTATGAAAACCACGAAGAGGAGCTAACCAGCTGGGACCAATGCAAAGAGAAGTTAACAGAGTTGTTTGGCAAACCAGCTGGCCGTAAAATTGACGCAAAACAGGAACAGGCCTCCTGTGCCCAATCCCCCACGGAGTCCTATCTCTTGTACATCCAAGACATGCTGGCACTTTGTTGTAATGCAAACCCGATCACGACATGACAGAAGCTGAGAAGGTCGGGCATGTGCTTAAGGATTGCTGACGACGCCTTTAATCTACTCATGTGCAAAAGCTGCTCTACAGTTGATGTTATCTTTAAATAGTGCCGACAATTCCAGCATGCCAAAAGCCGATGCGTCTTGCAACCATTCGCCAGACTTCCCACTACTGCTGCAACGCCAACGTGTGAAGATAAAACCACACAGCAGCATGCGTCGCCGCCGGAGGATGTGGTACGAATCGTTGACGTGAACTGGATGCGATGGTGCCTGCATTTCTGTTCGCCTATCCCTGATGCTACAACATTTTCAATCCCCTTCTTACAAGCCATCATTCACCAGGAACTTGAAAACATTGGCTTACGTTCTGTCTGTGCTGTTGCCAATCCCAGAGCTAACAAACGCCCTTCTACTATTTTTGCTCCACCCCGACGCTTCTCTCTGCGTTATCGCAACGCGACTGAGTAGAGAACTGCAGACGACCAGCCGATATGTTTCACCTGCGGCCGCATTGGTCATGTCGCCTGATACTGTCACAACTCGCGGCCCTTAACACTTCGCATGCCAACCAACCTGAGCCGTTTTAATGAAAATGTCCGCAATGTTTCGCCCACCGCCGAATCTAACAGCGCCAACTCTGCTAGGAACATGTGGTACAGTCGCTCACCATCGCCGCACGGACACCAGTCTCGTTCACCGCAAACACGTCGCCCATCTTCGCGTTCGCCACAGCCACGTCACCTTTCGTCCCCTGTGGCGTTTGGCCGCACCCGTTCATAAAACTAAGAAATGCAGCCCTCGGTGGTGCTGCTGCATTGCCTAATGCTGCAGCAAATTCCTCTCTCTATGCACACAAGGAGAAGTGTAATTGGCGTTAAAATAGACAGCATAGCTGTCCAAGCACTCATCGACAGTGGAGCCCACATACCTGTGATGAGTGCTAGACTGCGTAGTCGTTTAAAGAAGGTCCTCACCCCAGCAGCTGCCCGAGTGCTTCATATGGCTGACGGTGGAATGCTGGTTCTTGGAATGTGTACTGCAAGTATAGCTGGCCGCCGTACTTCTGTTCTCTTTACTGTGAGCAACATCTTCCCTCACAACGTTATCCTAGGATTTGACTTTTTATCCACTCATTCTGCTCTCCTCGAGTGCACGGCCGGCGTTCTTCATTTAGAACTGCCTCAACTCGCCGATGCTCCGAGCATCGCCCCACCGCACCTGTGCTCACTTCGTGATGTGCGTCTGTCACCCGAAGCAGTTACTTATGTCACTTTGACCGCCCAGCCACAGGTTCCTGATGGTGAATATGTGCTTCGCCCAATCATCGATGTGCTTTGAACCGGTCACGGTTACTAATAATGACATTGTTTTACCTCTTCTGAATTTCAGCCTGTGCCCTCAAGTGATTCCGGCCAGCATGTTCTTGGACAGCCTTTCTAGTGGTTCTGAATTTGATATTGAGAGTCTGAATTCTGAGAGTGGTTTATTAGTGCCAATCGCAGCACCCAGCTCTGGTTCCTTAACGGACGACTTTGTGAAAATGACTGCACCTAACCTTACCTCTGCACAGGCCAGGGACATACGTCTTCTGCTTGAATCGTACAGTGGAATCTGATTTTGGCAACAGGCCTTTAGGCTGAACATCTGTTGTTCACTACCATATAAACACTGGAGACACAAAACCTATTTGTCAGCGTCCCTATCGTGCATCGCATGCTGAACGTCGAATCATCCAATCGGAGGTGGGCAAAACGCTCCGCAAAGGGGTCATCGAGCCATCAGCCAGCCCTACGCCTGTCGTCTGTGTGAAAAAAGAAAGATGGTGCTTGGCATATTTTCGTCGATTATTGCCACTTAAATGAGATCACGCGAAAAGACGTCTACCCACTACCATGCATCGATGACGCCTTGGACTGCTTGCACAGAGCTAAATACTTATCGTCCATCGATCTTCGGTCCAGCTACTGGCAGATTTCGGTTGATGAAGTGGTTGGAGAAGACAGCCTTCATCACACCGGATGGCTTATATCAATTCAAAGTCATGCCCTTTTGCCTATGCAATGCTCCTGCGACATTTGAACTTGTGATGGACTCTCTTCTGCGATGCTACAAATGGACCACCTGTCTTTGTTACCTTGACGAAGCTGTTTTTTCTCCCATGTTGGGCAGCTGCCTTACCCGACTCACTGCCATTATTGCGGTCTTCTGAAAAGCTGGCCTCCAACTCCACGAAGTGTCAATTTGGTCGCCGTCAGATTACCGTGTTGGGGCACCTCATTGACGCATCCGGTGTCCAACCAGATTCGGAAAAAAGTTTGTGCCATACGCAGTTTCCCTGTGCCACATTCTGCTTCTGACGTGCGCTGCTTCTTCGGCCTGTGTTCTTAATTTCATCGTTTCATCAAAAACCTTGCCAACATTGCTCGGCCTTTGACAGATCCAAAAGAAGAACACGCCATTCTCATGGGGCCCGGAGCAGGCTCATGCGTTTGCCGCTCTCATCAGGTTTCTGACCATCCTTCCCATACTTGCCCACTTTGATCCATCTGCACCGACCGAAGTCCACACTGGCGCAAGCGGCCATGGCATCGGCGCCGTTCTCGATCAACAACAGAATGGTACGGAGTGCGCGATAGCTTATGCCAGCCGCATGCTGTCACCTGCCGAGAGCAATTACCCCATCAACGAGTGGGAGTGCTTCGCTTTAGTTTGGGCTGACGTGAAGTTCCGGCCATATTTGTACGGCCGTACATTTTCTGTCGTTACAGACCACCACGCACTCTGCCGGCTGTCTTCCCTCCGGGACCCGACAGGACGGCTTGGTGGCTGGGCTTTGTGGCTCCAGGAATTTTCATTTATTGTCAATTACAAGACTGAATGCCTCCACAAGGACACTAACTGCCTCTCGTCACCCCGTGGATCCACTTGATCCTTCTGTGCATGATCCGGTGACCTGCGTGATGGCTTTCACTGACATGACTGACATGCGCACCGAACAACAACGCGACGAGTCCTTACAGTCCATCATTGCCGGAGTGCAATCACTCCTACAGCACTGACGGCACATGCCGCATGTTCTTGCCGCGCAACAGCATCCTCTACCACCGCAATATGAATGCTGGTGGCCCTGAGTTGCTCCTTCGCCGTCATCATCTGCAATCTGCTGCTCTTGAACAACTTTACGATGCACCGACGGGGGGACACCTTGAAGTTTTGCATACATACGATCAGGTACAACGCCGGTTCTTCTGGCCAGGTCTCTACTGCTTTGTGCACTGTTATGTCGCAACTTGCGAATCGTGTCAGTGCCGGAAGAAACCTCCCCTACCACCTCTCGGATGACTCCATCCAGTTGAAGTTCTCTGTGAACCGTTCTCTCGCTTAGGCCTTGACTTACCTGGCACTTTTCCGACGACAACTAGAGCTAACAAGTCGATTGCCATCGCTACTGATTACATGACGCGCTATGCAAAAACAAAGGCGTTGCCGACTAGTTGTGCAACAGACGTCGTCGATATTCTCCTCCACGACGTCATTCTCCACCATGGTGCACCGCGACAGTTATTACAGACCGCAGCTGCTCATTCTTGTCTCTAGTTGTCGGCGACCTCGTCCGCTCTTGTGCCACTGAGCATAAGCTGTCCACCGCCTACCACCCACAAACAAATGGTCTTATGGAATGTCTCAAACGAACAATCACAGGGATGGTGTCGATGTAGGTCTCCAATGATCAACGCGACTGGGACCACGCTGGCCTACGTGCCGTTTGTGTATAACTTGTCCCGAAGTGACACTGCAGGATATTCACCCTTTTATCTTTTGTATGGTTGCAACCTCACTTTGCCCTTTGACATCATAATCCCTTCTGTGCCACGTGTTGCAACTGACCATGCTCATGAAGTCATCGATCGCGCTCACAGGGCATGTCAAGTCGCCCGATCTCGTTGATTAGCCCCGCAGCATATACCAAAAGAGTTATGACTGATACCATCGTGATGTTCGCACCAGGTGCTTGGATGCTCCTTTGGTCACCATGTCATCGGGTTGGCCTCTCCCAGAAGCGTCTCTCTCACTACACAGGGCCTTATGAAGTCCTAAGTCAAGTTAACGACGTAAATTACGAGATTTCGCCACTTCGGTTTGATGCATCCTCAAGTCTGACGCCTGTTGACGTCGTGCATGTTTCGCGGCTGAAGCCATACTTCGCTCGCGATTCTTTGCCTACCATGAGCCGAGACGGTGCTTCACCACCCGGGGGTCCTGTTACGGAAGGATGAAAAAAGAGAGGAAGAAGACCGCAGCATGCTGGCTGCTGCGTGCTGTTGGTGGTCAGCCATCTTAACTACTCTTCCTCATCTTGTATATTGACACGTGTGCTTTATCTTTATTGGGTGACCACTTCTCGCCGCCTAACAAATGTTATCGCACAGCACAGGACGTGCCTGCATGTAAAAGAAGTTTCTGGAATGTTATTGATGGTTCCGTCCACTGTCTTTCACCGCAACTTGTGTTATCTGATTGCATGTGTGCGCGACGCGAATAATGTGGAACATTGTGGAAGGCACGCAGGTCCCAGTGACTGCTCCGAAACATTCGACGACAGATGTATAAAAGCCGACGCGCTTGACCCGGTCATCAGATTTTCGACGACCGCCGATCGTGTTCGCCGCTACCATCCTTCTTTGAGTGTAGCCTCTTTTGAGGGCACAAGTTCGCCCAATAAAACGCTCATTTCTTTAATCATAGTTTTGCTGCCTTCTCAACCGTCACTACCATGTGACAATATATATATTGTAAATACAGTCTTTCTATACTCCCAAGTATGCTTTGCCTCTGGCATGTTCATGATCTCCGATGGTATATGAAACTGTGATGTAGACTAAGCTTCACAAAGAATTATGTTCCGGCTCTTCCTTACAGGCTGCTGTGTTTCAGCAAAATCTGCTTTTCCTGTGTCCAGTGGTCTTGTCGCTCAATTAGTGCTTGCCTATTTCTGTTACACTGCAACCTCTCTTCTCTCTCCTCTTGTCCTCCTGTCCTTTTACACTGCTGCAAACTTGCAGATTTCGATACTCGAATGATTAATCCAAAGATTGATGCTACCATATTATATGTGACGGCTGTCATGATGGCAATAGTTTAGGTGGACCCGAAATTAAATGAAAAAAACAAACAAAACAGGCATGTGTGAGTAGGAATAACTTCCTTGTAACAAAACTGGCTCCATGCTAAACTTTGCCTCAAGGAAATTGGTCTTAAAAGTCTCAAACCCATTTGCGCATACTGCATAAGCCAAGTTTTCCACTCGTCAAAACAGCAGCTGCCACAAAGTGTTAGGAAAGAGGCAAAGAACCCATGCCTTTGCATTCGTACTCTCCTCACAAAGCTTGTGTCATATATACAATCACTCACCATACACAAACACATTGGTCAACACTGCAATGTTTGGAAGAACCCGAACCAACACTATGAAGCCATTTACCTGCAGTATGCCTCCTGTAACATGAATCCCCACTGTGCTTGGAATCTACATAATTTTTTTTTAATTTCTCAGGCATTTGGTGGTAGAGGCAAATGCATTAGACAGAAATCCTGCTACACTGCAGCAATGTTCAGAATGTAGTATGAGGTACTCTGTCTGGCTGGAAGTTGAAGATAGAAATTATATTAGTCATTAAAATACTGTAGCCAGTATTGAAACTACACATGCACTCAAGGCTGAGCCACATCATGTGAACACGGAGGAGCAGGCACACACTTGAGCTGCATTGTGTAGCTTTACCAACAAGCCCAGCTGTACACTGAAGTAAGGCATGTTTTGGGCTAGTCAGCTCGTAGCTTCAGCAAAATTTAAAACTCTGCGAGGAAGACAGGACATGAACAAAAACATAGATGCATGCACAAAGTGTAGACTTCCGACTGGCTTTGTTTGGTGAAAGCAGAGAGTTTATAAGGTTCTTCAAAATGGTAAAACCAAGAACATTCGCAAAGAAATTGTGCACGAGGCAGTGACAAAAAATAGCAAGGGCACCTGTGCATTAAGAGCGCAGTAGAGTCCCAATGTGCCCATCTAAGAATTCTATTTCTTTCCTTGATAGGAATCAAGAAGTTGAGCTAACTTGTCACACCTTTTAGCGATGTGGAATGCCTTGATGACTTCTCTTTCTGTTCTTGAGTTTGCCTTCGAAAGGAATTTATTCTGTTCCTCATAAGGCAGGCAGCTTTTGCTGTCGCAGCTCCTGCACTGCAAGAGGAGATTCTTAAGGAAAGAATTAAAGTCTTAGATGGGCACATTAAGACTCTCCTGCACTCTTAATGCATACATGGCCTTGATATTTTTCGTCAATACCTCGTGCACAAATTATTTGCAATTGCTCCTTGTTTTGCTATATTGAAGTACCTTATATATTCTTTGCTTTCACAAAATAAAACCAGTTGGAAGCCTGTGCTTTGTGTGTGCCTATGTTTCAGTTCACGTCCTGTCTTCCTCGCGCAGTTTAAAATTTTGCCTAAGCAGTTGTATAGCTTGTGTATACGATGAGTAATTAATATTATGATGACTGCAGCACAGCAATGGTCTAGTGGCATAGTGTCGACATAGTATAGAAATGGACTAAGTTAAAAATTTGGAAATGCCATAAATTGTGCAATCAACCCTTATCCCTCGGTTTCCTACAGCTGCAGAGCACTTGACCACTGCAGCAGTCAGGCATGCTGTATATTGGGCAGTGCCAGGAATTGCGAGATCGAGACAGGCTGCCACTAGAAGTTCCTTGGGCCAGGTGATAACTCAAATACATTCAAATTTTTCTATATTTCACTATATAAACCTTTGTAGAATGGGGAACTTTTCAAGGGTGAAGTTGTTTCACACAAAGGAAAACTATTACTAAATAGTGACCAGTTCCTTTTGTTTTGTAAGCCAGATTGCATGTATTTGACATTGCTTTCTGACTCTTAATTATTCTCACTGTCCAATACAAGCATATGCACTCACATATATTTTCAAACAAAACTATTGCGTGGAGCCATGTTTGTGGTGGAATAAAATTGGTCCCAATACAGAGCTTTGTGGCACACCAGATCTTACTAGTGATCGCGGAGAAGAAAGTTAATTAGTAGTTACAAATTGGTACCTGTTAAGAATTTACTAATCTAATTTGTAGTCCCGTCAATTCGAAGTGTACTGTCGTTTGTGTATCGGACCAAGCCGATGTCCCCTGGCCTGGGCGGTCCCTGGCGCTTCACCTAGTGGTAGCCTTTGAAAATAGCAGCGTGGCACCAGTGGTTGCATCAGGATCTAGGCTCATGAAGATAGACAGCACAGGGCAAGGAGTTCGGCAACCTTGTACTCGTCACATTTGTGGATAACACTATAGTTTTTGCGAGTCCTAGCCTCTACCTAGGGTACCAGTCCGTGCACTGCGTGTGTGTGTCGATATATATATATATATATATATATATATATATATATATATATATATATATATATATATATATATATATATATATATATATATATATATATATATATGTGTGTGTGTGTGTGTGTGTGTGTGTGTGTGTGTGTGTGTGTGTGTGTGTGTGTGTGTGTGTGTGTGTGGTGCAGGATTGCTCGCTGGCAGCACGTGCTCATGCAGCAGCTGACGGGCCTTCGATGTGTTTCACTCTGGTAGTGCGGTCGTCTTTGTGGTTCTAGAGCTGCGCTGGCATTGCCCAAGAACAGGATATATCGGCATGGCGCAGAATTGCAGAGTGGGGGCGCTCCATTCTATTCCCACTTCATTCCTTCAGAGTTGTGGTTTATGCGATTCCAGTCCTTTTGTCAGAGTTCTGACAGTTGAACTATTCCCACTCCTTGAGTGGTCGAACTAATCTGTTCCAATCCTCCAATTACAGTAAATAAAACGCTTTCTGTATAATTACTTACTACTTGCGCCCCGATGCGCTAGCGTAGAGGTAGAGCATCTGCCTCACGTGCAAAAGGACTGTGGTTCAAATCCCGGCGCCACGCAATTTTCCACTGGATAAAAAAAATGCACATGTTGATACAGCTGTATAAACAGGCCTGGTGGCCTGACCCCGGTGACCAGAACCGGTAATGCACTCCCTCACCTGAGCAGGATTGGCCACCTTGGTGCAGTACTTGGCCACAACCTTCTATAAATAGAACAATCAAACCCTGGCCCTCAGTCCCCAAGAGCTACAAAGCAACTGACCATTGCGGCGGTCAGACCGGTGATGCAACAGAGCATGCTAAGAATCTCTGGATCTGGACAGGCCGCCATTGGAATCTGAACCAGGGAATGTTTAATGCTAGAACGTTTTCTAGTGAAGAGAGTCTAACAGTGCTATTGGAGGAATTAGCGGACATTGAATGGGGTATAATAGAGCTCAGTGAGGTTGGGAGGACACATGAAGCATATACAGTGCTAAAAAAGCGGGCACATGCTGTGCCACCAGGGCTTAGCAGAGAAACGAGAACTAGGAGTCGGATTCCTGTTTAATAAGGATATAGCTGGTAACATACAGGAATTGTATAGCATTAACGAGAGGGTGGCAGGTCTTGCTGAGAAACTTAATAAGAGGTACAAATTGAAGGTCATACAGGTCTACGCCCCTACATCTAGTCATGATAACCAGAAAGTCGAAAGCTTCTATGAAGACGTAGAATTAGCGATAGGTAAAGTCAAAACAAAATACACTACACTGATGGGCGACTTCAAATGCCAGGGTAGGCAAGAAGCAGGCTGGAGAAAAGCCACTGGGGGAATATGGCAAAGGTTCTTGGAATAGTAGGGGAGAGTTATTAGTAGAGTTTGCAGAACGGAATAATTTGCAGACAATGAATACCTTCTTCCGCATGTGGGATAACCGAAAGTGGACGTGGAGGAGCCCTTATGGCGAGACTAAAAATGAAATAGACCTCATACCCTGTGCTAACCCTGGCATCATACAAGATGTGTACGCGCTCGGCAAGGTGCGCTGCAGTGACCATAGGATGGTAAGATCTCGAATTAGCCTAGACTTGAGGAGGGAATGGAAAAAACTGGTACATAAGAAGCCGATCAATGAGTTAGCGGTAAGAGGGAAAATAGAGGAATTTTGGATCAAGCTACAGAAGAGGTATAGGGCTTTAACTGGGGAAGAGAACCTTAGTGTTGAAGCAATGAACGAAAATTTTATGGGAATCATTAAGGAGTGTGCAATAGAAGTTGGTTGTAACTTCGTCAGACAGGATACCAGTAAGCTATCGCAGGAGATGAAAGATCTAATTTTAATACCACCCCTTATACATAGCTTTCATTGATGACACGAAAGCGTTTGATTCAGTCTAAACCTCAGCAGTCATGCAGGCATTACAAAATCGGGGTGTAGACGAGCCATCCGTAAAAATACTGAAAGATATCTACAGCGGCTCCACAGCCATCATAGTCCTCCATAAAGAAAGCAACAAAATCCCAATAAAGAAAGGCGCCAGACAGGGAGATATGATCTCTCCAATGCTATTCATAGCCTGTTTACAGGAGGTATTCAGAGACCTGAAATGGGAAGAATTGGGGATAAGAGTTAAAGGAGAATACCTTAGTTACTTGCGATTCGCTGATGATATTGCCTTGCTTAGTAACTCAGGAGACCAATTGCAATGCATGCTCACTGACCTGGAGGGGCAAAGCAGAAGGGTGGGTCTGAAAATTAATCTGCAGAAAACTAAAGTATTGTTTAACAGTCTCGGAAGAGAACAGCAGTTTACGATAGGTAGCGAGGCACTGGAAGTGGTAAGGGAATACATCTACTTAGGGCAGGCAGTAACCGCGAGTCCGGATCATGAGACGGAAATTATCAGAAGAATAATAATGGGCTGGGGTGCATTTGGCAGGCATTCTCAGATCATGAACAGCAGGTTGCCATTATCCCTGAAGAGAAAAGTGTATAACTGGTGTGTCTTACCAGTACTCACCTACGGGGCAGAAACCTGGAGGCTTACAAAAAGGGTTCTACTTAAACTGAGGACGACACATCGAGCTATGGAAAGAAGAATGATGGGTGTAACATAAAGGGGATAAGATGAGAGCAGATTGGGTGAGGGAACAAACGCGAGTTAATGATATGTTACTTGAAATCAAGAAAAATCGGCATGGGCAGGGCATGTAATGAGGAGGGAAGATAACCGATGGTCATTAAGGGTTACGGACTGGATTCCAAGAGAAGGGAAGCGTAGCAGGGGGGGGGGGGGCAGAAAGTTAGGTGGGTGGATGACATTAAGAAGTTTGCAGGGACAGCATGGCCACAATTAGTGCATGACCGGGGTAGTTGCTGTTTATTCAAGCATTTTGCAAATGTGGCTCACTTTTAAGCACCCCTTCTTATGTCTAAAAAACACAGAAAGGAACATCCAGTATTCTTTTTTAACTTTCACTAAGCTTATCGTATAGCTCAGTGTTAACATATCGGTCAACATACAGTATATACAGGTGAGGTTACAGAAAGCAGTAATAATTGACAGTAAACACTGCTTGGATGGTGAAAAACATGGGAATCAGGTCATTTTACTTTCGACAATTTTTTTTTGGCATAGGAGGCTAAGCAAATGGTGATGTAGCAACACTGTAAAGACTGAATAAGATGGATGTGGAATGCCTTGATGACTTCTCTTTCTGTTTTTTATTTTGCCTTCGAAAGGAATTTATTCTGTTTCAGATAAGGGAGGCAGCTTTCGCATCTGCAACAGAACATCGGTGGATATTGTGTGAAGCACTTTTTCTATGCTTTTTTCACTACCTGAGCAAGGTAACTTTCTTGGTGCTTCATCACGCAATTTATACAATCAACTTCCATTAATTCTACCCTCACGAGACTGACGGGTCGAATTAAGATGCAAAAACCTGCTGAAGCACCGTTGATTCATTTGGCAATATGTGCTTGAGTAACACGCCTCTGAAACGAACGTGCATCAAGTTTCTATTTGTCCACAGTAAAAAACCAAAGTAGAAACCTACGCGTGCCTTATTTTTAAGAATGGCAGGTGATTTTCTAAAGCCAGCTTAGCCGTATTACAGCCATGATATGTGGTAAAGCATATGAATGCTACAACCACGGTTTTAGTTTCGCAATCGATTGCACAGCTAGGCAATTTTCGTCTCAATGTCCTTCGAAAACAAAAAGTGTTCGTTAGAATCGGATAAGTACCACAATCGGACATTGTCAGCTACCGTTACTGCTTGAAAATCTTTTTCGGGTGGGTCAAAAATAGGCATTTCAGAGAGGAGATGGCATTTGTTTAACGCATTCACTGTCCCCTAAGCTCTACTGAGACATGCGCTGCCACTAAAAGGGGTCATAATTGGGGTCTGGTCAAGTTCGCATTATCGGGCGAACGCCAGTTTTAGGATCGAAATGATGAATGTTTAATCCCATAGAAATGCATGGGCGTCGGCCACGTTCAAATTAACTGAAAAAATTAAATTAACTGGAGTCAGATTGTTGGAAGTTTACTATACACCCTTTTCTATTCTCCAAATAGTTGCCATTTTAATATGTAGTTTTCTTCTATCAGTGTGGCAATGGTGCTAAATTTAGCATTTGTTTGAATCATCCATTGTTCCAAGGACAAACTACAAAGTAGAGGCACACTTTGAGACTTGAAACATTTCCACATATAACAGAAGGGCATGTTAATATCTGTACAATTAACATAAGTTGGCTGTATTGTCTGCATAGCATGTGGTTGCTTTTTTGGAATGTGGTCTTTCTGTAAAACAAAGTTGCATTTGTTTCAAATAAATTGCTGAACCATTGCTTCTGTGTTTTCCTGTGCTCTCTGTGCCGATTGCGCTTTTGAAAGGGCAGTGAACAACTGCAGACTGAAATGCACAAGGCTTCGCTTTATCATGCCAGGAAGCATTTTGGCTTGACAAAGGATCCTTAACCCCTTCCATGCACACACTCTTTTTGTATAAACACATCAAATGAAAGACGGTGACCTCTTCTTATGTATTTTAAAACCTGGCAGTGTTAAAAAACAGAGTGAAGTTGTACAAATACAATTTACTGTTAAGTATTGCTGCTAAAACTTCATGCTTGTCTATAGTATATGCATGCAGTGCTGGCTATGCCGTGGTAGAGCCGTGAAACAGCTTTCACCACACTGCTTGCTATAGCATTGCTGTGTTCTGCAACCTGAGGCCAAACTATAAATCTCTAGAAGTTCAGCAGCACAATTGACAGCTATTTCCGTATGTTCGATGCACTCCTGGCCAGGGACTTTTCGTCCTGTAGGCAAAATAGATGGCTGCCTCGGACGCTGTTTTGGAAAGAGCGCAGCGTACCTCGAAAGCTTGCTCACAATGCTTCACCAGCAGGTTTTGCCAGCGAGAGTGGGGGGGGGGCACAATAATTCGACTTTACATGGTGCGGCACAATACCTTAAAATGCTGCTGCTTCTGGCTTCCATTTACTATGACCTGCTGGTGCACCTCAACATGGAGCAACCCCATTTCACTAAAATTCTGAATTCTTCTACCAACATGGTGTGGTGTGGCTATCTATGATCACTGTATAAAACCGGGGCAAACAGCATGTCCAAAAAGTACGAAAGCTGGTATAACTAATGAATGACCTGCAGTCATCCGAAATGTGCAAAATCGCAAGAATTGGTCAAACTCAAACACTGCAGAGTTTAAGTAGTCCTGGCACAATTTTTTTCTTATGCGTGTGTAGCTGTCATTCAGTTAACTACACTACAAAACTTCAAATTCCTTCTATGCGCAACAAATATATCCTTAATGCCAACATTTAAACATGTGCCAAAGGCAGTGTGGCCCCGTAATCTGGTGACAACATTGCATGGTAGGTCACAAACAAATGATGCATGCTGCAGTTGTTTATCAGTAATAATAATATTTGGGGTTTTACGTGCCAAAACCACTTTCTGATTATGAGGCACGCCGTAGTGGAGGACTCCGGAAATTTTGACCACTTGGGGTTCTTTAACGTGCACCTAAATCTAAGCACACGGGTGTTTTCGCATTTCGCCCCCATCGAAATGCGGCCGCCGTGGCCGGGATTCGATCCCGCGACCTCGTGCTCAGCTGCCCAACACCATAGCCACTGAGCAACCACGGCGGGTTGTGTTTATCAGTAAGCCATGCCATTATTAGGTCATTGAAAACTGAGCATGTTAGGACCACTATGCAGCACAACATTGGTCTTTCTGTCTTGGTGCACACTGTGGAGTGGGTGCATGTTAAAAACCTCAGGCGATTAAAGTTAAGCCGGAGTCCGCAACTATGGCATGCCTCGTAATCGTATCA
Source organism: Dermacentor albipictus (assembly GCF_038994185.2). NCBI lineage: Eukaryota > Metazoa > Arthropoda > Arachnida > Ixodida > Ixodidae > Dermacentor > Dermacentor albipictus. Next base: position 132,730 of record NW_027225636.1, on the reverse strand, counting down.
TGGTTGTGACTTATAGAACACCAGAATTAAATTAATTTTAATTTAGACGTTTGAGAAGAGTCATAAGAAAATTTATTTAGTGAAGCAAGTCTTAGCACACATAAAGAATCGCTCAAAGCACATGCAGCTTTCAGTGGCATGGTGTGGTCATAAAATCTGCCATTTGGAACCAGATTAATATAAAAAAATTCAGTTCAAAAGTTAAATGTCAGTGCTCCTTTACATGTAAGCATGAGGGACACATCTTTAAAGGCATCATCTAAATCCTGTGGAAGTATTTATTGGTGAATATCAAATGGCCCTACATCTAAGGAAGTTAGAGTGTTATGACAACAGGAAGCCACAAGATTTTTGTTGTGCACTCTTCCTATAGAGACAATATAGGGCAGCAACAAAATAGTTGGGCCTAGTGAAGAATTCATTCAAGATCCTTGCCAATTTGGCAGGTTCACTATGATTAGAGATGATGAAGGCCAAGCACACTGAAATGCATGCCCAAACCTCATCAGCATTGCATCACTTATTTCAAATAACTTCCATTTTGTCATTCTGCCAGATTAAAAGTTCTCAAAAACCTGCTTGACTGGTTTCAAGAACTTTTCGAGAACAGTTTGGTTCCATTCGAATGCAGATTTTTAGTCTTTAGTGAACTAGACGCATCTTTACTGATATGCAATTAGGTAGGTCAAAGCAGATGCTGTCAAAGTGCATGTGCAAGAGTGTTTGGAGTGGGCATTCCTGGGTGATGTTGCCAAGAAGGGAGTTTTGAGCTTAATGCACACAGCAGCTATGTCATATGAAAACCAGCACTTTACTCATTTTTTAGATACCGCAGGGCTTGCGCTAATGCTGGTCATAGTCTACTATAATTTCTACCATATATGGCCCTTGTCATGACAAGTTGTTTTTATTGTCCTACAATATATTCCCTCTGTGTACAATCAACATCTCTGCCAAGGACAACAGAAACAGTGTGATTGGAAACTGCAGAATTCTCCATCTGCGGAGGTGGCTGGCTGATTGCTGTATTAGATGCTTTGCGAGCTGGCATTGATGTGTAAACCTCAACTCATCTGCAAGCATACAAAATAGGCTTTGGGATACTTTTACCACAAGAAGAGAGACTAGAATGACTGTTGCCTGTGACATATGGCACATACCCATGATGAGGGATCTGCAAGGATTCCCCATGAATACAACATCAAATAGCTTTATATTCCCACTAACTTGATAGTACATAACACTGATATGTAACAAAAATAAACAACAAAGTAACTGAAAAACGAACAGGTCTACTACGATTAAGCCACAAGGGGAAAGATGGAAACATTTGTGTTAATTGTATGAAAAAAATGTGCCTAAAATGTCATCTTCCCAGCAGCAACAATATGATCATGCTCAAACTAGCATTGCTCTTCAGGCACACCCCAGGCTGCTCACGCCATTTTCTTCAAGATTTGTAGCCCAACAGGCAAAAGGGGTGAATACCTTCAGCATATAAGAAGAAATTTATTCTATTCCATATCCTCACATGAAACATAGCAATACTGTTACAAGCCATTTTCACACATTGAAGGCATCAGCAACGTGATGACAATTGAAGCACTCATGTTCTTATTTCCATTGCAATACAAACCTACACTTGGGCATATGAAGGTGCATGTGCCAAATTCAACTGTGTACTGTTATGAGGCACATGGAACAGACATTCCAAGGAAGTGTTGTAATGCAGTTACTTAATTTGTCCAGTCAGAAGGGCAATGCGCTAAATACAAAAAAAAACAATGCTTTTGCCAAACTATCCAAAACTTCAATGTGTGGAAGTCCACAATGACCAGGAAAAGAAGGAAACAAATTTCTTGAAGATGGAATGAAAAAGAAATGTTGCGACAATTGAGAAATGAGTTCTTTGCTTTCTATTGGCACAGGGATAGACAGTCGGTGGGCACAATTTGAACTTGAACTCATGGCAGTGTTGCAGGGGCAAATACCACTCATACTTCCGAGAAGCGTCGGTTACAATGCTGAGTTGGAAGGGAAACTTTACAAATACTTCTTCGGAAGTTGAAGCATCTGACCAGTAAGTAGTTGAGCATGACTAGGGGAAATATGATCAATTTCACAAATAGCACCATTCCAAAAGAACTGGCACACTGCATTGATTTCTCAGGTGACAACTACTTTACGAAAAGCCTCTGCGCGCGTTAACCTGAGGCAGCTTAAATCTAGGTCACATGGAATCGCAAAATACAGCAGCGGATGTAACACTTAAATTTGCTGTCTCGCGAACATGAGCGAAAACTTCAATTTGAAAAGGTTTGCTCGAAAGGAAAACTCACGGCCGTAACGCTGCTGCCCATCGCCAGTTGTGTGAATAATAATAATAAAAAAACATCTGCACGATCAATAGACACTTCATCGATATTTGAAGATCGTTAGCGGATATCAAGAAATGTGCACTGGATAAGAGCGAAACATCTAACCGACTGACTGACGGAAGTAAGGCTCACAGGATAAGTTTTCTCTATCTGCACCGATAATGCAGCACGTGTTGTGCAATTAAATCGCCCGTAATGCGCAGCAATTACCGCACTAGATTGAAGTCACCAGCGCAGCGACGCGCTATTTATTTCAGGACCACGAAAAACAAGGTATTCACCTAAGTACAGCGGCGGTTTACCTGTCGGCAAGCCCCTAACTCGCATATGACGAAAGCAAACGTCACGGAGTCCAAGCCACGATTGCTCAAGTCAAACTGCGCTCGCACGAATCAAACGCGCACGTTCGACACGCACAAAAGCACGCCAAGCGCGCGCAGAACCACAGGCAGAACGTCCTGCAGCCGACACGACGGCAATACGTTCGAGAGTAGCTCTTTCAAAATAGTAAAAACAAGTAACACTGTGACGTCACATCCTGCGAAAAAAAGCTGTTCTCCTTTCTCATCTTCTCTCAGCTCACGCATGCGCAGCGATCACGGAGCACTCGATAAATTCAATGGAAAAGAAGCATAGTACTAAATCTCATAGAGTTTCCTACAAAATTTTGTAGGAAACTCTATGCTATATCTAGACTGGAAACAGCAGATCAGGAAGGAAGCGTTTTATGATAACTCAAGAGGCAGTGCCCTACTATTTCAAGATAGGTCAGGATGTCTTAGAACGCGGCGCTATAAAAAGAAATTTAACCAAGCGGAAGAGAAATGTGCCATAGAGAAAGGAATAGAACAAGAGCGGACGCTATCATAGAGCCCAGCGGCCCAATTGACTGCACCGCACCAAGCCGCCGGCGTTAATACTTGAACCGCACTTCCGGTTTCGGTTTTATGCGCGTGCGTTATGAATATTAGCTGGCAAGCGTCACGCCGGCTGCGCGTTTTTTTTTTCTTTTTCTTTTTGCTTCTCCAGCATTGACCGCGCGCGGTTTTCGTGCTAAATCGTTTTATTAAGTAAAAATGATTGCGGATGATCTTTGCAAGCCTCTATTGCATATGCGCCACGAGCAATTCCATGAATATACAAGACGCCTTGTGAAATGAGTAAATGTTAATTCTATTTATATAAAGGCTCGTTGCGGGCCTTTTGTGCATTCACCCAACGCTGTGGCACCAGGTAAGCAGCAATAGTTCCCGAGGCCGTAGGGAGCTCCACCAGACGACGTAAGCTGAAAAAAATTAAATTACTAGCACGTGTAATCTTGGTATTACCGTGCAAGAATATTGCGTGTAGAGGCGAAGCGTGCGAAAGTGGTGAATGGGTGGCATTCCAAGCAAAATCAGTTCACTTTCACATACACGGCGTAGAAAATACCCAACTCATTCCAAACAATACCGTACATATCACGAAAACATTATTTACAAGCATTCCCCTCTTTTCGGGCCTTATTTCCTGCACTTTAATAGCACGAATACACGGGCTGCTGCGCGTTTCTAGGACTTGGCTACAAACGACGCGATAGCACGCTACGAATACACAGAGGTGGCCACACATGCTCTCAAACAGGCCATGCTGGACGCTCGCAGAATTCCTTTACTCGCACTCAAGACAAATGCGTGGGTTCAAAGCTTGCCTTCAGTCGTTCAGAAGACGGAATTTTAGAGTTACAAGTTCCTGGCGTTTGAGCTTCTTGGCGTTATCTATTGCGCGTTCTGCCGGCGCAAGTAACACGCTCCCGTGTTATCACTCTTGGCAATTGCTCGTCGCGTTTTCGACAAGCGTGAGTACCGAAAGAAGACAAATTGGTTGCGGGGCCATAAAAATTGTCACAATCTTGTCGCAGTAAGATTCAGTACGCGCCAAACTAACTGTCACCATGGCCGAGCTGCTGTTCGCTGCGTCACGACAGGCGCGGAGAGCGTGCCTCATAAGTAACAAAAAAAGTACCGAAAATAAGATTCAACAATGTTGGGCGTCAGAGAAAGCGCCTTGACCTTGTCGGTGCATTAAAGCGCGAATCTGCACTTGCTGCCGAGTTGCTTTTCGCTAACCGTGTCACAGTGCCAGGCGCGCCCGCTGCGCTTGAAAAGTACCCCAAAAAGTAACGAAATTAGTTACAGTAATGTTGGGGATCAGAGAAAGCGCCAAAACTTGTCGCAGTAAGATTCAGTACACGCGAAACTCGGTCAAAGCACCCTGTCGGCCCACCACGCCCAAAAACCGAAATAACTTAAAGTAATATTAAAGCTCATAGCAAGCGTCGCAAACATCTCCCAGTATGATTAATTAGTACAACTTAAGTGCGCCACAACGGCCGCGCCGTTTTTCGTTAACTGCGTCACACGTCTAGCCTATAGGTGCGTTGCCGTAAGCGTAATTACTTGAAATGCGTCGCAGACTTTCGAACAGTTTCTCACCTTGCCGTAGTCCAATGGTGCAGTGGTGCCATGTCGAGTTCAGAAGGAACGCGAAAATTCGCCGGGAGCCCACCAAACCAGGCTAAATCCAAAAATAGAAAAAGAGGCAGACGGTGACCGAACAGGCCAACACTCAAATGCGCGGGCGGTCTCTGGTCCCTCTCGCATCGGCGGCGTGTGTCCATAGAATGGAATAAAGGTGCGTCTGACGAATGACGCATGCATCTGGCTCGTCATTCACCTGTCGCGAGGCAACGGAAGTAACCGCAAAGTTTAATTTAATTTATACGCAGGTATTTTTACTTCTGCTGGGAAAGAATAAAAAACAAAAAATTTGTTAATCTCATTTCACATCCTTACTTCTTTCGATGCTCGCTGCAGCAAACGATCGGCATAAATACTATAGCGTGACGCATTTCCTGTTGCCACTTTTCGCCGAGTGTCCCCTCTTGTTGTATTTATTCATCTATGCATGTACATGTGTGTGGTAAATCTGTAGAAACCATACAGTATAGCAACTCTATGGTAGAAACAATAGAACACCTCGTACTAGGGCGCTATTCTGCAACGTTACTAGACTAGGTTCAGTTGTCAAACTCTCCGTAGGCGCCATACATCGCGGGTGGCCCCTTGTCTTGGTTTGCCGCCAGAGGGCGGGAGCACCGCAAGTAGCTCTACGCGGGCGCAGCTCTGCGTTGGCGAAGGGGCTTGAGTCCAGACTTCGCAACTTACGTACTCAGCAAGTGTTTTCACCGATGTGTCTTTAAATGTTTGTATAGTCTCGCGTTTAGGAGATTGATTAAAAAACTTTACGTAGCTGTGAAAATGCTGCTGCGCTGCCCCAGAGTGCGCTGTGGAGTCCTTAGTCCAGAGCCGCAGCAGCCCCGGCCGTCCACTGCGCTCTATATTAATCAGCTGTTGCTGATGAGTAGCTGTAAGTAGCTGATTAGTAGTTGTAATCAGCTGTTGCTGCTTAGTACTAATTAAATAATAATGCGAACGCATGAGGCGATGTTAGCGCGACCACACGATGGTCCAAGAAAGTCACGGGAGCCCAAGCGAACCAATCGAGGCAGTTCACGAGGCCAGTCAAGGCTCAGTGAATTAGGCGAAGTTAATTAAGGCACAGTTAATTAAAATAGAGTTAAGGCACTCGAACCCACGGTCGTTGAAACCTGGACCTTTGGTGGTGGCAACGAATTACATAAATAGATGAACTAATTTATTCATTAGTGAATTAACAAGTACACTAACAATTATTGGATAACTTTTAATTAATAATGAATTAACTACGCATTACCTAACTGGGCGGATTTATAATTTGAATATCTCAAAGCTACGGCAAACATTACCTTGGTTGTGCCCAGCTACGCAGCATTCGCATATTTTAAAAGTCTGGCTGAAGTTAGCTGGGAAACACGGTATATACACACTCTCAGCGCTTCATTTCGGGATAAAAAAAATGAAGCTAGCACTATTTCTTTCATCAGAGCACCGCATTCACAAGTGCAATGTTGCAACCTACGTGAGATTTGCTCCCTTGCGAGCAGACTTGCACATTCAAAGTAAGTTATCGCTGCAGGAACGGTGCATAAATATGCATTCGCGTCAGTAAATAAAATTGGATGATACGGCCCGTAAACTCTTCAAAACCCACAGGGCATTTAAAACGCATAAGAGTGTCGCAAAAATGCACCGAGACTGCAGCAAAACACGCATATATACAACGCGCCAAAACGCATAAACAACGGACAGTGCTTCGTCGCCCTGTCCGCGCCGCGCTGACCGAGCAAAGTGCGACAGCAGCGCCACGAGTTGGGTGGTGGGTCCACGCAGTCACGGGAGTTTGAAAACTGAACCTAGTCTAGTAACGTTGCTATTCTGGACATTCCGCCATTTTGTTCGATGCGTGACGTAGGCGCGACGCAAATAAAATGGCGCTGGTGGCCCCGTTTTGCTTACGTAACGTGACGCTAACTTGACATTTCGCCTAAGGAACTGTAATGAAGGCACTGAATGTAGCGTTATCGGTAAAGCAAAACAGTTTTCCTCCGCAGTAAAAGTAAAGCAGCGATCTCAAAGCGTATGATTATTCCATCGAAAACGCTTCTCGCTTCCGTCGTCTGCTGCGTACCGGCCGTCGTCTGCTTCAATAGCTAGGATGCGTGTCCCCGAAAAATGGAATGAGTCATCGCACGTTGGCGCCAACGCGCTTGTTTTCTTGCTTGAGACAACATACGCGACCTACCAGTGGTGATGCGTGCACATTCTAGGCAACGTTATCGCTATCTCGTGAAACGCAAGTGACTCAGCCCGACTCGGTTGGCTGAGAAACGGCCGAATATCACCGATAGCGTTGCGCGCGCCAGAGATATCCACTAGCGCGACGCAAGCTCCGGCGCTGCCATCTCTTGTTCATTTCACTGGTTACTCGCACCGCGGGAGGAAACTTCAAGGCGCCGCCTTGCGTACATTTCTTTTTATAAATTTGAAAGAGGCCGTTGTCATAACTTTTGATTGTGCGAAAAGGCATTAATCTTGATTACAATACAAATGGCGCAGGGAAAAGTGGACAACACTGCCAAAAGTTTGCTATGTTCAACCAATATTATTTCGTATAAGCGCGTTTTTTTTTAAAATGATGGCCCCAAACACAAATGCCAACACCACCCGAGAGCGATGCAAATACTATGAGCACGCGTTATGAACAAAAGATTTTCGTGGTGGCAAACGACGGGGAAAATGTGGCGATACGCATTCCTCTCGGCTGCCATTGCATATGGCTTCCCATTAGCATAATTCGCGCGGCTCGTCGCAGCAAAAATTATGGCGGAAAATCTCAGCAATGGCGGCCCAGCGCAACGTCAAGCATCGTCAAAATGACGTTTACGAAACAGCCCTTCCTGTGACGCTCCTCATGAGATATTCCTTCAGCCAATCAGCAAGCTGGCATGGCGCATATCTTGGATCGCCACCACATATTCGCGCAATTGCAGATGCATTGCACTGGCTTTTGCACGCTACCGCTCACATTCTTTTTGAAGCGCTAACATCACTATATATCTGCCAAGGACCAAAAAAATGTATTAGCCCATAAAATTTGCAGCTCCACGTCACGTTTCGTCATCTTGATGAAAACGCAAAATGACATTTCGCAAAACTTCGTTTCCCGGCACAAATTTCAAGGCACGTGAGCTCTCCACAGCCAATCAGAGTGTAAACACGGCGGATAATGGCGACCGTGCAGCCGCCATGCGTGTCGAGAATAGCGCCCTAGCACCCGTAAAATGTGCGGGTATCTATCCCGATGTTGATGCGGGCACAGTCACGTACGCTTCCTGAGGCCCTAGGGTTCAGAGATAACAATAGTCATGTAAATAAATATGCGGTGGAAATTAGCAAAAAGCGATTGGAGAGTTGGTGGCTCATAAGCAGAGAGGTGACATAAGTTTAAAAGTGTAGTTAAAGAAAACGGCTAATTTTTTTAACTTACAACACAGTTAAACAAAAATAAAAAGCTGAGCACACTCTAAGAACAGTTTACACCCTTTGGCTTGCCCCTGCAAGCCCGGAACTTTCCAGTGACGAACGGCACGCGCGTTATCAGAAGGGGCACTCCAAAGGGTGTAAACTGTTCTATGCTGAAAACGCGCGTGCCGTTCGTTACTGGAACGTGCAGGGCTCGCAGCGATAAAGAAAGGAAACGCATCAAGGCAGATGACGATTATTTTTGTGTGGCAGAAGGGGCAAGCCAAAGGGTGTAAACTGTTCTTAGAGTGCATGGTGACAATTGCCCCCACCCCGTTTCAAAGGGGACACTCCTACATTCCATCCATCCATCCATAGAGAAAGAACTGTCTTATCTGTGCGTATACCATGCGCATCACTAGTTACCGCGCTTGTCTGCTACCAGTTCAGCCGCACGCGTCGTGAATCGACCATGACGAGTAATCCGCACAGGCAAGCGCTCTTCGTGAAAGCGGATGGCGGGCCCATGTACTTTTATATGGTGCCCTGCTCGGAGCGAAGGGAGATAGGCCAGCTTATAGAAAATGGAGGCGGCGTTCTTTTGCGGCAGGATAAGAATCCTGACGTCGTCCGGTTGGTGCCCTCTTCCATTACAACGACGGAAGGTCCTGATGACGCTTTCGCTGCACATTACATACGTGATTGCGTTCACAGCAACAAGCTCCTTCCTCTGAAAAACTTCATATTGCCGAGAGTGCCAGCTGCGGAGACTGACGGAGATCGCAAGGTGCGTAAACTGCATTCCGTTCGCTCAAGACGCGAGTACACGCTTGAGGAAGAAGTTGCAATGGCGAAGTACATAGGGAACAAGCCCAATGTCCGTGTCAGGGGCAACGCGATATACAAGGAAATGGCTGCGGCCTGTGCGGTGCCTGGCGATCACCCGTGGCAGTCACTGAGGCAGCATTACCTGAAGAAAATCCTCCCCATGAAACACCTGTACGAGTCACTTGACGGGAGTGAATTCCTTAGGAGATACGCCCACGAGTCACTTGACGCCAGAGAACTCGTTAAGAGATACGCCCACAAGGCACAAGAAGCGCATGACGCCCCGCCGAGCGCCACTTCAGATCGTGGGAAAGTTCTCGTTGAAGACAACAGCAGCGATGACGAACTATTTCCCAAGCCGCGGGGAGCTACTGACGGTGGAGTCGAAAAGAAACCCGTTCGCCTAAGACGCGAGTACACGCTTCGCGAACAAATTGCAATGGCGAGGTACATAGCAAACAAGCCCAATGTCCGTGTCAGGGGCAACGCGATATACAAGGAAATGGCTGCGGCCTGTGCGGTGCCTGGCGATCACCCGTGGCAGTCACTGAAGCAGCATTACCTGAAGAAAATCCTCCCGTTGAAACACCTGTACAAGTCACTTGACGGGAGTGAATTCTCTAAGAGATACGCCCACGAGTCACTTGACGCGGGTGAACTCGTTAAGAGACTCGACGATTACGACGCCTACGAGGCACAAGAAGCGCGTGACGGCTCGCCGAGCGCCGCTTCAGAGCGTGGGATAGTTCTCGTTGAAGATAGCAACATCTATGACGAACTATTTCCCAAGCCGCGGAAAGCTGCTGACGTTGAAGTGGGATACCAAAATTTGGATACCAAAATTGAAGTTATTGAGGAAACAGTCGACGTCAGCAATGAGCGACTCTTCACTTATACATGGCTTATCTGGAGTCAACTCTGAAGAACATGACGTGAGTTTCCTCCTGGCATTAATTGCAGATTCTTGGCCACATGTGGAAAAATTGAGCTTGAAACTCCTGGTGTTGTGGTATCTCTGGTTGTTTAGCACCAATAGACGTCAAGAAGCTTGCTCTATCATGTTATTGGATGATGTGTAGCTAGCCTTTGTTAACTCATCATATTTTGTGCCCAGCACAAGGCAAATGTTGTGGACTGTAGTTCACTTATTGCTTTAAAGGAATATGCTTAAGAAAAAGTTTGCTCTGAGAGGAGACTTGGCAACCCAGAAAATATTCAAACAAAAGCCAGGTGGGCCAACAAGTTGTTGCACTGGCTCTTCTTGACATCATGGATTTTGATATAGTTAATTTTTTATCAATAAAGCTCTGGACTAGATTATAAGAGCCAACGATTTTACTTACCAAGTATTGAGAATGTTTACAGTGCCACATCAGGCCTGATATGAAAAAACGCTTTACAACCCGTGATGCCACACCACAGAACACCTATATGCCACACTGGCATAGTAGCACTGGACTGCTAACGTGAAATTGGATGATGGTGCTTTCACTTTCGATTTCTCTTCTAATGATCGAGTTATTACAGTGAAAATTATTAAAAAGAGAGTTTTGAAAGGATGACTAATCAGGCTAAACTGTTTAGTGTTTATCTGAAGTGTCTGAACGTCACTTCACACATAATCACTGGCGTTTAAGTTCGTCAAGGAATAAGTCTCCCTCTGATGTCTCCAGTTGCTTTTGTCCTGCATCGGCGTGTTCCTCCATAGGCCCACAAATTTCCTACTTGTCACCCAATTCTGTATTGCACTAATCAGCACTTTCCATTCCTTCATATCCGTTTCATTACTGTAACTTATGATAAGTTCGGTTTTGTGCATTACATGGGATGTCCAGCTTCACTTGTGCTTGTTTATAATGGTATTGTATCCCACTGACATTCTCTGTTCGATCTCTCCCCATGCAACCACAGCTATGCTTAACTCGCAATGGGAGCGCTCCGGGCTCCTCACCGCTCTTGGGGAAGGGAAGAGCCGGCCGCCACACACCACGTGCCCCCGGGCATTGCGCCACCAGGACAGGGTGCCAAAGAAGGCGACAGCAGTGATTCGCAGCGAACTATTGCTAAGGCCTTAATCTATTGCCGCTCCAGCAGAAAGACGTGGTGCAATGTGCTGAAATTTGTGCTGGTACTGGAGGAAAGAAGTGACTTAGGCTTATGGTCGGCATCCTTCTTTCATGTATTGACTTAATTTAAGTTATTATTTTAACCTTTTTGTTACCCCAAGACAAGTTTCTTGAACAATTTGACGAGCCATTATTCTTGGCCAAGAATTTTAGAATAACGCTCTGTCTTCCAAAAAGAAAGAAAATGAGGTCATATTTTGTGAGCTGTATACATGCCGTGCATCATATAATTGACCAGGTGCTTTTATTCTTATATGCCACAATCATCATTTGAGGAAAGAAGTGACTTAGCCTTATGATCGGCATCCTTCTTTCTTCTTTCTTGTATTGAAGTTGTCCTAATTTAACTTATTATTTGAACCTTTTATTACCCCAAGAACATCTTTCTTGCAGAGCAATTTGACGAGCCATTATTCTTGCCCAAGAATATTAGAATAACGCTCTGTCTTCAAAAAAGAAAGAAAACGAGGTCATATTTTGTGAGCTGTATACATGCCGTGCATCATATACTTGACCAGATGCTTTTATTCTTAATAATAATATTTGGGGTTTTACGTGCCAAAACCACTTTCTGATTATGAGGCACGCCGTAGTGAAGGACTCCGGAAATTTTGACCACCTGGGGTTCTTTAACGTGCACCTAAATCTAAGAACACGGGTGTTTTCGCATTTCGCCCCCATCGAAATGCGGCCACCGTGGCCAGGATTCGATCCCGCGACCTCGTGCTCAGCAGCCCAACACCATAGCCACTGAGCAACCACGGCGGGTTGCTTTTATTCTTATATGCCACAATAAAGAAAATTGCATATGTAGGCCCCTGTTGTTCTTTTCCCAAATACGATCTGGATAAGCAGACATTACTAGCAAGAATAATTTTGCTAATTACCTAAAACGTGCTAAATAACTCTTCACCTTAGGGAGCATGTTGCAATGCGGAACTGAAGCAGGGCAGTTATAAAGCCGTGTCTCCATAGCAGAAATCCTAAGACTAGCACCGCTTTCAAGATATGTGATCTTAACTTATGTGGTAAGAAATACCTTGACATTAAAGAGACGCTTTTAAACACTAACATGGTTGGGTGCAATTGTAGAGACAATGAAGGGAAACACTAAAACAGTTTGTACCGACAAACTATATTCGCAGTATTCTTTCCTATTTGGCCTCATTGGCTCAGCAAAAGTGCACGGAGCTAGCCAGGTGCTATCTTTATCGCCTTAGAGTACAATGTCCAAGAATGGTGCGACCGCTGGCTAATGACCCTTAATCCGACTAAATGTAAACTTCTTTCCATTACTCGCCAAAAGCACCCCGTTACATTCCCGTACATAATTGCTAACGAATCTATACAAGCAATAACATCGTTCAAATACTTGGGCGTTACTTGACAGTGACATCAGTGTCAATCGGGGTAGCGATGGGTTTCAATCGCGAGAACGAGCATTTAGGCACTCTTTGGAAGAGAATGAAAACATACTTTAAACTTTTATGTGTCTAGCACTTCATGTTGAGTGTCTGCATACAGAGGAAGCCTACAGTATGCTTCTTATAGCCTCAAAATTTGGTGTCTCAACCCCTTTAAACTAGTGGGAAGTGTGAGGAAAGCACTTCTTTTCCTTCATTGAAAAATAATCTTTTATAGTGCCCCTCCTAAAATGGTGTTGTTGGTTCACTTTTGGCACATAAATTCCCCTCCAACAATTTTTTTATATTCCTTGTTTCCATTGTATACTTATTACTATAGCCTGTTCTAATGTTTTGTTTGCATTTTTTTTACATCTCCACAATCTTGTGTACTGTTGTAGCCCATTTGAACTTAACATCACCAGGCCCTATTGCAAATTTTAGTTATACACTGGTATATGTAAGGTGTCGTCTAGAAAGCCTTTTTTTCGAAGATTTTCAAATTAATTCACCCAATGTCACTTGGACAACCTTGGTTTCTGTAAGCCAAGTACCTGAAGCCATTTCTAGCAGGAAATTGGCCACATCTTGGGAAATGGAAGAACCTGTCCTGTTACCATGCTGCCAGAAGGCAAGCGGTTACTACCAGCAGACATTTTGTCCCTGCCTCGACTAGGGTGCGCAAGTGTGCTTTCCCTGCCTTCTCCAATACCAAAGCGAAAAGACCATGTCACATGAATGTGTCGTACCCCGCATTTTAAAGCAAATTCTTCACAATTCCAGTGGCAGGTTCGCGTATTTGGCATTAGTTGATTCACCTGAACTCATGTGCCATGGCTGGCAATATTGCAAGTAGCCTGTATTGCATAGAGGCATTTGTGCGTGTGACCTGGCTTCATCAAAGTGTGGCGGCCTTGAGAGTAAGTGCGGTCTATTGTTTGGAAATCCAGCATTTTTTATGCCACTCAGCCATTTCATACTTCTCAGACACGGTCGTTGCCATGTGATCTACATGCTGCACTTGTTTGCATTGGCCAAACCTGCAGACTTAAACTTCAACACACTTTTTGTAAATTAGCAATGCACATTCTTTTGCAACTTGTATTCTTCATTGAAGTGCTGATTTACGCTACGCATTCTAATGCAAGTTTTCATCTTATGGTATTCCGAGATATTTGCAGTTCACTTATGATCTGTGTGCATAGAGTTGTGGTTATTCTTCAATGGCTGTTTCTTGTCCCTTGCCTTACTTGTATTTTTTCACAAAATAAACCACATGCACTCAATATTTTGTTCACTGTACTCAGTGTCAAGGTGTTTGCCTCATACGTTTTACTCAAGCCCATTTTTGTTGCACTTTTTAGCATATGAGGGTATATCTTGCCAAACAGAACATGAGAAGTAACATGGAACAGTGTCAAACCTGCATAGGATGAGTATTTAAAAAGTTTGGCCACCAGAGTTGAGTACCCTGAAAGAATGGTTTGATTCAAATGACCCCAGCTGGTATATGTACCATAATTTATGCTTCTTCCCAATTTGTTGAATACAGTGCAAATGGCTGTCCTGGGAAGCATAACTAAACCACTGGTAATACAACATGGGGAGACACTTGTGCAGACTTAACATCAGTGAATGACAATTATTGACCTCCAGAGAGCATATAGAGCTGTCCTTACTATCAAAATATAAATAAATGGCAAGTGGCATAAAAGTTTAACATGCACTTAAAGCACTTAACAAACACTTAAAGGGGCACTGAAACACTTCCGACTGATCATAGTTACCTCACTACAAAAGGATATCGCCTGCTGCAAAAATTTTTCGAATCATTGAACTGTAAGCGGAATTAGTAGTTATTGCACTGATGCATTCCTTTCTCCTTTCGCCTCGGCTAGTGTGCTGGAAGCTACACGGTGCATGGCAAGGTAGCAAGGACCTGGTCAAGTTTTTTTTTCTTTTTTACACATTGCTACTTGTGGTTCAGGCATGTGTGGCAGTCTCTAAACGCGAGATGGACGCCTGGAGCTACATCACTTACAGAGACCAATAAATACACACGGCTGTCTGATCGTCCTGCGAACAGAGCTTGTGGTGGTCGTGGTATCTATATTATGCAGCATGCCAGTTTCACGGCCCCTTTAAGAAGGGCACAAACAAAGACAACAAAAGTTGGTTTCATGAGTTCTGCCTGAGTCACCACTGATATCACGCAGTTGCTCGTGCACAAATTGTGAAACAATAACGTATGAGCCATAGGAAACGAACAGTCATGTCGGCAAAAAAAAAAAGCATATGTATTGTGATAGGCAACCTCAAGCGCCACGGCACAAGGTGAAGCTAAGTTGCAGTTTGGCACATAATAGGATCTCTTCTGCTTACAACGGTGCACGCACATGAACATTTCACTTTATATGATCTTTGCAATATGAACAGCATTGAAACGCAATGTAGAGATGAAACAGTAAAGGGACTGACTACACCAAATGTTCCAGGATAAGGTGCCAGGAGAAACAGCCGAGATGTGCTTGCACTTTTGCGACAATCCAGCAGTGCACGAGCACTTTGCCTCCACGATCGATGGGTCCCGGAATGCGTCGGCGATTCTCACCACAATCTCGTGCGGGTCCGCTGTCACGCCGGAGGTTTGCACGCACGCGCGACCACTTCAACTTAATTACTCACTGTACCACTGGTACCGACTAAAATGAGGTGCTCGGCGTCCACTACCCGTTCTCCCCCCACAAAACAGTGCGAATTAACATCGCAGTGCAACAAACTTCATATTTTCACCAAGGACAGCGTACGCGGGGACCTCCGTAAAGCCGCCATGCTACAGTGGCCATGCTGCATAGCACGGTGGCGTGTTTCTATTTAGGCCCAAGCCCAGCGCTCGACCGCTGCGCCACTATGCGGTGCTCGCACGAACCACCGTTTTAGGTACTTTTTCACCGAAGCGGCGCGGCACGCGCCCTAGATCTCACTAGGTACGTCCCTAGGCACTAGGGAGATGCGGTACGCCTGGGGCGCACACGCCCAGCACTCTGCTCAGCCCAAGCCCGCTTTGCCTGCATTCGCAAAGTTTGGGCGCGTGTAGGTAAGCTTTTTGTTGTTTTTTTTCTGCATGTCACGCGATAGTTTGTTTAATATGCGTAATGTGTGGCGCCTGTGCCTTGCTACTGTTTCGCCTGGAAGAGAGGCAGTGATGTGAAGAAGGACGCTTCATTGCAGCGATTATATGGCTGGTGCGAGAAACGCTCCATATACCACACGATTATCCCAGCTTTTGTAGATCGAAGTGCTTCGCGCACCATATACACCTCGTTATCACGTCCCTTTATCCCCTTATCCATACTGAAAAATTTCGTCGTGTGTTACTCCTAGCGCACGCACGCACGCAACATTTATTTCGGAGTAGCCTAGGCGGCGTGTATTGAAAAACCCATACGCCTTTAGCGACGCGATCACTTGTATCAAGTACAAGTGCTCCACATGTAGAACGTATTGTTTTGTAATAAACTGGTAGACACTCGTGCCGCCCCTTTTCAAGGTTCCAACATAAATGTTATTCTTTTTTTGGAACAGTATCAAACGTGGCTTCATACCAATGGAAGCTATCCCCGATGAACTTTTAGCGACTATACTTTTCTGCGATTTAAAACGCGACAATGTATATTGCATTATTCGTCATTCATTTTTGTCACCCTGTTGCACTCCTGTATTCTCGTTTCACATGGTGAATTCGCGTGTGCAAAATCATTTACGCGAGAAACCTATGTGAGCCGCGCAATTTTCCGAAACTCGGTGCGAATCCGC
This sequence comes from Dermacentor albipictus, assembly GCF_038994185.2. Taxonomy (NCBI): domain Eukaryota; kingdom Metazoa; phylum Arthropoda; class Arachnida; order Ixodida; family Ixodidae; genus Dermacentor; species Dermacentor albipictus. The sequence goes on along the minus strand of NW_027225636.1, from coordinate 116,237 downwards.
ATTTGTGGTAATTGCAAATGCTCAAGCAGCAGCCAAAAATTAAGTTATTAGTATGCTCAATGTATGAGGGGCAGTGCTGCAGTTGAACAAAAACATTGTACTCGTTTTCCACTGCCAATTAAACAGTGAACCGCATTTGTATGAAGAGGCCGTACCATTACTTTTATTTGATGTTTTAATGGAGGCCGTGTAGCTACATTTCTGGAAGTGCAAATTACAAAAAAAAAGAGAAAACGCTGAACCTTTAAAAAAGCACACAACATTGCAAAGGCTCAAATTTTCAACTGAATAGCCTCATATGCCTCTTAACCACACTGATGTGCTCGGTGGCATTTCCAGCCACATAGATGGGAAAGGGTGCAGTACCTGAGCGGAATTTCAAGGTGTTGCTTGCTTGAATGAATTTTTTTTATAAGTCCTCATGGGCCTCCTGAAGCTCCGATCCTACAGTGTACACTGACAATTTGTAGAAAAAAAAAGTTTGTTGTGTTAATCATTGTAGCAGCTCCACTGGACTTTGCTATTGTCTACTGCAAGGTTGTCCCATTTCAAGGCTTTCTTTTTTTGCAGGTCGTCGAAACACTGTCATGAGAATGCATTCAAAGAACAGGATACAGAGCGTGGATGTGACCAAGCACAGAGTTGTTCTGAAGGCGATTTTATTATTGGCAGCCAACTTCCGTTGCAGTGGCAGGAGAGGCCCTCATAGCATTTCATATCAAGAAATTGGGAAATGTATGTCAGCAACACATCACTTTCATTGTACAACACGGGAATTGCTCTCCAGCATGCTGTAGTATAAGGAACGTATTAATACCCATGTGCACCTCCAGTTTTATATATATAAAAAAAATTCTGATGTTTAAAGCAAAACCACCGTATGATTAAGAGGCATGCCATAGTGGATGGCTTCCAATTACTTTTGACGATTTAGTTCTTTTTTAACATTCATTACAATGCAGGCAGCAGATGGATGTTTTTGCATTTTGACTCCATCAAAATGCAGCCACTGTGGCTGCAATTTAATCCCGCTGTCTCATGCTAAGCAACAGTTCTGCCTTAGCCACACATGATGGGTGTTATAAAAAAAAATAAAAACCTGTACTGTGAAAAAAATTCAGTTGGTAGTGGCACTTTGTTTGGATAAACTTTATTTTGTGTACGGTTAGGCACGCATGTACATGCACTCTTCTCGCTGTCTATTTTTTACATCTCTTCTTCATACAGTGGTAAAGAAGGCAAATAACAGTAAAGATATTCACACATCATTCAACACACAGGCTTCTCAGCCACAAGCACCACCTGCACGATGTGTTTGTGCACCATACATTACACAGAACATTTCGATTAACTGCAGTCTCAAGTGCCCAATGTTAAAGGTCTAACACGGCTTCAAGTGTGTATTGGGCACTGTTTTGTCAGGCACCCAATATATTTTCTTCTTTGAAGAGAATATTTAGTAACATCTGGGTGCTTGCTATGCGCACCTTTCTGGTAGTTTTAGAATCGCACTCAACAAAACTCCTGCGATATCCATCCAAATTAGTATAACGAAAGGTGCATAGTACTAAATGTACTGTCGGGAACAAATAGAGACTACTTAACAATACCACGTGTTAAAACAATTTTATGTGGATAATAAATGCATATTTTCTCAGATAAGGGGATTCAAGTAATATTAGTCTCAGTAAATTACAGCTGTACATCTTCAAATTCTAAATGAACATGTCAACAAAATTTTATGCAAATTTGTCTTTACTTTGGAATCATGTGATTGCCAAACTGCACCTAGCTCGTGCAGGAAGAATATTTGACAGAAGCTTCATAAGCGGCACCAGTTTAAAGATATTCCAGATGCAGTGACATCCTGCTCTCTATTCTACGCGCCTAACTATGTTTGGTCAGTGTGTGAAAGCTTTGCGTGCAACGTTTAATTCTAGTGCACATTTCTTGAAGGTGCTGCCAATTGACGTACTTACTAAGAAATACTTTCCCGACTGGCTAGCTTTGACTTTCATTACTACATGGCCTCTAAAAGTAATAGGTAAAAATCTAATGAGCAAGCTGTTTGCATGTTCATAAGCAATTTCAATATATGCACCTGATGTCCACCACAGCAAATAATGGATTACTGGAATAAATGCACAAATATATACAACTCTTTTTTTTTACATTTACTTGACTGAAACACATGGTATCTGTATGTGTTACTGCAGTGTTGCAGTATATGTATACTACCTGATGTCCTGAGAGAGCCAGATGGTCTGGCATCCATTTCCAAGTTACAACACAGACGTATCTGTGCACTCCAGTGCAGTTTGCACTCCTTGAGAAGCTTTTGTTTCCACCGGATATAAAACCGCTAAGAGTAAGAGGTTTCTGGCTTGGTAACAAGTGAAATAAGACCTAGGTGCCTCCATAATGCCAAACAGCTTAAGTGCTGACTAGTAAAAGAAGCCTGTGGATTGAAATATATAAATCCCTTGCCGTCACAAAAAGTGCATGTTTTCTTGTTAAGTAATTTATTTAATGTACCTTAGACTCTTCAAGGAAGCATTGTGTAAGGGGGGGTTACATGACCAATAACACAATACTACATAACTTCCGTCACAAGCTTGAGGTGAATTTTTTGCAGTAGTGCTGTATTATGGATTAGTCCGATTAGTCCATAATTTGTTCATTTTGTGATGTGTTGCACTTTCTTCTTCACTTGCAGTCAAATGCTCTTTTAGTGCTTTTTTGCAAACCTGCTATGGTCTCAGTAGAGACTGGCAGTATTGTAAATAAATAAAATAAATAAATAAATATTTTGTTGTGTTGCATATTTTTGTTCACTTGCATTGGAACCTTGTTTTGTATTTTGCAATTTGCTTTGTTGCATTACATTTTGATGTTACTAGTTTGCTTGTACTTTCATTGTAATAACTAAACCCCCCTTACTCAATGCCCTTTGGGCCTGTAAGGTATTTTAAATAAATACATAATCATTCTCGGAAATAAAAGTCTTGAAGCAATCTCATGCCAATAATTAAAAAGTGAGCAGTTCCGATCATTTCAAGTTAATCAAGTGCAACACATAGTGCAAAGAGAGTTAAGGCACCGAAACTGCAATTTCTATCATGAAGAAATCTTTAAATTATTAAATAAAAAATGTCAATGTGTTGTATATGTGTATACAGTAGGTCCAGTATGGGCTACATTTTACAGTGCTGTTGTTAAATATGTGCTTGCTGTAAATGATACTTGATCTCTGAAACACCCTACCCAGCACTTGTATCAAACAGTAATGAGGACAGCCATTCTTTTATGAAAAAGATGCATTTTTATTGCACAACCAGAAATTACATTCAACGATGTATATATGCATCTCAGTATGTCTATTCTTAAACAGTAATTACTCTACTTCTTGGGTGACATGGTAAAAACTGCAATACACAATGCAACCAAAAGAAAAAGGCTTAGTCTTCCACACCAAAAACAAAATTGCTCAACACCAGTGATAAGCTACCACTAATAGTATTATAGTTGAAAGGCTCACACTAGCACGTTGCTCAGAGAGGAGAAAAAAATAGACTAATGTAAGTGCATGTTGAAGATTTCACCTTTTACATTTTTTAAATTTGTCAGACTTGGCTGCAAAATTCGTTCAGGTTCACAGTAGTACCAACTGTAATTACTAATTGAACCAAGGTGATCAGTGATTTGCAAGTCTGTAACCTTATATCTTAATAATTTATAATGCATGTACTGCTGCCTTGCTTGTGCTCTCAACTATGTGCACAGGCAGCATTTTCAGCCAACTACATACCCAGCCACTCGCCGAACAAGCTGACTGGACAGGTGGTCTAGCCTGCAAGATAAAAATGTGACACGTTTCACAGGTCAGCCAAGAAACCAACTAGCCCACCTTGCACCTGAAAATTGCTTTGCTTAGGCACTGAAACGAAATGGCTTCATTTTCCCATTTTTCCCCTCGAAGAATTATCTACACAGTCTAAGGGTACTTTTGTCCTCGTCACGGTCATTAGAACGGCTTTCATTGTCTTGACAATTGTCACTGCTCACAACCTCCCCATGCTAAGTGATACACTCCGAGAAAAGTGGCCCTCGTAATTACTAGTTTTATGGTACATGAGTATCCACAAAAAGCTTGAGGGGCCCGGAAACACTTTCTATGAAAACTGAAATATGCATTGCAGCGAGCGCATTGCCCTTCCCAAAGGCTTGCCAGAAATAATTTTTCAGATTGGCCGAATATTTTCGGAGATACGAAAAGGATTCTGCATAGTTGTCACCTTTTTGGTTATTATTATCATCATCATCATCAGCCTGGTTACGCCCACTGCAGGGCAAAGGCCTCTTCCATATTCCTCCAACAACCCCGGTCATGTACTAATCGTGGAAACTGCAAACTTCTTAATCTCATCCGCCCACCTAACTTTCTGCCGCCCCCTGCTACGCTTCCCTTGCCTTGGAATCCAGTCCGTAACCCTTAATGACCATCGGTTATCTTCCCTCCTCATTACATGTCCTGCCCATGCCCATTTCTTTTTCTTGATTTCAACTAGGATGTCATTAACTGGCGTTTGTTCCCTCACCCAATCTGCTCTTTTCTTATCCCTTAACGTTACACCTATCATTCTTCTTTCCATAGCTCATTGCGTCGTCCTCAATTTGAGTAGAACCCTTTTCGTAAGCCTCCAGGTTTCTGCCCCATAGGTGAGTACTGGTAAGACACAGGTAAGACTTTTCTCTTGAGGGATAATGGCAACCTGCTGTTCATGATCTGAGAATGCCTGCCAAACGCACCCCAGCCCATTCTTATTCTTCCGATTATTTCAGTCTCATGATCCGGATCCGCAGTCACTACCTGCCCTAAGTAGATGTATTCCCTTACCACTTCCAGTGCCTCACTACCTATCGTAAACTGCTGTTCTCTTCCGAGACTGTTAAACATTACTTTAGTTTTCTGCAGATTAATTTTTAGACCCACTCTTCTGCTTTGCCTCTCCAGGTCATTGAGCATGCATTGCAATTGGTCCCCTGAGTTACTAAGCAAGGCAATATCATCAGTGAATCGCAAGTTACTAAGGTATTCTCCATTAACTTTTATCCCCAATTCTTCCCAATCCAGGTCTCTGAATACCTCCTGTAAACATGCTGTGAATAGCATTGGAGAGATCGTATCTCCGTCTGACGCCTTTCTTTATTGGGATTTTGTTGCTTTCTTTGTGGAGGACTACGGTGGCTGTGGAGCCGCTATAGATATCTTCCAGTGTTTTTACATACGGCTCATCTACACCCTGGTTCCGTAATGCCTCTATGACTGCTGAGGTTTCGACAGATTCAAACGCTTTCTCGTAATCAATGAAAGCTATATATAAGAGTTGGTTATATTCCGCACATTTCTCTATCACCTGTTTGATAGTGTGAATATGATCTATTGTTGAGTAGCCTTTACGGAATCTTACCTGGTCCTTTGCTTGACAGAAGTCTAAGGTGTGCCTGATTCTATTTGCGATTACCTTAGTAAATAGTTTATAGGCAACGGACAGTAAGCTGATCGGTCTATAATTTTTAAAGTCTTTGGCGTCCCCTTTCTTATGGATTAGGATTATGTTAGCGCTTTTCCAAGATTCCGGTACACTCGACGTCATGAGGCCTTGCGTATACAGGGTGGCCAGTTTCTCTAGAACAATCTGCCCACCATCCTTCAACAAATCTGTTGTTACCTGATCCTCCCCAGCTGCCTTCCCCCTTTGCATATCTCCCAAGGCTTTCTTTACTTCTTCCGGCGTTAACTGTGGGATTTTGAATTCCTCTAGACTATTTTCTCTTCCATTATTGTCGTAGGTGCCACTGGTACTGTATAAATCTCTATAGAACTCCTCAGCCACTTGAACTATCTCATCCATGTTAGTAATGATATTGCCGGCTTTGTCTCTGAACGCATACGTCTGATTCTTGCCAATTCCTAGTTTCTTCTTCACTGTTTTTAGGCTTCCTCTGTTTCTGAGAGCATGTTCAATTCTATCCATATTATACTTCCTTATGTCAGCCGTCTTACACTTGTTGATTAACTTCGAAAGTTCTGCCAGTTCTATTCTAGATGTAGGGTTAGAGGCTTTCATACATTGGCGTTTCTTGATCAGATCTTTCGTCTCCTGCGATAGTTTACTAGCATCCTGCCTAACGGAGTTACCACCAACTTCCATTGCACACTCCTTAATGATGCCCACAAGATTGTCGTTCGTTGCTTCAACACTAAGGTCCTCTTCCCGAGTTAAAGCCGAATACCTGTTCTGTAGCTTGTTCTGGAATTCCTCTATTTTCCCTCTTACCGCTAACTCATTGATCGGCTTCTTATGTACCAGTTTCTTCCGTTCTCTTCTTAGGTCTAGGCTAATTCGAGTTCTTACCATCCTGTGGTCACTGCAGCGCACCTTGCCGAGCACGTCCACATCTTGTATGATGCCAGGGTTAGCGCAGAGTATGAAGTCAATTTCATTTCTAGTCTCGCCATTCGGGCTCCTCCACGTCCACTTTCGGCTATCCCTCTTGCGAAAGAAGGTATTCATTATCCTCGTGTTATTCTGTTCCGCAAACTCTACTAATAACTCTCCCCTGATATTCCTAGTGCCTATGCCATATTCCCCTACTGCCTTGTCTCCAGCCTGCTTCTTGCCTACCTTGGCATTAAAGTCGCCCATTAGTATAGTGTATTTAGTTTTCACTCTACCCATCGCCGATTCCATGTCTTCATAGAAGCTTTCGACTTCCTGGTCATCATGACTGGATGTAGGGGCATAGACCTGTACAATCTTCATTTTGTACCTCTTATTAAGTTTCACAACAAGACCTGCCACCCTCTCGTTAATGCTATAGAATTCCTGTATGTTACCAGCTATATTCTTATTAATTCTCTTCTCCGGTTCTGAATTGCCCTTGAGAGTTTTTTTGGTGTTTCACAATATCTGTCAGTGTTTATTGCTGTCTCAACAGGCAGAAAGTTGACCAACAGTACCCTTTTCTAGTCCCAAAACACAGTTGCCATGACTTTATCGGCAGACTGTGTTAGAATTTTTGTGGCTGGGGCAAAGAGGGATGCCGCAACTTGTGGGACTGTTTTGTCTCAGGTGTAAAGTGGAATGCCATGGTACCCATCTTGGACACACCTTCCGATATTGCAACGTTTCCATTAAAATCCTGTGGATGGTGCTTCGGGAAGCCCCGGGAACCAAAATGCAGAGAGTACCCAGAGTGACCCTCCGATCTTCATGCATGACCTCAATCTTCGCAACTGTCTCTTCGGAAACGGACGCCCTACCGCTCCTTTCTTTGTCGTGAATTTCAGTACAGCCGGCTGTAAACTCTCTACACCACTTGCAAACGTTCTTGACATCCATGCACAAGTGGTCATACACTTCCATCAATTACCTATGAATTTCAACCTGCTTAACGCTTTTTGCATTAAAAAATTTAATAACTGCGCAAACTTCACACTTGGCAGTAGTGTTCAACGGGAGCTTCATTTTCAATGGCTGCCAAACCAAGACTGAGCATCCGAGCAAAGCGCACACGGGCTTATTTGAGAGTGGAGGAAGCGCCACTCACAACAGTGTGGTGAACACCGTATTAACAGTTTCTCTATGTCCCCCAAAAATAGGAGAACTTTCATTTGGAATTTTCCTCGTATGTAGAATAACAAAATCGAAATTACATTCATATTGTATTCCAAGCTCGCTGTTTTTCTGTTAGTAAGGAAAAGCGACTAATATCACACCTTTTTTGCCTCTTTTAAGCCACGAAATGACATGAGCTTGGGTTTTCAGTAGGGGGTGTGCAAATATAAAAATGTTTGAATATGATTACTTACAATCAAACATCAAATGATATGCACATGCATTTATTAGCAAGTTGGTTTAACATGTTGGAACACTGCAATTACATTGTCATTGGTACAAAAATAAACTAGTAAGGTATACTAAAAGATTGTTATCTCTTGAAAATTGAATAATTTCCGCTGGTTGTCTGTTCTCACCAACCTGTGCCCTGTTATACTGCATGAATGTCCTGGAAACTCAGGGGCATTTGACCCTGTACCAGCCGAAACTCATCGAATTTGCTGACAAGCAATAAGCTCAGGATTGCAACCTGCAAAAGAGTGCACCCTCGCTGTTTACAAATCTGTGTCCTTTGCCAGAGAGAGGTTAGCTTCGCTGCACAGCTTAGAAGTCCAGCGGCTAAGCATGTTTTACAAATGAAATTTTGCCAGCTGCACAAAATCGCGAAATTCAGCACAAAATCACGCACTTGCTTACCTTGGTTAAAACCAAACATTATAAAGCGTATTTACTCCTGCACCGAAAGAAATATATTCAATTTATTTCAAATATTCCTATCCAATAGAATATTCAAAAATTATAGAGTACCTATTGTCGAGTCGAGTATGATTAAAAATATTCAATATTTTTGAATATTCGCACACCCCTAGTTTTCAGGGCTCCTGTATCAATATTTCACCTACCATATGTTAAGGTAGCAAGCACACAAGAGAGCGCAAAGCAAGCTGGTGAAGGCTGGTCTGGGAAACTACTACTGGCACTGCTCTCTAAAATGCTTCGTTTATATGACCGGTGCACCAGCCAGTGGGAAATCGCAACGACACCGCTGTTGTAGAGGAGTCGTGTGTGTGATCAGTTAATGACAGTTACAAAAGAGGTCCAGAATATTTTTTTTGTTAACATATTTGTATTAGACAGAAAAACCTATCCACACATTGTAACCGAGACTACTTTCCCCACATACGTCTTTGTTTCACACAGAAAAAATCTTGAATAAGATGAAGTGCAAAAATGTCACATCCATGTTTCAGAATGTTCTAACTTAAAAAGCGAGTGGTATAGAGAATACAGTTTTGTACACATTGAAAAGTCATCTATACAACCTCTCTCACAGAATTAAGGTAAGTTGAGTTTAATCATAGCACGGCATGAACAAAAATGCTAACTTTCCACTTTCACATACAAGAAAAAATTGGTGGCTTATTTGGCATTTTGAAATGGTGGGTTAAACTTCAAAGAATTCATGCAGGAACTCCACAGGTGTAGTCCAAGTATGCATAATCATTGTGCCACTTGCTCATCTCCATGCAACCCAGTACCACCATCAATCTTATCAAACCTGATCCTGCCAGTCATTATAAATGCTTATCAACCCTTATAAGTCATTATAAATCTTATCGCAATCGATTGGCTCCTTATTAACATTTATCTGTCCTTATGGGACACAATCCAACTGCTATCAACTACTATCAACCTCACTAGTATTGCTCTGATCATTATAAGCCCTTTTTAGCACTTCATCCACCCACATTGAACCAGTAGCAACCGTGGCAAGACCAATGCTACCCATCATCACTCCTTATATCAATTCATTGACTCCTTGTGTATCTGTGCTGCGAGATGCGAAGCACACGAGCCCTTGGAGATCAGTGGCATTTCGGTCGGTGAAGGAACCCTCAATGCAAGGCGCATCACGTGACCACTGAAATGCATTGTGGATGTGGCATGTTTGGCATTACATTTTCCCAAAGTCTGAGTTTTCATGATATGCACAACGCTCCAAGATGGCTCTACGTGTGGTTCTATAGATGGCTTTTATTCCACCATCATCAAATCTTTCAAAAGCCTTCACAGAAACTGTTCTTGACATTTGTTTTGTACTGCCGGTACAACATTCATATGGTTCAGCTATATTCAGCAAGCGTGGGTATATAGCCCAGTGCATAAGAAACTCAGTATTAGAGTGCGGGGAGCCCGGACCTCAAACTGCAATTCAAGGCCGTCCAGAGGGCCCAAGAACTGGCGGAGCGTCACCACGTTCCCGTCCCGATTTGGGCGTCGCCTACGGTTTCGGCCCAAAGAGCTCGCCGCGTGCGATCTCCAACGGCTTAGACCCCTCAGGACCTCAATAAAGTTCTTGACTGACTGGAGTGTGGGGTGTTAGGTTCAAAATTCAATATTGCCAACATTTTTCTTTTCGAATTTATTTTGTTTTACACATTAATTTCTTTATAGCGATTCATCTTACATGACGGATGGATGGGTTTCCTGGTTGGGTATGCCTAGAACTGCTTACATATGGAAAATCTTTTGCTCTATTTGTAATGTGCTACATAACTTACAAAAGAGTGTATTTACCATTTTCTTTAACGCTAGGAACTGGATGGTAAATGTAAAAAAAAATCATAAGTCAGAATATCAACTATTTTTGTCTTCAAAAAATACAAATAATTTCCGATTTCTGTAAAATTACTTGAGGTTCATCTCTTGTGATCAGTTTCCTGCAAAATTATGTTGCTATGTTTTGTTATTGATAAAAATATGCAACATATATACTAAGGTACTCACTTCACTGTTCAACGATGGGGGTAGTTATCAAGGTCAACAGCATACTTATTCCAATTTTGTTTCCAAGAAAACAAATTTCACAGTAGCTGGAGTTGGTGGAAATCATGCACAGGCAGCCAGAATCATTATTGTGATAAAGGGCCGTTTTGAAGCTATGACGAGGCTATAGAGATCGATTAATTTATCATTCAAAAAATAAATTATGGGTTTTTTCTGCTTATGAGGCACGCCGTAGTGGAGGACTCCAGAAATTTTGACCACCTGGGGTTCTTTAACGTGCACCTAAATGGCCGTTTTCGCATTTCACCCCCATCGTAATGCGGCCACCGTGGCCGGGATTAAATCCTGCGACCTCATGCTCAGCAGCCCAACACCATAGCCACTGAGCAACCACGGCGGGTTTATCATTCAAAGCTTGGGTTGAGAGGTCTGTGTCTGATGAAGTTATATGAAAGTGGAAGAACCGTAGCTTTAGGTTTAAGACTTCGGAATGTAATTATTTGTGTTATTTGTGCCCAGTAAGTAACCATTCAGAGAAGTAAGTACTAATGCAAACCGAACATTCTTTTTTCAATCTGTGCATGCACACTGCACAACATATAAGGAATTTCATTGGTCAGGTCGCACAACGTAATGTTATTTCACATACTGAATTCACCTTAGTTCAATAGATCTATAGCGAAATGTTTAATGTGTAGAAAACTACTCTCTATACCATGCGCTCTTCCAGTTGCAAAATTTTGCGGCCTGATAATGCGATTTTAGCACTTTTTTACAGTTGAGATTTTTTCTGTGACAAAGTAGTCTCTGTCCTATTCTGTGGGATGGTTTTCGTGCCTAAAATAAATATTTGGAACTGCTTCTACAATCTGTCCTTGTCTAAACACACCCAGCCGACTCCTCCACTGCAGTTGCGTCACTTCCCACTAGGCATATTGTCACGTGGTGGTGACGTTAAGAACACAGTAGCGATACTGTGAACAAGAAAACTAACTTTTATTGGGCGAACCTGTGCCCACAAAACAGGCTACACTTATAGCACAACGATAGCAGCGAACACGGTCGGCGATCGTCGAAAATCTGATCAGCGGGTCAAGCGCGTCGGCTTTTATACAGCAATCATCGAATGTTCCAGATTAAACGTTGGGACCCGCATGCCTTCTAAAATGTTCTACACCATTCGTGTCAAGCGATGAAATCAGATAACACAACGTTCAGCGACGACAGACAGCGGATAGAAGCATCGATAACTTTCCAGAAACTTCGGATACATGCAGGCGCGTCCCGCGCTGTACGATAACATTTGTTAGGCGACAAAACTTGTCGCCCGATAAAGACAAGTACACGTGTCAATACCCCCCTCTTAAAAAGCATCGACCCGATGCTGCAAACAATCTAAAATTATAAGTAAGCACTCATAGCAAAGAAAAAAAAATAAGGAAAGTTCGTTAGCGTCCGTAAAATGGTTTAAGACGCACCACGTGGACCACTTCAGGTCGTGCGCGACGTCGCTGTGAATGCGAAATGCCGTCTGGCACGACCTCATAGTCCAGTGCGCCAATACGTCGGATGACCTTGTAGGGTCCGAAATAGCGTCGGAGTAGTTTCTCACTGAGTCCTCTTCGGCGTATCGGTGTCCAAACCCAAACACGGTCGCCGGGCTGGTACTCAACAAAGCGTCGTCGGAGGTTGTAGTGTCGGCTGTCGGTCCTCTGTTGGTTCTTGATCCGTAGGCGGGCGAGCTGTCGGGCTTCTTCGGCGCGCTGGAGATAGCTAGCGACGTCAACATTCTCTTCGTCAGTGACGTGGGGCAGCATGGCGTCGAGCGTCGTCGTCGGGTTCCTGCCGTAAACCAGCTTAAACGGCGTGATCTGTGTTGTTTCTTGCACCGCCGTGTTGTAAGCGAATGTTACGTACGGCAGGACGGCATCCCAGGTCTTGTGTTCGACGTCGACGTACATCGCTAGCATGTCGGCGAGGGTCTTATTCAGCCGCTCCGTAAGACCATTCGTCTGTGGGTGGTAGGCCGTGGTCCTCCTGTGCCTTGTCTGACTGTATTTCAGAATGGCTTGAGTGAGCTCTGCTGTAAAGGCCGTTCCTCTGTCGGTGATGAGGACTTCTGGGGCGCCATGTCGAAGCAGGATGTTTTCGACAAAGAATTTCGCCACTTCGGCTGCGCTACCTTTCGGCAGTGCTTTAGTTTCAGCGAAGCGGGTGAGGTAGTCTGTCGCCACGACGATCCACTTATTTCCGGTTGTTGATGTCGGAAAGGGTCCCAGCAAGTCCATCCCGATCTGCTGGAATGGTCGGCAAGGAGGCTCGATTGGCTGTAGTAATCCGGCTGGCCTTGTCGACGGTGTCTTGCGTCGCTGACAGTCTCGGCATGTTCTGACATAACGGGCGACGTCGGCGGTAAGGCGCGGCCAATAATACTTTTCTTGTATCCTCGATAGTGTCCGGGAAAAACCGAGGTGTCCAGCGGTCGGATCGTCATGCAGGGCGTGCAATACTTCTGGACGAAGTCCTGACGGGACAACAAGAAGGTAGTTGGCGCGGACTGGTGAAAAGTTCTTCTTCACGAGGAGATTGTGTTGAAGCGTGAAGGAAGATAATCCGCGCTTAAATGCCCTGGGGACAACGTCGGTGTGCCCTTCCAAATATTCCACCAGGCCTTCTAGCTCCGGGTCTGCCCGTTGCTGTTCAGCGAAGTCTTCCGCGCTTATCATGCCAAGGAAGGCGTCGTCATCTTCGTCATCTTGCGGCGGCGGGTCAATGGGGGCGCGTGATAGGCAATCGGCATCGGAGTGTTTTCGTCCGGACTTGTAGGTGACAGTGATGTCGTATTCTTGTAGTCTGAGGCTCCACCGCGCCAGTCGTCCTGAAGGATCCTTTATACTCGCTAGCCAACACAACGCGTGATGGTCACTGACGACTTTGAATGGCCTGCCATAAAGATAAGGGCGAAATTTAGCTGTAGCCCAAACGATGGCGAGGCATTCCTTTTCGGTCGTAGAATAGTTGCCTTCCGCTTTTGACAGTGACCGGCTAGCGTAAGATATCACCTGTTCAACTCCGTTTTTCCTCTGGACTAGAACGGCACCGAGGCCTAGGCTACTGGCCTCAGTATGGATTTCTGTATCGGCGTACTCGTCGAAGTGCGCAAGCACCGGCGGCGACTGCATGCATCGTTTGAGTTCTTCAAATGCGTCGGCCTGCGGCGTTTCCCACTTGAACTCAACATCACATTTAGTTAGACGTGTCAACGGCTCGGCGATGCGTGAAAAGTCCTTGACAAAGCGCCTGTAGTAGGCACACATGCCAAGGAATCTACGCACTGCCTTCTTGTCGGTGGGCTGCGGGAACTTTGCGATGGCGGCTGTTTTCTGGGGGTCGGGGCGTACTCCGGATTTACTGATGACGTGGCCTAGGAACAGAAGCTCGTCGTAAGCGAAGCGGCATTTTTCTGTCTTCAGAGTGAGCCCTGATGACTTGATGGCCTCTAGTACTGTTGTAAGCCGCCTAAGGTGATCGTCGAAATTTTCGGCGAAGACGACGACGTCATCCAAGTAAACAAGGCAGGTCTGCCACTTCAATCCTGCTAACACCGTGTCCATGACGCGCTGGAAAGTTGCAGGCGCCGAGCAGAGTCCGAATGGCATGACCTTGAACTCGTAGAGGCCGTCTGGCGTGATGAAGGCGGTCTTTTCGCGATCTCTCTCGTCGACTTCTATTTGCCAGTAGCCAGACTTGAGATCCATCGACGAGAAGTACTTAGCGTTGCAGAGCCGATCCAATGCGTCGTCTATTCGTGGAAGGGGGTATACGTCCTTCTTCGTGATCTTGTTCAGACGACGATAATCGACGCAGAAACGTAGGGTTCCGTCCTTTTTCTTCACCAGGACAACAGGGGATGCCCACGGGCTTTTCGACGGCTTGATGATGTCGTCGCGCAGCATTTCGTCGACTTGTTCTCTTATAGCTTCGCGTTCTCGCGGCGAAACTCGGTAAGGGCTTTGGCGGAGTGGTCGAGCGTACTCCTCGGTGATTATGCGATGCTTGGCGACTGGTGTTTGTCGAATCCTCGATGTCGTCGAAAAGCAGCCTTTGTATTGTCGGAGCAGACTTCTGAGCTGCTGTTGCTCAATCACTGGGAGACTTGTATTAATGTCGTAGTCTGGTTCGGGAACCATGGTCGTCGGGGTAGATGCGGCGGAACCCGAGAGGACAAACGCATTACTGGTTTCCACAATTTCCTCGATGTACGCGATCGTCGTGCCCTTGTTGATGTGCTTGAACTCGTGGCTGAAGTTTGTCAGCAACACTTCAGTTTTCCCTTCATGCAGTCGAGCGATCCCTCTTGCGACGCAAATTTCACGGTCTAGCAGGAGACGTTGATCGCCTTCGATGACACCTTCTACGTCAGCGGGTATTTCGGTGCCGACCGAAATAACAATGCTGGAGCGGGGCGGGATGCTCACTTGGTCTTCGAGCACACTCAAGGCGTGGTAACTACGAGGGCTCTCCGGCGGTATCGCTTTATCTTCCGACAGCGTTATTGACTTCGACTTCAGGTCGATGACTGCGCCGTGTTGGTTCAGGAAGTCCATACCGAGAATGACGTCTCGTGAACACTGTTGGAGGATAACGAAGGTGGCAGCGTAAGTCCGGTCATGAACGGTTATTCTTGCCGTGCAGATTCCAGTCGGCGTAATGAGGTGTCCTCCAGCGGTCCGAATTTGGGGGCCCTCCCATGCAGTCTTAACCTTCTTCAACTGGGCGGCGATGTGTCCACTCATTACGGAGTAATCGGCCCCTGTGTCGACTAAGGCAGTGACTGCGTGGCCGTCTAGAAGTACATCGAGGTCGGTGGTTCTTTGTCTGGCGTTGCAGTTTGGTCTTGGCGTCGGATCACGGCTGCGTCGTGTTGAACTGAAGCTGGAACGTCGCGTCGTCAAGTCGTCGTTCGTCGGTGTAGTCTTGCCTTCCTGACTTCGTCGGGACGGCGGCGTGTCGTTGTTATGTCGTCGAGATCGTTTCGTCGGCGGCGGAGGATCTTCGTCAGTTCGACGAACAGCAACCGCACCTCCATCGGTTGCTGCTTTTAGTTTTCCGGATATGGGCTCGCTGACCGGCCCCGGGCTGGGCCAGTGTATGGTCGGCGCTGCGGCGACAGGTAGCGGCCTGGTGATGGCGAACGGGACGGCCGTCGAGGGCTCCACTGAGTAGCGGCGAGGTAATCGGCGATGTCACGTGGGCGCTCGCCAAGCTGTGGACGCGGCGCGTTGACGGCGAAACCTCGCAGTCCCATCTCCCGGTACGGACATCGTCGGTAGACGTGACCCGCTTCTCCGCAGTGGTAGCAGAGCGGGCGGTGGTCAGGAGCACGCCAGATGTCCGTCTTCCTCGCGTAGGTGCGCTGGGCGACGGGTGGTCGTGCTGGCGGCGGCGGCGGCGGACGACGAAACTGTGGCGTGACAGGGCCCTGGCGTGGTCGCGGAGGGGGTCCTTGACGGCGTGCGACGGCGGCGTAGGTCATCGCTTGCGGCTCACGCTGCGGCGATTCAGGGGCTACTCCAAGTTGTTGTTGGAGTTCGTCACGCACGGCGTCGGCAATCGAAGCCACTTGAGGCTGTGATGATGGGAACAGCTTTTGTAGCTCCTCCCGCACGACAGCTCGGATAGTCTCGCGTAGGTCATCGGCGGCCAGTGACTGAACTCCGACGTAGTTTGTCGAGGTCGTGCGGCGGTCGAATTGCCGGTTTCGCATCTCGAGTGTCTTCTCGATGCTGGTGGCCTTGTGAAGAAACTCGTCGACGGTCTTCGGTGGGCTTCGTACCATTCCGGCAAAAAGTTCCTCCTTCACACCACGCATCAGCAGGCGGACTTTCTTCTCCTCGGGCATTTCAGGGTCGGCGTGGCGGAAGAGACGGCTCATTTCTTCCGTGTAGATCGCGGTCGTCTCATTAGGTAGCTGCACCCGGGTTTCTAGTAGCGCTTGGGCTCGTTCTCGGCGTACGACGCTTGCGAATGTCTTCAGGAAGCCGCTTCGGAAAAGTTCCCAGGTTGTTAAGGTGGCTTCTCGGTTTTCGAACCACGTCCTGGCCGCGTCCTCCAAAGCGAAGAACACATATCGCAGTTTGTCGTCGCTGTTCCAGTTGTTAAAGGTAGCGACTCTTTCGTACGTCTCAAGCCAGCTTTCCGGGTCCTCGAAAGTTGAACCGCGGAACGTCGGAGGCTCCCTGGGCTGCTGCAGCACGACGGGTGACGCTGGTGCTGCCATTGGGGTGGACTTGGTGGCCATCCTTCTAGTCGTCTCGGGCAAAAGTCCGTGTTCCGGGGGCAGTCCTTGCAGCCTGCGGCTACCTCGCTGGTTCTTGTCGACGTTGGTGTCTTCCGAGTGAGGGCTTGGGTCACGGCTTTGTGGGGGCGTCCGGTGCATGAACGCAAAGCACCTCCACCAGATGTCACGTGGTGGTGACGTTAAGAACACAGTAGCGATACTGTGAACAAGAAAACTAACTTTTATTGGGCGAACCTGTGCCCACAAAACAGGCTACACTTATAGCACAACGATAGCAGCGAACACGGTCGGCGATCGTCGAAAATCTGATCAGCGGGTCAAGCGCGTCGGCTTTTATACAGCAATCATCGAATGTTCCAGATTAAACGTTGGGACCCGCATGCCTTCTAAAATGTTCTACACCATTCGTGTCAAGCGATGAAATCAGATAACACAACGTTCAGCGACGACAGACAGCGGATAGAAGCATCGATAACTTTCCAGAAACTTCGAATACATGCAGGCGCGTCCCGCGCTGTACGATAACATTTGTTAGGCGACAAAACTTGTCGCCCGATAAAGACAAGTACACGTGTCAATATACACTGGTCATGTAAATGGGATGAATTTCAGATATCAAGCTTAATTAGAGAGCAGTGGCAGTAGTACTTTACCCAGACTAGCCTTATGCTTGTGTCATACAGGCACCCACAAACTTCTTTACGATAAAAGAGTTCGACCTCAAGGAAGTAGTGATTGTGTACGGCCTATAAAAGAAACCGTGAGAGGTGCATTCAGTACAACAATGTAACTTACTGCTAATTATGCTTGTAGCTATTACAGTGAACACTCCTTCCACAAAAATATTCAATATATTTGATGCATGAAAGATACACCTCGTTAAAAAACAAAATGCGCTCGCTAAACAGCAGTGCTGACAGCCACACTAGCCACCCTGTGCTTATCGACATTTTCCTTTGCGGTCTAGTGAGTAGGCTCTGCGTTCTGCAACCTAAACTGCTGCAAACTATACTAAAACGCAACATTTCATGCAATGGTCACCTTGTGAGCTTTCTTATTTGGTCTACCCCTGCATGACTAGCACGACAAAGGCTGCACTTACATTTACCCAACGCAAGTGGGCAGTAAAAAATTGGGCTGACTGAGCCCCACGTGACCGCGCTTACATGAACTCGCTTCTGACAAGTCCAGACAACGATGGCACATGGTGTCGAGCTGAGACACCAACGCGTCCTAACTGAGCTTCTGGTTCGTTTCTGTCTGCAGCAGCTCTATTCCATGGGTCTTATTGCTACGATGAGGTTGGGCTGCACAGTGCTTGTTTTGGCCTCATCTTGATGCTATTCCCGCTGCTGGCACCTAAATCGCGACATCACAGTGTTCCTGCACAAGTCTTGGCATTGGCGGGCCCGACCCTTCTACGTGTGCATACACGCTGCAAACAAGTTGGGCAGCCCAACTCAACACTTGTTCAGTCCAACCAGCTAATGTTTACATGAACTTGACAGGTACCGTATTTACTCAAATCTAGGCTCAGTCCCTAAAGTCCAAAGCCAACAAAAAAAAAATACTATATATTACCTCGAATGTAGGCCGAACAAGAAAAGTCAGGTCAGCGTTCACAAAATGCAAACAGCACTTATTGAATCTGAACGTGCAGAGCTCATTCAACGTCATCATCGCTGCTAGACTCGTCGCTATGTTCCTTGTCACTGTCACCTTCAAACAGTGCACTATCTTCGGTACCGTCAAGCACATTAGATAGGCTGCACTTTCTAAAATGCAGCACACGATCAAAGTACCTGGGATGTCGTCCCACGCTGCAGCTACCCAGCCCGCAAGCTGCGATTGTGATGCACGTTTGATGCTGCCCGTTGCCGTTAGCATGTGGTCTTCATCAGTCAACCAGTCCGTGTAATATTTCCGCAGACGATCCTTGAAAGGTTTGTTGATGCAGACATCAAGTGGCTGCAACTGGCCCGTCATGCCGCCCGGTATGACAGCGAGCATGACATTTCTTGGGAAAGTTTCTCGAGCAGGCAGTGTCTTCCTTTTAAATATCATATAAGGAGGGAGTTTATGTCCATCAGCTCTGCAGCACGGCATCACAGTTGCGTGCTGCTTCCCGTAGCCTGCAGAGTGCACCTTCACCTCCTTGGCACCCTTTTCATTCACGGTGTACGCCACTGGCATAACAAAATACACAGCCGTCTGGTCGGTGCTGTCGATTTGCCCAAGGTTATAGCCTGCTGCTTCTCTCTTTCGCAGCACGTAGCGCTGAAAAGCTATCAGCTTTTCTTCGAAATTGCTTGGCAGCTTCTGGGTGATTGAAGTGCGACATCGGAGGCTGAAGCCGAAGCACTTCATGAATTTCTGAAGCCAGCCCCGGCTGGCTTTGAAATCATTTCGCGTTAGGCCTCGCT
Organism: Dermacentor albipictus; assembly: GCF_038994185.2. NCBI lineage: Eukaryota > Metazoa > Arthropoda > Arachnida > Ixodida > Ixodidae > Dermacentor > Dermacentor albipictus. The sequence continues at coordinate 97,101 of NW_027225636.1, read as the reverse complement.
CCCTTGAAAGTTCCCTAGCTTTCGCTTGGAGCACTTCTGTTGTCACTGGAAGGGCGGCTGCTCTCTGCGTCCGAACAAAGTCAGCCAAAACTGTCTTCACTTCGTGGCGATGGCCTTTCTTTGGTCCGCTAAATACCATCCTTGTTGCGGCACACGCAAAAAGCTGCTGTTGTCCCTTTCAATGACAGACGTTTTTCTTGTCGACGCCAAAGTGCTGCCCGGCTTTAAGGTTCGACGATGCCTCTGCGGCTATCACAACTTTTTTGCTTTAAAGCGGCACTGTAGTGGCATCTCCTGCTTGGTGCCATCGTGATAACACCACGGCCGACACGACACAGGTCAAAATGGCGACCTCGCTTGTGTACGGTTGGCTACTGGCACGGCTAGTAGCGGCTGCGATACTGACTTTTCTAGATGGTGCTAGCTATGCACCATATTTAGCAGTTTCAATGAAAAACTGGCACGTTTTTTTAAAATCCTCGAATCTAAGCCGACCCTAGGTTTGGAATATGATTATTTGAAAACTATCGGCCTAGATTCGAATAAATATGGTATATTCCAGCCCGACAAGCCGGCTCAACCTGATTCTGTCGGGTTCATGTAAACACCCTGAAAGACGAAAAAAACACTGTGCCAAGCAGCCTAGGTCAAGGGTATTGTGCAGCAGCAAGTACAACTGCTGCTGAACTGTGCTTGAGCTTTTATTTAATTCAATACAAACATTCTAAACACACACAACAATAAAGTTTAATGCAAACAATCTCAATTTTACAACAACCAGTATGGGCACGAGAGTGCTCCATTTAGCCGTCGAGGGGTGTCGCCAATCTCCTTTGACCAAAAGCTCCATTAAGTTCCCTTAGCAGAAGGGTGACTGTGAGCCACCAAGTGCATCTCCCTCGAGATAAAGACGGCAATGTTAAAAGGAGTTTGTGGGTGCCCATGTCACAGGGGTATCAAACAGCTCGCTGTGCCCGCTCTCCCATGCTTGCTACCTTAACGTACCGTAAGTAAAATGTGGTTACCAGAGCCCCGAAAACCCAAGTCTGTCATTTCGTGAGTCGGAAGAGGCAACTGCAGAATCTGGGTCACTATTCTTTAGTAACAGAAAAACAGCGAGTTCGGAATGCAATGTGAATGTAACTTTGATATTATTACAACTACACACATCATAGGGCTCTAAAAAATAGGACCAATCTTTCTGCCTAAAATAATGCTGAATGTTCTTGCAGCACTAGATTTATGACTCCTGTGAGGGTGTACTGTAAAATTTTGGTGACTTCGCCATTTTCTTACAAAATAAATACGCAGTGTAGCTGCAAATTTTTTACGTTAATTTGCAAAAAACTTCTTCGAAGATTTGTCTGGAAATTTTTCGCTTCGCTGCCCTGTCTAAAATAGCCCCACATGGCCGCTGATCTCAGGGTCAATGAGAGGCGCTTGCTGAACAAGAAAAGTACAGCAACTTAAATAAAAAAAAAGATTGTGGGTGGCATAAATTTAAGTTTTTTTTGGGCCAGTAGTTCCAATAGTTTCTTATTACAAAAAATATGTTTGGCAGTGTACAAAGTTTTATTTTTGAAGTGATTGGTCTTCAAGTTTGCAAAATCTGAAAGTCGAAAGAATGCTCTTCTCCACGATTAGACTTTCTCCAAATTCGCGCTGAATTTCTTAACACAAAGGTTGATCGATTCTTTTCTATAGAGGGACTAGAGCACATGCCCACGTCATATAAAAACATTTCGCTGAGAAGGAATAGTCGGCACCCCCCCCCCCCAAGTGTGTCCTCATCTGAACACGCCTACGCCGTTATTTCTCACTTCCTAGTGGAATTCTTCATTTTTTTCTTTTTTTTTAACTGATGCTTACAGCTTGCCTGTCTTCTCGATTTTGCCTTACATCAAAGTCAAGAGCCGCAGCAGGCGAAAAGACACTCTTTCTTCCCTGCGCTCGGGGATAACACGTAACCTTTTTCGTCGTGTTCCTCTTCGTACATTGCTCTCAACACCATGTTACGTACTGACAACAAGAAAAGCAAATGAGAGCGATCAAGTAAGTTCCTAGCATTAGCCTATGATTCAACTCTGAAACAAGGGCGCTCGTACGAGAGACGCTTAGTCAAATGTGATGCACGCCAACAGAAACATCACAGCACTCCTAAATGATACTGCAATATAAGCAGTCATCGCAAAAAAACTTCATTTACCTTTCCTGGAACAAAAACCACGGTGAATTGTCATGCGAGTCGCGCAGTGTGCTGATGCTACTGGGGGACGCCATGTTTGAAACACTTCACAGAGAGGCCCCTGGTGACAGGAATCGAAAGTAACGGGAAGTGAAAACCCTATTAAAGTTTGTAAACCGTGTGCTCTACCAACAATTTCAGATTAGATCTATAAATGTTCGTGCTGTACTAAGCTACTGCAAAAGCCTTGCTTATGGCATTCACGTAACTAACGTAGCGGCCACATCATGTTAAACATCCGAACGTCGTAACGGCAACATGTGCGTGGAGAGGGCAAGTGGCATTTGGCGTTTTTTGCGCCGAAACCGAAACCGTAAAGTTCTCGCGCTCCAATTACCTGTAATGCCGTTTATTGTTTTATTTTTCGCGTTCCGCGCTTTTTAAAAGACTAAACTGCTTCTGCGCAGACATGGTGGGAGCCTACCTTAATCTTTCCAAAACGATAGCTGCTCATCGCGTTGCGCCCAGCTTTTTTCCTGCGGTGGCGATAGCAAATGGCTATCACATCCAGCGTGCGGGTAGCAGTGGTGTGTGGTACAAATGTTTACCACCGTTTAGCAAAACTGAGCCGGAATCTGGCTCAAATCAGCACAGAACAGCATAGGGAAAGCAGAAAGACGTCAGCTCATGGCAGCTTTCCAGAAGGTAGAGCAATGTTTCAGATAATTAATACTTTTGTTGCGTATACTTAGATACTAATTAGTAAAAAACCCTGAAATGATTTTGACGATTTTGTACAAACGTACTGAGTTGTTAGGGTAGATCTTTCTGATCGTTAATTGACATATCTAAGTGCTCCGCGTAAAGCCTGTAATTTATTATAAGGTTTTAAAAACGTACATTGCTACCAATCGCACCATGTCACTCGGCTGAATTTTCAGCCACCCCTAACTATTTGACGCAAGTTTTCCTAATGATGGCAGTATGGTGAGTTATCCCATAGGCTACCTTGAGCACATCATCTATAATTTTTCTAACTTTATGGTGAACAAATGTTCGTAATAATTGGAATGTTATTAATCTTTTCTATAAAAAGAAAGTAACACAACGAGAATGCACCAGGACAATTTCTCACTACACTTAAGCACTTGTGGCACAAAGCAAGTGTTTGCTTTTGTTACGTGTTTCGTGTAAACAAGAGCCCCACAGTCAGTGTTGATCTCGATCTTTACTTTCACAAGCACCATGGTTCACCCTTGTCACGTTGTGGGCCGCAAACCTAGCAACTGGCAATATGTCAAGCTGCAACCTTGTGTCCCTATGCAAGGAAGCAGACAAGCGGAGTGGCTACAGCGCAGACTGTTGCTATCTGATCGATGCCATTTTGCGCGTTTGTGGCCGTCACTTTACGCCTTAGAATTATTACCACAATAGTGTTTCGCATGTCCATTATTTGGGTAAATGCAAGCGCAAGCAGACTAGACCAGGCCATGTGACTGTGCCGTTTTACAGGATGAGCAGAAGTGCAAATGTGAATAGTCTGCACGGTGAAGCCACCTGGTTGCAAAAGCTCAACCAAGGACAGTAGCTGTAGCGAAGTCTATTATACTTTGATGCTGGTGTAAATTTTTCTCAGAAGCATAATCGTGGACACATAGTTTTTGTAAATCTTTAAAACGTTTTACACTTGGTTAAAGCAATATTAGCTCTTCGGGTGGTTAAGCTCTGTACCACCAGGTGGCTGGACCATGCAGACCAATCAGGCCACTCACATCTATGCCAAAGCTTTTTCATTAGCTTGAGTTTATGCCTCCACCCATCCTTTGAAACGCTCAGCTCGCTTGCGGTTACCGAAATATCAGACATGTTCAGCGCTGCGACAGAATGCTCGCAGCGCACGCTGCTTCGATAGCTCTCGCTCACACCGTGGGATCGACTGCCAAGCAGCTGGCGGAGAGGTTGGAGAGGCTTTGAGCGCTCGCTCCTAGACAAATGGAAGTAGATGACATGACCTGTCATCATGACGCAGAGCCAGTGAAGGCGGAGCTTAGCCCCGATCACTCGGTGAACAAGTTGAGGAGAAAATGCATCACTATGGAGGAGGGTAACTTGTACTCGTCCCTAGCTATCTTAACATGCGGCGCTTCCTACGAATTGCGATGTGAATAATCTACTGTAGCTGAACCCTATGCGTCTACAATATTTCTCCAAACTGTTTCAGGGGCCCTTTCAGTAGCAAGAAATTTAAGATATTTAAGAAGACTTGATGCAGTGTCATCAAAACCTCTGGCATGAAACTATGAACTACTGAAGTTATGTATCTATGAAGTCAAAGTGTTTTGGTCAGCTTAAATATTTTTTGTGCTCTAATTTTATCTTAGACTGGTAGGTGTACATTGGCTCGGAATGCTTGGATGTCAGGAGGCCTTAGTTTGCTCATTGAACATGGTTTATTAAATATGGCACACTGAACATTATGCAGCTACAGCAAACAATGAGACAATTATCGGAACTTCTGAGAACTGTTCACATTACCAAAATTTTGGGGACAGAACTTTTATCCAACAGCTGCCCTACGATGCCTATGTAACATGGATTCCTGCTTCAAGTGATATGCACCTTGAAATGTGTGTAGTACTTTGCACATTGTGAAGTGCTATAGATAGATAGAACAGATAGAATAGCTTTATTTCCATCTACTTGATGGAGGAGGCTGCAAGTAAAAGCTGCTCCAGTAGGCAGCTTGACGAGGCCCGCAGCCCCCTCTACAGAATATTCGGCAACAGCATACATGCAAGCACATATGCATCATACATACATATATACACATACATTGTATACATACATATATATACACATACTCGTAAGTACTCTCATGAACCCACATACTCGCATTTACACATGCACACCCATATCTATACAGAGCCACTGGTGACTAAACCAACAATACTTAGGATAGCTTGTGTGGTTCTCGTGGTGATACAAATGAGGCAAGAATACGCCGCTGAACATTATATACACACATATATATACATACACATGCATTCATATACCCGTATATGCATACACACTCGTATGCATACCTACACACACACACATATACAGAAGCATATATACACACTTTATATACATGCTAGCCGAGAGGATGTACACTCAACCAGTAATTTAAAAATCATGCATATACAAGTCTCTCAGTTGTTGGGCCGTTATTTGGGTGATATCAACGCCTAGATTATTATATTTATTTAGAAGCATTGGCATTGTGTGTGACAGCTTCTCCCTTAGATAATTTGTTCTGGGTGTGACCACCCACCATATCTCTTTATGACGGGTAACATAAAATTTGTCATTAAGTTCAAGGTTAGAAAGTTCTCGTAGAAAGGAGCAGTTCAGTTTTACTTCCCGCCTAAATGCAGTTGTTAACTTGTACTGGTATAACTTTAACACAGAAGTTATGTTGGCTTCCTGAAATAAGTTTATAGTATGGGAGTTGTAGGGGACATTAAAGAGCAGCCGAACAAACTTCTTTTGCAAGACAAGTAGTTTATGCAAATTAACAAAGGTAGTTGTACCCCATACCAATAAGCAATAATAGAGGTACGAATAAAAAAGCGAGTTATAAATGAGAAGTTTAACTTTAAACGGCAATAGTGATTTACATTCCACGTCACGCCGATGACCGTAGATAACTGGATTGTGACTGCGTCAATGTGTTCGTCCCAGAGCATATTACTCGAAAACGTTACGCCGAGAGTTCTCATACTAGTAACTATTTCTATCGTTTTTTCCCCGTACATAATGTTAATATTTGAATTCACTGGCTTATTTTTGGGCCTAAAGAGCACAGCTTTGGTTTTGTTTGTATTTATTTCTAATTGGTTCATTATTGACCAGTCCCTCAGCTTAGAGAGCATGAGGTTCGTTTCATACTCTATATCTGTACAGTTTGTTCCTGAAACAAATATACTGGCGTCATCAGCATACAGGACATATTTCGCGTTTAGGTAAATATTAGTTACATCATTGATATAGGCGTTAAAAAGAAGGGGCCCCAAGACACTTCCCTGCGGAACTCCTTTTGAAATAGGCTTCATACTTGAACAATGCATATCTATCTGAACAAATTGCTGTCTGCTTGCTAGGTAAGATTTAATTAGTGCTAAAGAAAGAGTGACCTCGAATGCCATAGCTATAAAGTTTTTCAATCAATGTTAAATGGTGAATATTATCAAATGCTTTGCTAAAATCCACATAGACGCCAAGCACAAGTCTTCTTTCTTCGAACTGGGATAAGATGAATTCCTTTTGTTCCAACAGTGCATATTCGGTGGACTTAAGCTTTCTGAAGCCGAATTGGGCAGGTGATATTATATTGTTCTCGAAAAAATTATTAAATTGGCGATGTAAGATTTTTTCCAGGCCCTTAGAAAAGATGGGCAATATGGATATAGGCCTATAATTTTGGATATCATTTCTATCTCCCTTTTTAAATAAAACACTCACTTTAGCGATTTGCATTCTTTTCGGAAAAGTTGCACTGGACAAACATAAATTAATAATATATGTAAGGTACGGTGTGACAATATCTAACACTTACTTTATCGGTCTAATTTGCATGCCTTCAAAATCACACGAGGAACTATTTCGCAGTGACGTGAAAGCAGAGAAAACTTCATGTTCAGAGACAGGCTCAAGAAATAATGAGAAGGAGCTAGCAACAGGCTTCAACTTAAGCAATGTCCTAGATGAACTGTTTTGATTGTTGCTAACAAAGTGATCATTAAACATAGTGGCGAGAGGGATGCCAGATATCTCATTGCCATTTATGTTCAGTTTTTCTATACGAGAATGCGATTTATTACGATTAAGGACAGTATTTAACCTTTTTCATAAGAAGTCAGGTTTTGGTGCAGAGCACTCAAATTCAGACTGAATGTGTCGCACTCTACTTAGTTTTATTTCTTTATTCAGTTTATTTCAATAAGGACCCAGATACACTGAAACAATTCAATGTTTCAGTGTATCTGGATCCTTATTTTGAATAAATTTATGATACAATTCGTTTTCGCGATGTATTTTTGCAAGCAGTTCAGGCGTTATCCACGGTTTACGAATTTTTTTGCCTAAGGTAATTCTTTTTTCAGGAAAGTGGTACTTGTATATACCAGAAATTATATCTATGAACTTTGTATATGCCTCTTCAGCGTTCGCGATTTGACCGATAACTTCCAGGTCACAGGTTAACATCGTTAATGCCGTGTAGCATTAGACAAAGGAATGATGCACAGAAATGCACCATGGGCCAATGGAACACCAAGTCTTATTAGGGTCACGCGACTAGGCAGTAGTATTAAACAATGTGTATGCACAGTGTGTTTGCAAACTGCAACAAGATTTGGTAAGTCTTTCTTTTCCACTGCGAATCCTCTAGCATGTTCAAAGATGTGAAAACACACATACACAGACAAAAATAAGAACAAATGGAGCTTGGCAACAAAAGTGAAATTAAGAAAGAAGAACCGCTGCGCACTCATTACCGAAGACACATTATATGCACTGTCACATTAGTGATGGAGTGTAAACCCCGTGAACAGCGCAAACTTCGTTTTACTCCTTAAGCCACCCAACTTGCAAGAATACAAACAGATAAGTGACATCTCCCACTCAAACTGACATACTGCGAGCACACATAGCAAAAGCACCAAATATTCACGTTTGCAGTTGTGGAAGGATGCACATGCAGAAATATTAGTGTCGATAACAAGTGTGCACCGCTATAAGGTGCAGAAGCCTATTTTGCCATGTGGTTTCATGCCATGCAGTATCTTGTGGCTGGGGGTCAATCTATTAGCGCTTCTTTATTGCAGTTGTTTGCAACTAAACTTGTCAAAAGTAACACGCCGTTCATGTACCTCACAATCCAACTTGCCTGTGAAAAAAAAAAAAGGAAGAATAGGTTACATCCCTTTCTTACTGCAGGAATAAGTGAGCTGACTTAATTGCGTGCATCATCTCAGAGGCAATGTGCACTACCTTGTTCACTCTCTCACTCCAATTACAATGTAGAGGCATAGCATAATATCAAAACAGAATCAGCACAGCATTATGGCGAAGCTGTGCAGATGACGGGACATGTGAAAACGGGACAGGACAAGACATGTCCTGTTGGCATTGTTTCACCATAATGTACAGTCAACCAAAAACAGACTACGGGAGGACCCTCATGCCACCCAGCATGCTAATCCAAATTTGTCATACTTGTACTGCTCTGTCACGTCTCTCACATTCACATAATTTCCTCATTCATGGGAGCTCTGTCTGAGGTAAGAATGTAAATTATTTCAAAAACAAATATCCCAATTCCAGCGAAGGCCTCTTGTGTCACTCTAAACTCAACAGCCTTATTAGTGTGTTCATACCCTTTTATATATTTTAATTTTTTCTTGTTTGCTGCATACTTTATACAAATTAAATACCAAAACAATGCAGCAATCCTGTCTCTCCACACCAAGTAATTTATTCATAATTAGAGCAGAAAAGTTGCAAAAATTATTTTCATGCTTCCGCACATGCAGTGCTATCTCTAAGCTCTTTCAACTGAACAGCTTTCAATTGAGATTAATAAGAGCAACCAGGAAATTTTGGCCATGACTTTTCTTTGGCTAGCATGAACCAGAACGCATAGTACAGAAAAGAATGTCATACACATGCACTCACAAACACACATCACTAGAAAAACTACTATTTATTAGAAATGTGATTCCCATTAAAAGGCAAAAAAAGAGCACGCTCGGAGGGACTAAGCAGTGAGCCCACATGACCCATGCTGATAGGCACAGAACCTACACTAAGAATTGGATATTGAATTTCCACTATCTTGTAATAATTTATTTTTCAAGTGACATTATCACCATTTAAATATATTTTTTGATAAGTTATAACCAATAAAACACAGCACCTTTTACTGCCTTTTCCCAAAGGCCTGTGCATGTAGTGTCGAATTAGCATGAAATTTGGCAATCTTTTTTAACAGTAACAGAAGAAAAGGAACACAGCATACAAGTTATTGTAAAGTAAAAAAAAATATGTAGCTGAAGAGAAGTCATACGGAAAGCAAAGTTACTGCTATCACTGACACGTGCAATGAAATGAAAAAAAAAGGAATATATCATGATACTGTACACTTTCCATGTGGAAATCTTTTCTGGAAAAGTTATACTTTTCAATGGCTGCAAAACTCTGCTTTAACAGAGAAATGGAAATAGCAGATAACGAGATATGCTGAATACAAAATGCTAATAAAAAAATGCATGCTTGAACTGGTGTTTCAGATTCTCTATGCAAAGGAGGAGCACAAACTGGAGACAGCCATTGCAGAGCTTCAGTCCTTGCCTCATATGCCCTATGTTCAGAGAGTGAACACGTTTCTTTTGCGCCAATGTGAGTGGGTGCTCTTGTATCGTACTGGTGTGCTAACAAGAGGCCAAAACACAACTATTCGGAGGCTTCTGTCCGTATTCTAAAGGACATCATCCTAAACAGAACAAAAGCCTACAATGCAGTAGCTTAAATTGAATTTGTGATTAGTAATTGGGAGAAATATTTCGAAACATGGCTGCTGCGCCACGCACACAATCGGGAACCTACCCACCGAATTGGCTATGAGCACCTTCTGCAAGAAATGCCGGAATCCCCCCCAAAATCAATTCTAAAAGTAGAACAAAATTGCTACCATGTTCCGAATTCTTCTGGAACTGGGACATATGAGGTATGGGCGGATATTGGGCTATGCAGCTGCAGGGCAGGGAACCAGGGTGCTTTCTGTAAGCACCAGGCTGCTGTGCAACAAGCCTTTGGTGGTGCTTTCCCGAACAGCCCGGAGCTGACAGTTGGAGACCGCACAGAGCTTGGCCAGCTTGCCCTCGGAAAGCGTTGTCCAGCAGCAGGCTTTTTCATGCCTTTGACTGCACATGCCCTCACCTTGGCACCCTCATCTGTGTGCGAAGCAGGACCATCGACTTCGCACAAAGACGTAGGGCAGGAGACGCAGACAATCTCCACAGCGCCAGAGGTGCAAGGAGAGATGGCTGACTTGGGCCAAATACATCTGGTACGAGGTTTTGATAGCATTTTCCTTTATAAAATGTGACGAGCTCAATTCTGAACAGGTTTGATTCAACACTATCAACATAGAAAAGATGCGTCCATCACACAATTACACCAGCATTTATAGTACTATGCATTACACGACTTGCCTATATCCACTAATTCTTCTTAGTATTGATTTGAAAGTTAGGTACTTTGATTTCACTAGCTGTTCTCTCTGCTTTCTACAGCAGTGGGAAGAGTAAATTTTTTTTCCTATACACTACAGTTGTTCCTTTTGTCAACCAATGCATGACCCTTACCTCCTTTTCAAACTTCATTGCCACCAAAAAGCTTCTGCCTAAATGCTTAGGTCTAGCATTATACAGCTCTTATAGTGTGCTAAGTATATCTAGAAATGTGAATAACTTTTTAAGATATCCAATTAGGGCTACATACAACTCTTCCACCTTTTAGCTTACTTAACCTAGCCAGTGCCACTCGGCTTCCATTACCAGTTGGTGCCCAAACATCAATAATGGGTAACGCATCCAAAGGAAGGCATTCACTTTAAATGATTAGGAGGGGGAACAGTGATAAGCTCATGTGGCTTTCTTTCTTAACAAAAAACGTTACCATAATTTTGGCATGCAGTAAAATACCTACAACTTTTGAAGAATATCACTAAGCTGTCATTCAGGAGCAGACACTGAATTATATCTCCATTTCTTCAAATCAAAGGCAGAAGATTAGAATTTATGGGTTATGAAGAAATTTAGCACAAATTTGATGGTGCCTGTGAGTTATCAATTTTCTAATCTACATGCCTATAGATGCCAATTGGAATTTTAGCATCTCAATTTCTGTGCAAGCAAGTGGCACTTGATGCATTGTAAGAAGTGTAGCCCTTATATCTCCATTACCTGCTCATTGCATCAGGAACTGTATGAAATGACAGGTTTGCTGCAACATTCTATTAGTCCATGTGGTAGCCTGTCACAAATCCAACCAAGTGTATAGACTATGAAGAGTTGCACAATACTGTTCCTCCCCTAGGTGAAGGCTTTTGTACTTTAAGGTAGATATGAGACATAACTTTACTAGTAGTTTTGAATATTGTGCAATTCTATATTCACAACAAAAATAGTTTTTCAAAGTGTAATAGTAATAATCGGTCTTTTTGATTCCGCTTCGTCGCAATACTAGTGTGTCATGCAGTGAAGCATATATACCATGCATACACGTAAGCATTCGCTTACGTGTATGCACGCGCTCGCTACAGTGTCAGTATGAGCACCAAGATGTCTATTAAGTGTAATTGAGATGTCTAATTAAGTTGAAAGCACCGTTATGGCACCATCCCCTTTATACTTCTAGTCATAGCTGTAGTCTAATTGTTAATGCGTGCACTGTTTTACTTTTGTTTCTTCTCATTAACTTACGGCATTCACAAAGGCAGTTGCACCATGCTTTACTATCAATTAACCTCTTTATAGTTTTTGACATTTATTTAACAAGTCCTACAGTACCAAAGTTTGATCTCATTCTTCCACAGAACAATTAGTACAATATTCAGTAGTTACATTCCATAAGCCCCTGTTTCACCCTGATAAATTAAAAAAAGTTCACTCATTCATTCATTCAAGTTTGCAGTGAATTCTCTACACAACAGCTATTCAATATTCGATTGAGAAAATGTTCATCCAAAATCAATATTTGCTAGCCCAAAATCTACTATTCGCACATGCAAAAAAAAATTACTGTGTGCAAACAGCTTGTGCATATTATGGCCTCTACAGCACCTAAAATACACCTTTAGGTGCATTTTTTGGGTGCTTAATATAGCCTTTTTTTTAATGGCTAATATACAATCTCTATCTATAGCTTGTAGATTTCTAGAAAATGTACTCTGTTAAGATGTCCACAAACTAGAACATGACTTGAACAACTTATCAAAGGAGTATTTTTGATGGCTTCATCCGTCTGCGTCCCTGTTCTCTTCTTTGGCTTTTTCTTTTAACACATATGTAAGTGCGTTGGCTTTAGCAAACATCACTTCAAAGCAAAAAACATTTGTTGGCTTAAAGGACTTTCAAGGTTTAAACATGTTCATTTACGTGACTTTTTGCAGGACCACAAAAAAGAGTGTGCTGCATTCAATGAAGCATACCAGCGCGCCCATGGACTTGGTGAATGCATTCCTCAGTATGCTGCTGTTATCAAGTCCATAACAGAAGACCTGTTAAAGTTGAACACCAGCAGCGCTGTGTTTGCATACATGTTGAGGCAAAAGGCCATGTGAAGGGCTATCAGGCATGGTAAAAAAATGAAGGTACAACCAACAAGCTTGGCAAGGCGCCGACCTGGCCTACCGAGAGGTTCGGGACGCATTCCTGCCGGCCGACCAAGAACAGCTGGAAAAAGGAAAACAAAACGTGGACATGTGCTCAGCCAAAGTGTGCGGGATGATGTACCTGGGGCCAAATGCCATTAAGAACTCAAACTTTATGGAGACCTCACAGTTGACCCACTAAATATGTCTCAGCATGCTTAAGGACAGTGAATACGTTGAACACACATCATCTGTCATCGAAAATGCCCATTTTCGGCCTGCACTAGGATGATTTTTAAGCAGTAATTGTAGGTCACAAAGTCTGATTGCAGTGGTTACTAATGCTAACGTGCCCCTTTCCTTTTGCAGTTTGTTATTTTTATGAAATTGCATAGCCAGCTGCTCCTGAACCCTATATGAATTGTCTGTCCCTTCTTGAGGTGGTTTAAATACTTCATGCAGCATCCGCACATTACCAAGAGTCCACCTCTAGTTCTGTTGCCTTCATAGTGCCATTGCTTCAAGCGACTTTTCAAGGATGATATTGCTATTTGTATTGAAATCTAGCACTAATATTGTAAGACTGAGACTAACCAAGCTGTCAAGCGCTTTTTATTCCAAAAAGGAAATGCCCCAGCTCATGCGTGAAGAAGTAGAACAGGGGAGATGATGATGGCTATGTACAAATTAAAACGACGAAGTATGTTAATAGTGCTTACAATATCTAGGTTTGCAAGTAAAAAGATGTTTACTGAACATGGGCCATGAATGCAGAAAGGTCCGTAGCGATGAGCACTGGTTCAGGTCGAGCACTGTCTCGTGCTCTGCATTGGCGATCCTGCTTGCACTTCAGCTGTCCTCCACTCCTTCATTTTGTGTGTAAAAACCACCAGTGCTGTGGTTATAGTGAGCTGTAGGGCTAGCTTTTGTTTATCAGGCAGGGCTTCTTGATTGGTAGCAGTAAGGTACAGCCCAAAGCATTGTATGAATAGCATCCGTTCAGCTTGCAAGTTGCCAGCCTTGCTCATAAGTTGTGCTTCAAACATTGATGCCACATGGTGGCCCTCGGTTGCTCACACCTCAGTAAATTGTGACTGGCAGTGTTACACTGGCGCTCTTCATAAATTTTGTTACTTTGGTCACAGGAACATTTCTAGCTCTGTTTGTGTCGTTCTCAACCTAGTGTGAATAGAGTGTGAATTTTTTTAATATTTAATTCTGGGTTTTAAATGCCAAAACCATGATTTCATCATGAAGCACGCCATTTTAATTTTTTTTGTAGCGTTAGTCCTGTGTTGATTAGATATGCGACCAGCACCAATACACGCCATGATGCAACATCAAGACATGCCTTGATGCCACAGAAATGCATAATAGAGGTAGACGGTGCACTGCATGAAAAAGGTAACCATGGAAGAGACGTAAGATGAGCTGAACAAAATGCTATCTTCGTTCTGTACCATATCCTTTTGGCATTGTACAGCTCTTTATTTTCTTTGCCACCTCTCCTCTGTGACTTCACTTTTCACCTTTTGTTGTTTGTTGTACTGTCTGTTACGTTTTTGCCGCGCAAATGTGCCAAGTTGTTTTGCAACTGCTGTTGACACGTTTAAAGATTAAATTGTTTTCATTGGCAGCCTACTATTCTTTCTTGTTTCTCTTTCACAACAATCTGCGTCCTTCGATATTGACACGCAACATTTGCTCTAATCATTTAGTGAAGTTCTTATAACTGAGTACTGACAATGGACATCACATTCCAGCTTGAACAAGCAAATGAGACTAATGATCATGAACCACCTCTTAGTAAACATACCATGAATTATACTCAAAACATTTCACATGAAATATGTAAGCCAACTAAGCGGCCATCCATCAAACTTCTATTTTTGCCAAACTTACCAATCACTATCTCAAAGATCTGTTGCCCTTTCTAAAACACGAATCTGAGCATTTTTTTCCATGTCAGTGTGGATTCATCTAGAGTTACTGATGCGCTTGGCTGAAGTTACAGTGCCTGCGCTTATGATCCTCACTACTTTTATTGTTAATATACTTACTTGAAAACATAAAATAAAAGGTGACAATGAATACACATGGCTAAAAGGTGAGAATATTAATGTTCTTAGATCTGGCAATTGTTCCTTCTGCAAACTGTAAGTATGGAGCTAAACTGGAGTAATATTACCATTTAGGTAAGACATTCAGTAGGATAGTCTTACCTAAATCTAAGGTGGGGTTAGTTTTCTTTATTTAGATTTGTAAGGAAGTGAGTATCGGCATATGTGCACGTCTTAGTTCTGTGTACATGCAGTCCAGCTAATATGATTGCATTAATGTTTACAGCTTACAAGCACTCACAGATTAGACAAGTGGGCGCGAGGCCAGCAAGTTAGTTTTTTGATAGCTACATGAAATAAGTGCAGGACATATGCAAGTTATCTATTTTTCGAACTTTGATTTGTTTACACCAAGACAAGTCAATAGCGTGCAGGAGACCAACATATTCAGGCATGCCTTGTAGCAAGGAATTTTTTAAGGTACTGTCACGCACTGGCTGGAGCGCTCCAGATGGCAGAAAAAGAAAGCAACAAATGAAAATAAAGCTTTATTTTGGCAAGCTTGTGCCCAACAGGAAAGCCAAGAATAATTCATTAGCAGTGATGACAGAAAATGTATTCTGTAATCATAATATGAAATCCCACAGGCGTCAGCTGTCGTTATTTATCTCAATATCATCACACTTTCATAAGTAATGGCAGCAATGGGGTAAACTGCAGAACAAACACAATCATCTTCAAACTTGCACATAAGATGATATGACGAACCCACTTTCCTTGAAAGAACGGGAGTACTCAAGACACGTGCACAATCCGACTTCACTAGTGCATCATCATGCGACAGTACAACAGAAGCTAGAGCTCATTTGCCCAGTGTCAGATACATGGAGAGTATGTGAACTCAATGTTAAAAGTAATCTGACCAATGGAGCCTCAAGGTACGGCATGCAGCCAACTATGTTAGGACATATTTTGATAGCAATGTGATGTGGCAATTCATTATTAAGGAGTTGAAGAACAAGGCTGAGGGCAGTGCCCTGCAGCACACGGGATGAGACACATGCAAAAGGCGAGTTATTTCAGTTACAGGACTTGTTAAAGGGACACTAAAGCAATTATTAAGTCAAGCAAAAGTGATAGATCAGTGCTTGAGAATCTCTAAGGCGTCAAAAACTGCACCTAGAGTCAACCAGGTATTAATTATATGAAAGAGTTAAATTCAAGGTAAATAAAAATATGTTTACACATTGTATTTTTTAGCAGTTGAAGAGAGTAAACCCATACTTCAACTAAATCGCTTGTAATTTTTTCAAAAGACCCAAACCGTGACCACAGTGGTTGAATGTAGTACTTCAAACAGGAAAATAGAAGCCAAGTAAATCATCAATTTTGGCACAGCATGGTACAAAATGATCACAAAAAAAAGTAATAGAGCCATTAATCACATGAGTGAAATAGGGAAATCTAGCGTAGAAAACGTTTCTACATGAAACAGGAAGGGTATAAAACTAAGACCACATTATGATAAAAATTGAAATTCGTTGAACGCGGTGCGTATACCACGCAACGTGGGTTACAAAAACGGCTAAGTTCTGACTTGGTGTTGCAGAACTTGGCGGCTGGACACGTATTTCGCGACGAAAAACCTGGCTCGCGACTTACAACACCAGTCAGAAGCGCGTTAGCAATTAAAAAGCATGTTTCGTGGGCTGATCTGTTTCAAATGCCACAATTTTCACAGTGTATTTGCGACTTCTTCAGTGAAGCTGAGACACCAGCATCAAAAGACGGAAGCGTACGCTTAATCTCCGGTGAGAAACGCGGGTTACTGCACCAGTATAGCGTTCAGTATATAACGTTTGCCTTCTCCCAGCCCAACACAACAGCCAAGACGCAGCCGCCACACAGCGATGCCAAAGTATCACACCAAGTTCAGAAACAAAAACAAGGAAATGCTTACCTCTACACTCTGCGTAGACCCGCAGTGTATGCGCACAAAAACAACGGAGTTCTTGCCGAAGACCCAAACGCGTAGAACGGCGGGGCGTCGCCGAAGGCCGCAGAGTGCTGGGCGTGTGCGCCCCAGGCGTACCGCATCTCCCTAGTGCCTAGGGACGTACCTAGTGAGATCTAGGGCGCGTGCCGCGCCGCTTTGGTGAAAAAGTACCTAAAACGGTGGTTCGTGCGAGCACCGCGTAGTGGCGCAGCGGTCGAGCGCTGGGCTTGGGCCTAAATAGAAACACGCAGCACGGTGCTGCATAGTGTAGCCAGACCGGATGGATGGATGGATGTTATGAGCGTCCCCTTTGGAACGGGGCGGTGGCTCGCGCCACCAAGCTCTTGCTACTATGCTGCCTAGTATCCTACCTAGGTTAACCAATGAAAAAAAAAACACTATGAACTACCACGTCCAAATTTTCTGATACCCTATTGCGAACTGTGCCTTTGTACGTCTCCGTCCTTTGTCGTTTCCCTACTTTTCTTCCACCAATCCTCCAATCGCATCTACTGATGTCTATTGCGGACCTGTTTGCTTTACCACTGCTCCCGCTGAACCCAAGGGCTTCAAGGAGGCCAGTGGCAACGTTACTAGACTAGGTTCAGTCGTCAAACTCTCCGTAGGCGCCATACATCGCGGGTGGCCCCTTGTCTTGGTTTGCCGCCAGAGGGCGGGAGCACCGCAAGTAGCTCTACGCGGGCGCAGCTCTGCGTTGGCGAAGGGGCTTGAGTCCAGACTTCGCAACTTACGTACTCAGCAAGTGTTTTCACCGATGTGTCTTTAAATGTTTGTATAGTCTCACGTTTAGGAGATTGATTAAAAAACTTTACGTAGCTGTGAAAATGCTGCTGCGCTGCCCCAGAGTGCGCTGTGGAGTCAGAGCCGCAGCAGCCCCGGCCGTCCACTGCGCTCTATATTAATCAGCTGTTGCTGATGAGTAGCTGTAAGTAGCTGATTAGTAGTTGTAATCAGCTGTTGCTGCTTAGTACTAATTAAATAATAATGCGAACGCATGAGGCGATGTTAGCGCGACCACACGATGGTCCAAGGAAGTCACGGGAGCCCAAGCGAACCAATCGAGGCAGTTCACGAGGCCAGTCAAGGCTCAGTGAATTAGGCGAAGTTAATTAAGGCACAGTTAATTAAAATAGAGTTAAGGCACTCGAACCCACGGTCGTTGAAACCTGGACCTTTGGTGGTGGCAACGAATTACATAAATAGATGAACTAATTTATTCATTAGTGAATTAACAAGTACACTAACAATTATTGGATAACTTTTAATTAATAATGAATTAACTACGCATTACCTAACTGGGCGGATTTATAATTTGAATATCTCAAAGCTACGGCAAACATTACCTTGGTTGTGCCCAGCTACGCAGCATTCGCATATTTTAAAAGTCTGGCTGAAGTTAGCTGGGAAACACGGTATATACACACTCTCAGCGCTTCATTTCGGGATAAAAAAAATGAAGCTAGCACTATTTCTTTCATCAGAGCACCGCATTCACAAGTGCAATGTTGCAACCTACGTGAGATTTGCTCCCTTGCGAGCAGACTTGCACATTCAAAGTAAGTTATCGCTGCAGGAACGGTGCATAAATATGCATTCGCGTCAGTAAATAAAATTGGATGATACGGCCCGTAAACTCTTCAAAACCCACAAGGCATTTAAAACGCATAAGAGTGTCGCAAAAATGCACCGAGACTGCAGCAAAACACGCATATATACAACGCGCCAAAACGCATAAACAACGGACAGTGCTTCGTCGCCCTGTCCGCGCCGCGCTGACCGAGCAAAGTGCGACAGCAGCGCCACGAGATGGGTGGTGGGTCCACGCAGTCACGGGAGTTTGAAAACTGAACCTAGGGCTCTATTCTGGACACGCATGGCGGCTGCACGGCCGCCATTATCCGCCATGTTTACTCTCTGATTGGCTGTCGAAAGGTCACGTGTTTTGAAATTTGTGCCGGGAAGCGGAAGTATTGCAAAATGCAATTTTGCGTTTTCATCAAGATGACGAAACGTGACGTGGAGCTGCAAATGTTATGGACTAATACATTTTTTTGGTCCTTGGCAGATATATTGTGATGTTAGCGCTTCAAAAAGAATGTGAGCGGTAGCGTGCAGAAGCCAGTGCAATGTATCTGCAATTGCGCAAATATGTGGTGGCGATTCAAGATATGCGCCATGCCAGCTTGCTGATTGGCTGAAGGAATATCTCATGAGGAGCGTCACAGGAAGGGCTGTTTCGTAAACGTCATTTTGACGATGCGTGACGTTGCGCAGGGCCGCCATTGCTGAGATTTTCCGCCATAATTTTTGCTGCGACGAGCCGCGCTACTGTAGCCGCGCGAATTATGCTAATGGGCAGCCATATGCAATGGCAGCCGAGAGGAATGCGTATCGCCACATTTTCCCCGTCGTTTGGCGCCACGAAAATCTTTTGTTCATAACGCGTGCTCATAGTATTTGCATCGCTCTCGGGTGGTGTTGGCATTTGTGTTTTGGGCCATCGTTTTTTAAAAGAACGCGTAAATACGAAATAATATTCGTTGAATATAGCAAACTTTCAGCAATGTTGTCCACTTTTCACTGCTGCATTTGTATTGTAATCGAGATTAATGCCTTTTCGCACAATCAAAAGTTATGACAACGGCCTTTTTCTAACTTACAAAAAGAAATGTACGCAAGGCGGCGCCTTGAAGTTTCCTCCCGCGGTGCGAGTAACCAGCGAAATGAACAAGAGATGGCAGCGCCGGCGCTTGCGTCGCTCTAGTGGATATCTCTGGCGCGCGCAACGCTATCGGTGATATTCGGCCGTTTCTAAGCCAGCCGAGTCGGGCTGAGTCACTTGCGTTTCACGAAATAGCGATAACGTGGCCTAGAACGTGCGCGCATCACCACTGGTAGTTCGCGTATGTTGTCTCAAGAAAGAAAACAAGCGCGTTGGCACGAACATGCGATGACTCATTCCATTTTCCAGGGACACGCATCCTAGCTATTGAAGCAGACGACGGCTTGTACGCAGCAGACGACGGAAGCGCGAAGCGTTTTCGACGGAACAATCATACGCTTTGAGATAGCTGCTTTATTTTTACTGCGGAGGAAAACTGTTTTGCGTTACCGATAACGCTACATTCAGTGTCTTCATTTCAGTTTCTTAGGCAAAACGTCAAGTGGGCGTCACGTTACGTAAGCAAAACTGGGCCACCAGCGCCATTTTGTTTGCGTCGCGCCTACGTCACGCACCGAAGAAAATGGCGGAATGTCCAGAATAGCGCCCCTAGTCTAGTAACGTTGGCCAGTGGTGCCTAAATCGACCGCTGGATAGACGTCTTCACATTCTAATTCCGGTACAGTGGCTAGAATAGGGGAAGTGTGCGCAAGGCGCCGCCTCTCGCGTGGGCTTCTCGGATGTTCCGCTCAGGTGGCGCTCGCATTCGCTTACACGTCGCTCGGAGGCGGCGGTCTGCTGTAGGCACTGTGGCATTCCAGCCGCGGCACTGAGAGCTTGGTGTTCTACATTCCTTTTTTTAGATTAGCGAAGCCATATCTGAGGGAGCTACGATCTCATGGCCTCCGCACTTCGCTTTGCGCTGTTGCAAAAGCCGGTCCAAAATGCATTTACAGCTGCCTATTCCGTACATGCGTCTGGTGGCGTTGATTCTACAGCGGAGGCCACGCGATCGCAGTTTCACATGTTTACTAGACTAAATAACACAGAGCGTATTAGTGCCGAGATCTGCGTTTATCCATTCGACAAGCGACGCTGATCTGTTGAACGGCGCCATGTTTGACCTATATCCGAAACTAATTTATCACGACCGCGGCATTAGCTTCTAAATAATACTGCGAGAATGACCTTATATGTAACTGCCTCCGTGCCCTCCTGCCGATCTTGCTCCTCATTAACCCGTGAGGTCTGAGTTAGTTAATCGGTTCACCTTGTGAGATGACCTGCATTACTGGAGATTCAAAATTGCTGGCATGCTGGTGTTGACTACTAATTCCTAACAAACAGGCACCATATAGCACTGTGTATAAAAATAAAAAATAACTGAGATCCACACAAGCTTCTTAATTTTTATCAGTTTTATTCAGCAATTTAAGATTAGGCAAAGTGAGCATCCGCATTGTTATTTTGGTTATGTAATGCGGCGCATCTTCCGATGTTTCTTTTTTTCTCGCGTTGATATTCTTTCTTTGTTCAAAGACTTCATGTAAAAGTGAAGTCGTGTCAAGATAAACAAAATTCACTATATTGCTTGACAGTGCTTCTTTGTGGGCATCACAACCAATGGAAGGCATGTGTTGCATACAATGCAAAATATCGATGACGCTATCTCTTTGGACTTTCCTCCAACTGAACCACATTGTGAAGCTATCCTCCAAAGCTTCCACGAATGAAAAAAGTTGTCTTGAGAGATATAGAAGCCCTCCTTTATCACAAAACTGGGTGAAGGATGAGAGAGCTTCATCTGAATTCTCAACCGATGTCAGCAGCTGCTCAAAGCAGTCCCGACATTTCGTTGTTAGTATTTTTCGTCGGGCCACATAGCCAGCCAAATAAAATACCAGGCTTGCATCACTATGCTTCCCCGGATAAGGATGATCAGTGCACAAGGATGATGTTTCAAGCACGCTGGAGGCTTCGTCAATTCTTCCTGCACCAATCAAGTTGTCCACTTGGTCGGCTGCCTCAGCTGGTCCGACAAATGACACGATATTGCGCCACCAGAGCAGTTGCCTGTGTCTAGAGCTCTTACTAAATTATTGAAGCTCAGACAGTTAACAGCAGTAAGGAACTGTGCTGAGGTTGGATGATCATTACATCCCGAAAACTGGCGAATTATGCCAAACAACTTCTCCATAGGATCCTGGCTCAGGCGGGAAGTCAGCAAATATAACGGTAAGCTATCTTTAACGGTTCTTCGCTGAGAATGTGCTTTCCCCACCGGCTGGACGGAAGACGGACATTCTTATAGTGATGTGCGTCTTCATTGTCGGAAGGCACAGGTAGATCAAGGTGATCAACATCGTTTTGCGAAGGTGGTTGCAGCGGCCCATCCTTTCGACGCCTTTTTGATGGCACTGGGGAATGCAAGCTTGACCTCTCTTAAGGTTTTCTTTTCTTCGGAAATGCCTTGGAGAGGTACTTTGGTACATTTGGAAATATCGTCGGTACGGCGCCCGGCAGAAGAAGTGGCCTGCTTCGGTCCAAGAGCACTGTTTGGCCGTCAATTGAGTGTTCAAAGTGTCGTGAGATGAACTGCTGATCGAAAGGCAGCTCTCATACGGCTGCGTTGCATTCAAGCGGCTTGTCTGCTCTCGGTATGTTCCTTTGCCACTTCTGAAACACGGCGTCTTCCTCGGGACTCCGAACAATGAAAACTTGTTCTTGCATGACTTGTAACCAATCGTGCATCCGGGCACAAAACAATGGCTTTGACGGCGGCTCATTGTGCGTCATTCGCACAAACTTCGACGAAAATCTTAGCAAGCAGACTGAAAAAACTCCGACAACACGTGTAGGAAACTCGCAGTCACCCGCTGTAAAAGCGGTCAACTCGACAACGACGTGTAAACGGGATCGAGCGCCATCTGGCGGTGGCATCGCTAGGCAGCGTCAGCGACTCCCATAGTGGCCGCTCGGGGATAATCACACTTCCCCTTTCTAGCCACTGTAATTCCGGGCCAGGCTTCCGGGCCAGGCTTCGCAGCGCTCCCTAATGTTGATTTGAGTTGCGACGACCTTCCACAACTCCCGAACATCACAAAAGACCGTTTGTACATGTACTAACCAGCCAAACAAACTAACCACGGCAGCGAAGACCACTTAAATCGAAAATACAACGCAGAAACACCTCGAAAAGGTTTCACCATAGAGAAAGGTTACACCCTATTTTACAGACGCTCACAAGAAATTCAAGAAATGTCCAAAGCGCACTACCGCCGCTTTTTAAAAATTCAACGGGAGCCAAGCCAAATCAGTAACAAGTTGGCTATTTGGGTGAACGCAACGCACCCGTTCGAACCACCGGGTATACACCGGTATAGTGCCTAGAATATACTGGCTAATGTGCCGTGCATCCGCTCTTTTCAATGGAGGAGCGTGGCGCCGCCTGCAATGAATGCCCACGGTGGCCGACAGAGGTCGCTGCCACACGGGTGGGTGCAAACTGCGCGTGTCGTCTGCTTTGCATATCAGTTTCGCAGCTGTTGCGTCGGTATCTATGTTGGCGTTTTCAGTGTTATTACAGCGTTACATGTTTGTTCTTGGTGTTGTCAAAGGGTGAGTGCGTCGCCGCTGTGTTCGTGTGCCTGTCATTACAAGAACTATGCGGCGGCGGTGAAAAAATGCCGTAGAGACAGTGCAAGGAGAGGAGCTGGAGGAGCTGCTTTGTGCCGTTGTGTCGAAGCAGTTACCGCTCGAACAAAGGGCGTGTATCCTTGTTCACTCCACCACTGGTACGAAGCGGCAGCAGAATGGGCAAGAATGATCAGGAGAGCGGACAGAAGGCCGGTACCATGCAACTGCTGTGGTTTGTGAAAAAACATTTCGAAAACAGCTTAGTTCGACGCGCGTTCTCTATCACCGTGAACGGCGTTGTCCACGAGATTCCCCGCGATAAACCACGCCTGAAACCCTACGCTATACCCACGATATTTCCTGAGTATCCTAAGCATGCACCTTACTTTTCGTGAGTACCAGGAAAACAAAAAACAAAAAAGGAGCAGTAGTGCTTTGATCTACTATACTGTTATGTTGCACGAAAGATCACTGCCCAACATTCTTGACCACAGTGTGCAGGCTTCCTTTGCGTAAGCTGAAGCTAGTGCCGACGCTGCTTCACTATTGCAATACGCATTTTGACAATGGAGGCCTTGTCTATCTTAGTCAGACCTTGTAAACCGCTGTGAAGGCCGTGGAAGATGCTTTTACTGTGTTCTTTAGCAAAAACAAGTTACATGTAGCGAGTCTAGCTGATTTTTCAGGTCAGCTGCAGGCATTGGCCTTTCCCCAACTAGGTTGCCCAGAGCATGAAAAACCAGCTTTGACAACACTTGTGAAGTTATGTTTACTTGAGGTTTCGTTTTTTTAAAGGCATCAACAAAGAGAGGGAAGCGCAAAAGCAACGACAGAAGCTCTTTAAACTGCGTCACTGCCACTAGATCTATCTTCTTCATGTATGTGTGCATTATCTCATCTAGGCCTCTCTTATATGCCCGCGTTTGACTGTTGTTACGCGAGAATAAAATATTTGTTACGCTCAAATTAAAGATCTGTTTCCCATTTTCGTTCACTTATATCAGACATAAAAAGAAATCTGCACGTGTGTACCAGGTATTAAAAAATGTATAGTACACAGAACACAGCGTGCAGTCCATTTTACAGGCAAATTTTTTTACTTATTATCCTATCCTCGTGGCCCAATGGGCATTTTCAGGAGATGGGTACATGGTTTACAAACAATTAAAAACATTCAAACCTATGAGGACAACAATAAGATAATAGGCAGAAATAGAAGCAAATAAAATAAAAAGAAAGTACAGCGAAATTCAAGTCATTTCAAAAGATGATCTGTTACAGCGGTTTTCAATGGTTATGCATTAATATAACATCAATAGAACAGTAACGTAACCTTAGAATTCCTTTACTTTATTAGAATGAAAAATGTAACCTAAAACTTACCCTTAAAAAAATTACGCTGCCATCATGGCTAGAATAAAAAACAAGTGCTATAGCTATCACCGAAGAGACACGAAGGCGAACGCCTTGTGAATCCTACTCTAATTCACTCTAATTACACCTTAATCCCTCTAATTCAGCCTTATCCCCCTGAATCCAATCACTATAATGAATATATATATAATTAAATTTGCTAATCATTTAGCATCTCCTATACACGGCTGGACATGCTTTGGTTCGTTTCTAGCCTTCCTTGGATCGTGTGATATGTTCTGTACCTCGCAACACGGCCTTGGAACATGCAGATCAAGGCATTTGCCTTAAAAATTACGTTTTCTCTTCGCCAGCATAGAAACACATCAGGTTCCTCGCGAAGCCCAGCTTAGCTAGCACACGCTTTTCACGCAAGCGACAAGCGCTAGAGAAGCCTGTTGTAATCGAAACAAACCCTGATTTATAAATCAGCTGCCCACATTTGAACTGTGCTGCTGCTACAGCTTAATAAAAACAAAAAGCGCAGCAGCCCGCTTGCCGATGCTGTGGAAACACGGCGGGCTACGAAGACCGGATGGTGCCGCGGCACCCACCTGCGCTGCAGCGCCCCTAGTGGCAGCCGCCGGCATTCATTGCATTTGGTGCCACCCGAGAGGCCGCGGACGGCACACTAGCCAGTATATTCTAGGCACTATAACACCGGGTACGCGCAACGCTGGCCCACCTTGAAGACGCGCTTGGCAAGCACCGTTCCGTCTGTCACAATGATTCATTTTCTACTAGAACAGCACGTGAAAAGCTGTTATAGCGTTATTATTACACGAAAACATCTTTTGTTTAACTATGAGAACTTGTTATTGTGTGTACGACTACATGTTACGTAAAAAGTATCAGTGGGCCGCTGAAGTTGGAGGACAGACGACAAGGTTCGCGCTCGCTTTGAAACAGTCGGTCGTTTGTTCTTGCTTTTTTTTCGCTTGGTCGTGCAGTGTGGTTGAGTAAAAATGTAATATACGTGAATGGAAACATATCATTAAGATTTTACTTTGAGAACGCGTTATTTGCATAGCCATATCCACGTTTTAGACGAAGCCTCTTGCAACACCAGCCAACACGAGCCTCGCAGACACATATTGGCGGCGAGGAGTTACGGAGTCGCCATCTATCGGAAGCGCCTCGCTGGCGTAGTATGAGGGATCACGTGGCGCGGTCCTCATAGGTTTTGCTGTCAGCGCTCACTGAAAACACCACGCGCGAACTCTCCCGGACATTTCTGTACGTACTTTCGAAACGAGAGAAGTTTCTTACTGTCTAAATAATAATCTTGGGCAAGCTGAAAGCACACAATCGTTTACAGACGCTATCTCTTTAACGAATACGTACAGTGAACGCCACTGCGCGCGGTCGCCGCGATGGAGTTTCCTCAACCCGCTTCTTGCGTGAAAGGAAGGTAAACGCTGGGAGCAAACTATGTGAAATATGTTCTTATAGTATTTGTATAACTAAATGGAGTGTAATAGAACGAAGATTTAATGCAGCGATCGCGCAGATTCGCAGCGACCGACTGCGCGTCTGCATGCTTGTCCGCGCACTGTGTCGCTTTCTCCGCGCGCGCATTTTCCCACCGTGCCATGAGCTTCAGGCCGCAGAATATGAGCATTTGACAGTATACAAGCAATCATTGTTGCGTGGGCGCTATCAGAGCTGTTCAAAAATAATTTTATCGTAGAGACTTCGACGCCTACGGGGACTGTGATGTGACGTCGTGACGATTCAATCTTTTTTTTCTTCTAAATTCTTTGACCTTTCGATACTATTTCTTGAGTTGCGTCGCACTGTATGTTTATCGGTGTTCTCAGCGTGCCATTTCCCGCTGCTTCTTTTTTGTAATCCAGTGCATTAATTCATAACACAAACATGACCATATGCCATGCGTTTTTTAAATGTGCTTCTTACCGCTGCCTTTCCACTCCGCTGACCTTGCCAGTATCTAAAGCATCGACAAGTTCATAGCCCAAACCATCATGACATTAGTCGGGCAGCGGACTCGGGCGAGCGTCTCAGTGCGCGTTTTCAGAACATCGCAGACCGGGCTCCGTAGCAGAAATCTTCCTCGCGTCTGTGCTTGCTGCATACCCGAGTTGTAGCCGATGACTGTTTGCCGGTTTTATGTTTCGCGAGCCAAGCTTCACGCAGCTTCTTGTCCTGCGGCTACGTGTGAATAAGGCTGACACCGGCTTCCGTTACGTGCGTCCGGCCCTGCGGTACCGAGCAGTAGCCTACCATGTAAAGGAGACACTCGAAGCGGGAAAATTTCGCCACTAAATGAGGACCGCATTGTACGAGGGAATTTAAACTCATTTTCAGCTCGCTTCGGCGCGCCCGAAGCAGCCGACGCGGCCGCTATGTCCACGTGATCCTTCCTAGCACGTCACGCCGACGGTGGCGCCAGCTTTTCCAGTGGTGGAGCTCGAGGCCAATACTAGAGAGGCTAGAATATACATATCACGACCTACTGGAACTCCAGACCTGCACAGATATGCGGCTTCTATGGAAGCAGCTTGCGCCCACTTTCGTTCGACCGACGGCCGTAGGTGGCGCTTTTATAACCTGTTCGTCTGCTACGAGGTGGGCTGTTGTGCGGCGTTGTTAGTAGTACGGCAGCTGTTGTGTTGCGACGAACTGCTTCTCTAGTTGACGATTTTTGCTAACACAGTGACAGAGATGTCACAAGGCTTTGATCGGTCACTTGGCTCCAAAAGTTGACTCACCAAACCTAAAAAATGTCGGAGCGTGTAGTCCGCTGCTCTCTAAAATAGCGTTAAATAGCCGCTCCCACTGCCTTTTTAAAGGAGATTATTATAAATCGCATTGTGTATAGAGTTCGCAACGTACCCAACAGTTTCATCGTACACGTTGTAAAATTCGCGTCTGCGCTCTTTAGAAACTTGAAGCCACCGTAATGTTCGACGACAGAACGATTACCACTCATTTTAACTCTTAAAAGTTGTCCGTGAATGCGTCACGAGTTCAAAAAGTGAATTACGCACACAGCTTCACTGCATACGTATCTTCAGCACCACCGTTATGCTGCCGCCGTACTACGCGGAAAAGCTAGCTTTACAGTTTGAAAAGAGTTCCGTGACACGATTTTTAAGGCCTGCACTGCAGCACGTTTTAAAGCACTGGGATCGCTTAATTTTTTGCAAGCTTTCTACTGAGCTACACATCCAACGATATTAAAAACAAGGTATGCTCACCTTCCCTTGAAACAGAATCGATCAGACTATTGCACATATCGGGTGGAGGACTTACTAGTGAATACTTTTACTATACTTTTACGAGATCATCTTCCTTTCACTACGGCACACAGTAGTAAATCCTAATGTCATCTACGACATTAGGCTGTCTGTAATCAACTAAAGAAAGCTAGATTATCCTATGAATCTTTTTAAACAATTTTTCCAGTCTCTTAAGGAGGCTAGGAAAGCGAAATTTATGCCGTTGATCTAGCATTGCAGCGGCCACCTATGCTCGTTGTTTACATTTCTTGCACCGCTCATCCTCTTCTAGTTTCACTATTCAAACGCAAAGCATTCGCAAATATGTCTTCTTTTGTATATTTGTGAATTCATTCATTTACCGCCAAAACAAGCGCTTTGTGCCTGCCGAAATGGCAAGATAAGCGCTGAACAGATCGCAGAAGCAGACGACAGCGAACAGGTTATGACTAGCGCCACTCTGCTCGTACGTTCTTTCCCTAGCGGCAAAAGGGGGCGAACTAGACCAGGCGTGCTGGGGGAGGGAGATCTGTGCAGGTCTGTAGTTCAGTAGGTCGTGATACATATGGCGTAAACTGCTGACACGCACGTGGTAGGAGCGAAATGCCATACTAAAACGCTGCTGCCACGCACGGAAGTGACGTCACAGTTATGATGACGTTGTTTAAACAAGTATGGCGTGTTCCGGTTTATAGTTTTGCGCGCGCTGCTGGAGCTGCTTCAGCTTTTCAGCTTAGCTAAAACAGAATTTTACGGTTTCTTACTGTGTTGTGTGATAGAATGTTGTTCTAGTTAGTTGCGCTGGAAGAACCGGATGGGTTTCGAGCTTGCGATCTCGAGCCACACTTGGGCGCAACGCTGGAGCAGCTCGTTTCTTTATGCCTTGGAGCGCGTTTATGGTTGGTAGTGTGGTCTTGTGCAGCTCCTGTTACGTTTTTCAGTGCTGTTGCTCTTGTTTGTTGAATTTACTGATGTGAATGGAGCATATGTGGGCTCTCAGTTTGGCAGAACTTTTTGCTCTTATGGTAAAAAACGTTTAAACTCGTTCCAAATGCTTGTTGCTGCAGTTGCCGCTTAGTGTTGTGCATCGATCGCGAAAAAAAAAAGTTTCATCCTTCGTAGGATTGCTGTTGCAGATATTGCCTAAGTAAGTGAGCTGTTGCAATTTTTATATGGCACTCGATGTCGCATTTACCTGTACTGTTTCTTGTCTTGCATGTTCGTACTGTTCCCTTGTTTATCGGATTTTGGCGGCTAGCGAATCGCGACTTGCTTGAGCACCTGCTCGCCACAGTTCTAAAGGAACATGTTGAGCAACCCCAATGTAAACTATGAAGACAAATATTGCAGAACGTGGCCCAGCCACTCATAGTTCTACTTTGGCTCAATTTTGTTCTAAAGCTTGGCTGTCTTGAAGACCAAGAAATTTTCTTAAATTTCTTCCAGCTAGTTTGCTAAGCTGCTATTTAGTATTGCTTCTTGTGATAGCGCTATGCGAGGTACCAGGTTTGCGCAAATGTTCCTCGCAACTTGTTTACAAACATGATGTAGGTTCATTGCAGGAACCTGCATTAGGTTATAGATGTGAGATGCACGCTAATATGACCGGTGTGGGTTTGCGGGTCCCTGCATGCCACTCTCAAGCAAATGCCAAGTTTCCATTGTTTGAATCTTCCTTGACTTCGCAGGGCTTGTTTGGTTAATCCCTTCATCTGTGCAATAGAATGCTCATTAGTCATGAGCCTTACCCTGATCCTCTTGTCCAACAAAAAAAAAATCTTTTAGGCATTGCATTAGGGAATATATCTGAGTGCCAATGTGACAATTTTTGCCTCTGTAACCTTTTTTTTCTCCCATCTTATCAGTGAAGGCCTTGTTCGAACAGAGTGCCATGCAGTGACAGAAATTCTCATCACAGTGAGAAAATCTCTGAAGGAGATTTTTGAGTCTGACTAGGACTTCGTCTTGGGCAAATTGGTGAAGTCTGCTGCACATTGTTTTTGTGTGCGAAAATCTATTTACAGAGGAAGGACACATGAAAGTGCGAACTACTAACTGATTTAATGATTCAAAGGATGAAACATAGTGTACAAATTTTGTGCACAGGCAAGAGGTGAATGTTGTGACAGTGCTAGTTTGTCTTTTAATGCTACAAATAGCCATTAAACAAGTGCACCTCTGGGGAATTAAGGCAATTGAAGCGCTACTAACATGTGCACTCTCTGATAAAATATACCTTCGTGAGCTCATGCGATGTTTTGTTGCTACTCCTGCACAGGATCATAATGTGCGAAAGCACGGCTCATATGAGCAGGCCTTGCAATGTGTGCTGCACCATCCGGTTTATTTAAATTGTTTGAATGCTCCCTCAAATAGTCATTCAGGCATTGGGCCGTTTGGTCCACGTAGAACTTGCCACAGCTGAGAGATATCTTATGACCAAACCACAGCACAATGCTCAATATGGTTGGCGTGATTTTTCATACACCCTTGTCTTTAGGTACGAGAACACAATTGGGCTAATTTGACAGGTGTATAAAGGAACAAATGGGACATTGTATCTAGCAGGCATGTTCTTGAAGCTGTGGGTAAATTTGTGCGCATATTTGTACATGAGGTG
Source organism: Dermacentor albipictus (assembly GCF_038994185.2). Lineage (NCBI taxonomy): Eukaryota > Metazoa > Arthropoda > Arachnida > Ixodida > Ixodidae > Dermacentor > Dermacentor albipictus. Next base: position 66,849 of record NW_027225636.1, on the reverse strand, counting down.
TACAATTTGTACACCTCAGGCCTAGTGGCGTCTGTTCCGCTTACATTTGATTAGCAAGTCCTTGTCGAGCTGCTCTTCAGCTTTCGGGAAATGGATTCGGCCATGGCACGCATGACCTAATTCCCCCACCTGTTCGCTAGTTGCGCTTCTGCTGTGATGGGTGTTGCGACGCTCGCCACCAAGGTGCTCTGTCAGGAGCATATACTAGATTGACAAGTAACCTTATTTCCGCATTTCTTGTCAGCAATTTGGGCACACTTAGCTAAAACTTTCATGTTTAGTGCACTAGTGAGTAGTTACTCTAAGCACCTTTATGACAAGTTGACTGTCTTTGCTATGCGCTTAGCTGAAAACCTTCTATGTTTTTAAAGCTGATTCTGAACAGTATCCACAATTGCCGACCAAGTCACTTCCTTTGGTCTCCTCGGATGTTCTTATCTTCCAAGCTGAATTAGCCTTTATTGAGCTGAGCCATAATTGTTTGACCAGATGATGAAAATAGGTAATGAACTCGGAGAAAGCATAGGGTAAATTAAATATGCATTTTTGGAATTTATAAATAGTATGGATAAGGGAAATGAAAGTGGACGAAAAGATAGTTTGCTGTAGGTAGGAGCTGAATCCACACCACCTTCATTAGGCATGTAGTGCCTTACCAATTCAGCTACTGTGGCACTCACCCTCCCATCCCCTTGGCATAAGCCACTACCACTCACAGCCACAGCAGCAGACGTCTTAACTGCAGGCATCATAAAATACATCAGCAGGCAACTGTTCAAGGGCTCTGACTTCGGCTGCCCCTTGATGCCCTAAGACAGGGTATGATGGTTTATTGGCCATTTGCCCAATTGGGGCAAGTGGCCTGTTGATGTGATTTGATCAAATGAACAGGCATTTGAAATCCCACTTACTCAATTGGTTGTACATGCCGTTACCAAATCTGTTCTTTGAAAGGTGAAGCGTTCCTCACTAGGACGCACCATCGCACATAAGAAGAACAGATATCACTAGATATGACTTCGTGCCATATGTGCTCAGAATTAGCCACAAATTGAAAAACTTGACTAGTAGATATGGTGCCCCAATGGTTTCTCCCGCACCGAAGTGATTAGCCCAATTGTGTCTTTGTAACACGAGTACTGAGAGACAAGGATGTACAAAGAACCATGCCAAGCACTTTGTGTGTTGTGCTGTGGGGGTTATCAGTGCAATACCTCTCTGCTGTGGCAAGTCCTATGCAGGTCAGAGGGACTAGTGTCTAAAGGGACACTAAAGGCAATTATTAAGTCAAGCTAAAGTAATAGATTAGTGCTCGAAAACGTCGAAGGCATCACTGTTATTGCGAACAGAGCTTCAGTAATTGATGAACGGAAGTAACTGCAATACACAATTAGAGGCTGCCCCAGCACATTAAAGTACCAGCCCGATGATGAAGGCACTCCTCATTAAAGTTCTGTCGCTAGGACTTATCTAGTAGTAATAAAAAGATTGCTGCATTGCATTATAAGATGAAAGAAAATGCTATTCGTCTAGTTCTATTTGATATTTAGAAAAAAGAACCCATTGAGGTTACCCTTGAAAGCATCGCCCACGCTTACATGTTTTAGTAGTTTCGTTATCACATAGTGCTGAGCTGGATTTTCTGGCTCGCGAAACTCGCACAAACTGCAAGTTAGAGAATTCGATGTTTATGTGATGTTGCGGGATTCCCGAACAGTCCGTGCTACTTGATCAAGAGCAGTTGCAGCGGCGAGTCCAACGTTCTGTCTTGGCTCGGTTGCTACATGGCCAGGCTTACGCATTTTGCACAGAAAACTGTAGCACCGTCTGTAGGGTACTGTTTTACTCACCAATGGAAGTGAAGGGCAGTGATGGCACAACGTCGCCACTCTGTCCTCAGGAGCAGGCGAATTGAATTGCTCTCTAGGTATGCGAACCCTTCAGATGCAATTTTCTCGTAAACTATCTCTTCTTGGCATCGAAGAAGCACTGTGAGGTTTATGGAATGCTACTTTAATAGGCAACATCTACTTAGTATTTGCCTTTAGTGTCCCATTAAATGGCCATAATAGGAAACACTCAAACAATTCAAATATATTTCATGGTGTGCATCTTGGCACGCTTTTCAAGGCCTACTAATGTGAACTGCGCTTTTTGCGTGTTATGATCTTGGGCAGTGCATGAGTTCATGGAGGCATATGTTATTAAAACAATCCTGCATGTGTTAGTTAATATAATTCATTTTAATTGCATGTGACCTTAGAAGCAGGCTAGTAGCCAATAAACTGTTGTATGCTACCCCAAGGCATTTAGGCGGTCAAAGTTAGGACCGTCGACCATTTGCCTGCTCCTAAGACCGATTAATGGCAAATCAGTTCTGTGGAAGCCCGCAAAATCAAGGAGGGTTCACGAAAAGGAAAATTCTCATCAACCTGACTTTAGCACAATGTCCTGGGTTCCATCCCAGGACCTGGAGAAAATTTTTTTTCAGCTATGAAGCTTTTTTTTTTCGAAGAAATCCCTTATGGGTTTTTAAAAAACTGCTTTGGGCTGAGAAACCTATGAAGCCATCATTGTTTTAACATACATCACATGACATAGCCATAGGTACGTACGATTGTATAACACATAATCACTGATAACTTGACAATCCATGCTTCTCTTTCATATGCTCGTCCAGTACACATGTAGAACGCAACAGTCTGCATGTTGTAAGCTGACTTCAAATGGCCGGAGTAGAAATCATGCTGTCAGTGTCACACAATCATAGTCACTGACGTCTTTTTGCTTTTGTTACACACATAGTTCATTTTACACAAACATGTTGGTCCGCCTAGCAACACTTCACATTAATCATAACAATGTTGGGTTACCAGCAAAATGTTACCATAACATTGGTTATGGTTGCTCCATTTTGATTTCCGACTTGTGTAGTTGTTTAACCCTTTTGCTGGAATTCAAATTAACAAGTCCTCATTGTTAATTACATGAATGCAATAATGACTTGCAGGCTAAGGCAATGTTTTCAGACTTGCGACGGAAGCACTGTGAGCAGAGGTGTATGTACAAAGAAGTTGTGCGAAGGCTAGGTTTGGTCGTCCTGGTCACCAATTTATGGGAGGCAGCATGAAGAGGTAACTAGGCTTATTCAAGCCAGCCAGCCATGGTGTCACGGGATCTTGGGAGCAGCCGTTCAGGTCGCGTGCACTAGCATGTTCTATTCTTGCTCTGCCTGTGCGTGAGCCCATCTTCTTTGCCTATGTTGGAAGTGATAGCCGCGCCGCTACAGAGCCCATGTCCTAGTGCGAAGTGCAATTGAAATAAAGTCCAATGGTAAAGCCCCCAGGTAAAGTGTGCAGACGGTGTTGTCATTGGTAGTGTCGGGTTCTCGCAATCTGTGAGATATACACCAGGCAGCATAGGTTGTGAGTGAAGCGCAGCCACATATGATACCAAAGTGAGAAATCGCAACCTGCCACAGGCACTCGTAGATGCACGGGCCTGTAGAAGTCGGAGCTCCAAAAGTAGACCATCTGGCAGCTTGGGACTTGTGTGGAGATAGCGCAAGTGTTGGTTACTCATGTTGTTGACTTGGAAGTGATTCTCGAGCTGAAGAAACCAGATGGCAAAGTTGCTCCTGCAAAATTTCGGTAGGCCATGCATCTGCGGAAGATGTGAGCACAACATCGGAAAGCTTGCCTGCTGCTGCTTTCAGTGGAATCTCGAATGCCGATAGCATCAGGGTTGCAGTGGTCACTCAGTGCATCACGAAGGTTGTGCTTGTGGCAACGCCGCGCCAACGAGAGTGAAATTTGCGCCTTGTTGAGTCGGTGGCTGAGCCTCTGAATTGGCGATGAGTGAGTTGCCCCGAGTGGAAAGCGGGCAGCTTGTGGGGACGTCTAAGGAAGAACATCGACGAGCTGTAAAGTAGCCGAAGGCGCTTGCGTTTAGCCCAGTGTATTTCTTGGAAAGAATCGTCGAGCAGCTGCCTTTGAGCTGGGGGAGGAAGCTCATGGACCACGTAGAGGTTTGATGCTGGGGTCGGCGCATGCCGACGACCGGCATGGGTGGAAGCAGGTGATGTGGGACGACCATATTCAGAATGACACGATAGATGGCGAGAGCTGTTGTGATGGAGCACCAGCTGGAGGAGAGTGAGTGCTCGAGGTGACATAGTGAGCAAGGACGGCTGCCCACGAGTCCTTGTACAAGTCAGAGCAGGGGCTGAGAGCCGGAGCCTGGAACCTTGTTAAGAAGGAAATGGTTGTTTAGCGGGATGAACCAGATGTCCAGCATGTCAATGTAGAATTCCCATGCCCCCTACAATCGCAAGACTTCTGCCAAACCGTGCGAGGCCACGTCACTACTCGCCTTGGTAAAGTCGGTGCGCTGATGCTGGCATGGCAGGGCTCAGTCGTCCTGGTCACCAAGTTGTGGGAAGGCTGGGCTCGGTCAGCTGTGTCATCACTTTGAGGGAGGCAGAGCGAAGAAGTAACTGCCGTAGCCACTGTTTGTTTAAGCCAGCCATGGTGCCACGGGATCTCGGGGCAGGCTGACACCGCGGCCGCTTTGGTCAAGTGCGCTAGCGTGATCTATTCTCGCACTACCTGCATGTGAGCTCATCTTTTTCGCCTGCGTTAGAGGTGACAGTCATGCCGCTACGAGGTACTAAACATGTTTACTGTTTGAGCATCTCTGAATTGCATGAGCTATTAAATACACCCATCACACAAGTGCAGAGCCCTTCCGCTAAGTCTATCTGGCAGGAGTCTTTTGTCCTGTAAATATTCACGTTTTCCCTGTCCATTGTACAGCTGTATCCTGCTACGTCTACTTGGTTAGGTGCCGACGCCAAACTTGGAGGAAAAAGCGAAGCTAGATCCTTATTAAACGATTTCAATGTGATAGAATTTTTACAATGAATGAAGGGAAAATCAGACATCCACCCATTCGTAGCAATCGCTACAAAGGAAACCCATACGGATTCCTCGAAAGAAAGGCCTCATAGTTGAAGAAAAATTCGTCCTGGTCCGGGACTCGAACCCGGGACCACCGCCTTTCCGGGGCAGCCGCTTTACCATCTGAGCTAACCAGGCGGCTAGCAGATGGCAGGGCGAAGTCGAATTTGTCGACAACACAAAGCAAAGGCAAGAGTTTGACGTAGTAGTTCTGCGGAAACCCGCAAGGTGGAGAGAAGCAATGAATGAAGGGAAAATCAGACATCCACCCGTTCGTAGCAATCGCTACAAAGGAAACCCATACGAATTCCGCGAAAGAAAGGCCTCATAGTTGAAGAAAATTATCAGCATTCAAAATTAGCTCTCATTACAAACCACATTTACATTTGCAAGAAACTCTCACTAAAAGGCAAAGCTTATACTTTCTGATGAGCCTACCTTGTGCATTTTCATTCCTTAAGAATTTGTGTACTTTTCCTTATAGCTTTTATCTTCAACATTAAGTGAACAGGGTTTTTCAACTTATGGTCAAAAGACATTTACACAAGAACTAAAATTCGTGCTATCTTGTGCTGTCAGGCCAAATTTAAGCTTTTCTGTGTTGTATGTCATCTTGCTTTTGTGTTCTACTTGGCGCTTAATAGACAATTTATGCACAAACAAACCATTTGTATTACAGACTCTTCAACTTTATATGCAAAAAGTATTGCCATTGCAGACAGAAAACACTGAAATATAGTAATTCTGAGAATTGTTTTCTGTGCAAGAAATTTGGTTGGCTTTGGGCAAGGGTCTAAAAATGTTGCATAATTTGGTTTCCTAAGTAAAGTCAGTTTTTCCGTAATACAGCTGTAGTCACAGGACATGTGTGTTCCTTAATTACAGACGTGCGCACCACATGTGCTTACACATGTGCTTAAGATACCCCGATAGACATTTTACGCACAAACAAACCATTTGTATTACAGACTCTTCAACTTTAAATCCAAAAAGTACTACCATTGCAGACATAAAATACTAAAATATGGTAAAAAATTCTGGGAATTGTTTTCTGCACAAGAAATTCGGTTGACTTTGGGCAAGGGTCCAAAAATGTTGTGTAAGTCGGTTTCCTAAAGTCAGATTTTCCGTAATACAGCTGTGTTACGCGGTGAAGCATGTCAAAAATGAAAATAGGCTGTTGTCACAGGACATGCGTGTTCCTTAATTACACATGCACGCACCTGCTGTCTCCTGTCATACTACAAATACCGACACATGTAATAACTACTGGCAGCCATTCAAAGCTGTTTGTGTGGAGATTTAAGGCCCACGTTCTGGGATGAAAAGTGCGGCCCTAGCTGTAAGAAAGTAACGTTTTGTTTATGAAGCCAAAGTTTATAGTGTTCATGTTTTTTAAGTGTTTAATATTTCTAGAATAATAGCTACATCCTTGCAAGGTAGTTGAAATAACAGCTCACATTGCCCCAGCCATGTCCAAAGTAGCTCTGATGGCCTGCTAGTACAATAGATAGGTGTATCGGTGCTTTTACTGACAGGAGACGTAGGGTGCACAGACGTATCATTAAGGGGACACTAAAGCAAAACAATGAATCAGTTTAGACTAATAAAGCATTGTTTTAGAACCCTGCAGGCAGTCATTTTAAAACAATAGTTTGGTTATTAGATGTGAAATTGAAGTTCGAAGTATCAGTATTTGAAATTCACGCCAAAACCTCGACACAGCTGCGTCAGTGTGACGTCAGGGATTTCAAAGTATATTTTTGCATTTGGGCAGCGTTAGCTGAGTAAAAATTCCAAAAACTTCATATTTGGTTCCTTTAGAACACAATGTAGACAGTCTGTACCGTTATGTACTTAAGTAGGCCCTAGAAGATACCGTCCAAATCCATGACGTCACAGCGACCAGGTCTGGGAACTTTAAGGAGGCGTCGCAACCCGTCTTTTGTTTTTGCACTTTTTCTGGTCTACCAAGCATCTTATACTGGTAAGAGTGGTGTTTTTGGTGTTGTAGAAAGGTAATTTACTAATGCAGAAGAAATAATTTTTCTCTTTATTGTCACTTTAAGGAACACATTATATGTCCCTGACAGTGGCCCCTTTCCACTTTTATAATATGCTTCGCCGTCGTACATTGCATATGCTTCACTGCATAACAAGACCGTATTGTGGCGAAGCTGATTTTAGGAAACTGAATTATGCAACATTTCTGGGAACCTTACATGGCTTCATTCTATAGAGGCTCTAGGAAAAGGCACGCTGCTCTATATTCGCAGCAAACATAATCTGCGTCATAGAAAAAGAAATGTTTGTGATGTTTATTCGCAAAATATTCATGTAACATCAGCCAAAATATTACCTGCCGTTTTATTGTGGCACTGCTGCCAGTAAGCCTGAATACCTGAGTGGATCTGAGTAGTCTGGCTCTGAAAATTGCCCATTGATAATATTTGCATTCCGTTAAGATCAGTTTTTGCCTTTACTAAGATGCAAATGAAAAAATGTTACTGTGATGTAGCATTTAGCATGACCTTTAATACGTCCCGAAGACATGGTGGACCGATCACACTGAAGGCGCAGTTCAATCTTAAGCTGGGTCCCCACAAGAGATGAAGAACACGATGTGATGATGGTCATGTGCAGATGATGAAGTGCCTAAGAAATGCCCACATTATAATTATTTGTGTCTATAGAAGAATTATAAGCAACCTCTAAAAATCTGACTTGTTGTGATGAAATTGAAAAAGTTGGCAGGTATGTATTATGACATTGATGCAGAAAACATTCATTTTGCCATTAAAGAAAGTCCTGTATGCATTCACTTTTTCATCTTCCCTCTTGTGTTTGGGCCTTCATTGGTCTGCATTGTGCAACAGGTGAAATGATGAGAAATATAACTAAAGACAAATAAAATCCTAGCCTGCTAACATACGCCTGCTCAGTACACTATTGACACGCTCTGGTTTATTAAGCGTGCTCACCTGTCAATTCAGGCACAGAAGCAGGTCCTGTTCTTGAGCTGAAACATACACAGCCATGCTTACATAGGAAACAACTTTCAGGAGGCCAATTATTGACACGCATTGCAGATAGTACTATGGATCAAGCATGAAGCTGACCACAATGCCCTCGAACTCTTCCCAACATACATATATTTTCTAGCATCCTGGGCCAACCTTCTGGCCATGCTTTGAAGCTGCTGTCAGGTTTCGAACCAAGCCCAATCTTTCTGGCTTTGTTGTCCTCCTCGTCGTACCATTTCCCCCCTCATTTATGTTTGTCTTATTGAGATAGATATTATGTGATGATTTTTCATTTGTGTGTAGTATGGGCAAAATCAATTTAGAATAAAACAAGCCACCCAGCTATTTTTATGGCCTAATTGTTTTTGCGCTCATTGATCATGGAGACCTACCTGCACGGCTGCATGTATATGGCAACTAAGTTCTCGTCAGATGTTATGTGAATATTTAATTAATAAACTTCATTTACATTTCTGCGCAGCACAGACCCATTGCGGCTGCAACTATACTGAGCTGCATGGCTGTTCGCAGCATCATTACGGAATAAAATCTGCCAGTCTTTATTTAATAAACAGTCAACATAGTGAATAACCGAATACTATTTTGTATATTCTAAATTTAAGTACTTTATGGCTTGCACTGTCGTGTTCTTATAACTTTGGCAGGCCTAAAAATCTCAACAGACCATCTAACTATGTGGAGTGATTTTTTAGCCATTACATATTCATTGCGTTTGCCTGTTTTCCACATGGCTACCAATAATCAGTAGATATCATGTCGGTTATTTATATTTGGAATTGGTGACTTTCCAAAAACCTCATAGTACCCCCCCCCCCCCCAAAAAAAAATCCATCGCATACATGCAATAAAAGTTTAATGCACCCATGGAAGGGGAAGTAAATCGTAAAGATTTAAGTTAGAAGCTGAGAGTATGATGGTATTTCGGCGTGAACAGCAGACTACAACAAATAAAGCAGCGGCACAAAACAAAGCGAATGAAAAAAGTATTGTTCAGCCAATAAAAACATTTCACTGTTGCTGCAAGGTGAGAAGAGGGAAGCAGCCCTGCACTCACCCCAGCAACTACAGGCTTGACCGAAGGGTCCAAGACATCTCGAACATAATGTGCACACTTGGCCAAAGAAGCGGGAACCATATCGAGAAGCTTGTGTTCTGGCCACAGAAGCGGGAGCTCACAGGCCTTGTGTTAGAATTCTGTAGCCTGGTGAAGTTACAAACCGTACTCTTGTAGCGATGTGTTGGCCAGGTTTTGACTGGTTGCCCTGGTCCAGTGAAGTGTTGACTGCATGTCTTCAGCACAATCCATGGGGCAACCTTCCTATGTGGCTTTCATCCATGTTCCAGCTATTCCCTTCATTTTTGTCACCTGGGGCTTCGTGGTCCGCAGTGATTAGTCCCTTACTTAATATGTACAAATAGGTCCTTTAATTTTCCTGTTTTCTTGCCTTGAATGCCCTCATACCTATTGCAAACAGAAAAGGAAGATAGCACCACTCTTCTATCATGATCGTTCACATTAGAGTTCCATTAAAGGAGCAAGATCAGGGTATCCATGGCATCTGTCTCGATTCTTTACATTTTGTGCCATAATACCCAGGACTCGTACTGTGGCTGCAGGCGTCATCTGTAAGTTTGGGAGGTGGGAGCACCTTCTGCTTGCTTCAGCTCCTGTCTGACCTTGCCCTTCAGCACAACAGTCTAAAGTTCACAAAGCCAGGATGCCCCCTGAGGTGAATGACACAACCTGTCAGCCCAGCCCTTGGAGCAGCCAATGACCTGCCTATCGATGCGAAGGACAACTGCAATGACAACTGCAAAGCTTGCAAGGCTGGGACGATAAATTTCTTCAGTGACATCCATCTTGAAGGCCTAGTCCTTGAAGTGAATGGCGCATAGAGTGCAGACTTATCTTGCCACCACAACGATGACTGCTCCATAGCTCACAAGGCTGCGATAGCAAGTCTCATCGGAAGGCTGATCGTGCAGGCCTAGCCCTTGAAACCACCAGCTGTGTGTCTGCCAATAATCTGTGCCTTCATCGTGATGGGCTCTCCAAGGTCTGCAAGGCTGGAACGCTGAGGTCATCCCATCTGAAATTTGGAAGCTTTGCCCTTAAAGCATCCAGTACCACCATTAAAGATGGGAGGAACTGCAAGGATCACTAGTGTTTACTAACAATTATGTAGCATCCTTGTCTGTGTACTCACAAGTGCCCTAGGGACCTAAAAGACTGAAATATGGGACATTGAGTGGCTGAGAATTATGGGAATATTCTTGCACACTGACATCAAAGAAAAGTAATAGGATACTTACATCTATGTCACAAATAGTTGTTAAGTTCAACTTAGTTTGCTTTCAACGAGAGTGACGTAGAGGCTTGTGAATACTTTGAATTGGACATCTGCTGCAGTAAAGTGAAGCTCGAGGTCCGATTGACCAAATTAGACAAAAAAGCACGTTACACATCCGCCAAGCCAACAGGGATTTTAATAAGCAGGCCATAGAGCTGGGTTTGTTCACATGACTAGAGGATGCCCATTGATAAAGCTAAGTAACTCGGTCTAAAGAATGCTGCAAGAATTTAACACTACTTTAGTAGCGATATTCTCACAGCAAACAGATGCGTTGCAGAAGCAACAGTCATAGCTCCAGAAGCACAGAAACTCGGAGGTGAATCTGAATTTGTGCCACAAAAGCCATTCTGTTCTCTGTCAGCAGGTCTGCTATGCTGTGTCGGTCAATGGGTGCTGTGTCTGCCCTGAAGACGGCGACAGCTTACCTTTAACTGGGACTGATAGCCCATCTAGCACCACTGCTAAAGTAATGTTAAACATTTATCCTAAAGACAAAAACGCAAAACAAAGCAAGAGGGAGGGGGGGATGAAGCTTGCAGAAAAACGAGACAAGGATTCTTTCAGATAAGGTGTGGCAGCCATGATCAGAACCAGAACGATAAGTCAAAGGAGAGTTTTTGCACTTTCGTGTGTGATCAAACGGACAGGCATCATACTGAAGGCGTCAAGAGGAGCACAAGGATGAAGCAAAGGCACTTGGCAGCTTGGAAAGACAGTCACGCAATTGAATGCAGAAAAATTGCGGGAAACAACTCAAGCACCTGAATGCAAGAAAAGAGTGAAAATAATACGTTATGTTAAAGAAAAAGGATTTCCTTTTGAACACAATATTAATATAACACTGCCCCACTGTACGATACATCAAACATTATACACAGCTTCAAAATTGCATAACTGTGCAAACTCAGCCTGAAATAGATGGAATAGAATTTGTTCCTTGTGAGCAAATCGGGATTGTGGCTTGCATAAGCTCAATGTGTGCAGTTTTTGCTTAGCAGAAAGGTTATTAATTAGTCAAACTTCTATAGTGGTAAACAAAATAGGAGTTCGGCAATGGGAAAGAAAAGAACATTAACATTTGTGTGCAGTAGTGTGAGAGTTAACGTGGGCAGAAGTGCAATGTGTAAATAGGTTCTATTTTGGGCAGATATACCGAGATATAAATTGCACTGGTATTGTACTGAATCAAGTTATCTTGACATGAAGCAATAGCCTGCCCTTTAATTTGCATAGATTTTGCCATACAGTCTTGCATGGCTGTTAGACTACTGCATACTTTGGCAAAGCCAAATAGCTGTCATGCTAAATGTCATGTATAAGGCAGCCATGTATGTCTATCCACGAGAAGGCATATCTGTATTTTATGACTGTGCGCAAGTTTATTGTTGACAGATACCGTATGTTGTGCATAACATAAAGTATGTCCTTGCATTCATAATGGACGGCAATATTTTTCAATTCTACCCTGCCCCCTCACTCTAGGTCTTTGTCCAGAGAAGGAATGCCCACTGCTTGAGTGCCCGTGACACAGTCGATGCTGCTTCAAGCTTCAACAATTGTTGTGTCAGTTACAGCTATGCAAGCCAATATTTGCACCAAAAAGATGTTACTTAGCTCCTTCAGGTTTTTTAAATAAAGTACTTTACCAACAAAACTATGCCCGGGGGCTGTCCCCCTTCGACTTTTCTTTGGCATTTACAACACATCCTAAGACCATAAATGCTTATTCAAAGCACCCAATACACTTTAGGCCGAACATTGTCTGCAAAGTTCCATTTGGAGAGGTACTGACATGATATCTTCAATTATTCCTTTTTTTCTCTCATTAAATTAAGGCTTTAGAGCTCTAAAAATATAATAACAAGCCTTGGAGTGGCGTGATTTAGTATAATAGCTTTCCTGGAGCCGGTTTCAGTTTTGTTTTCTGGGAGGATACTATGTAGTGACATCACAACACAGTATGTGGTCATGTGAGAAAAGGACATTGCAATGTTTTGACACTCTCTTGAGGCCTCCGGCTAGCTCAGTCGACTTGTGCACTGCAAATTTTGAAGGTCAATGTAGCAGCACAGTGGACGACTGAATGAGCTAGAGCGAGTGTCATAACATCGTAATGTCTTGCTCCCACATGACCATATACTGTGTCGTGACATCAAGGCATAGTATCCTCCTGGAAAACAAAAGTGGCTGTAAAGAAGCTACTATATTGAATTATTTACGGTGTTTTGAGGCTTCACCCCTCAAACGCTGTCTGTCGTCTTCTCTCCGCCACTCTTCAGCACTGGTAAATTCAATTATAAACGTGCACTAACCAGCTCAGTTAAGCACACTCGTGCAGTATGTACTACCAAGCGCTTTTTTATCCCCTTCCATGTCGCACTGTTACCCCGATGGAGGCGAAATGAAAAGGCACCCATGTATTGTGCATTTGGCGCATATTAAGGAAACCCAGATGGTCATAATGCGGAATCCCCCACTACGGTGTGCCTCGTAATCATATCATGGTTTTGGCATGTAAAACCCCATAATTCATTTCATTCTGATGAGAAGTGGCTAATGTATTTTTAAAACCTCAGTTGACAACGTGTTTTACCTGCTCAGAAAGAATAAATTTGCTTCTTCTTGTACTGTCCCATGGATTATGCATTGCCTTCGATCAAAAGCCTGACTAAGCATTGAGACACATCTTGGCTTGTCCATGGCAATGCTAGAGAATGCGAAATACTGTTTATGAGCTGAGCTTGTTCTTGGCCGTTTTTAGCAAAAAGCCACGGACGAACCTAGCTCGTCGAAGGCACGGAAAATGTTAAACATACCACTATGTGTACAAGTATTTCATTTCAGAATCAAGTAGGGGAACACAAGCTGCACACCTGGCAAGTATTGCTTGTACAATTGACGGAAAGCTAAGTCTACCAATCTTGCTAGAAAGCACGCCTGAAATGATGCACGTCAGCAATTCCAAAACTAGACAGCAAGGACAAAAGTCTAAGAATGCAAGGCATGCGGTGAAAGATGTTGGGTAGCTTTTGCAAAGAAACTGCGGGTAAATTATTAGGCTACTATGAAAATGCCTTTGGCAGACCAGTTCTTTTTAATAAGCTTGATGACACAAATTTGCATTGCTTAGACAAAGGAATACTGTTAAGAGCTTGGGGTCATATGGCTTTCAGTGAAAGGCAATAATGAAGAACAAGTCTTAGCACAGCCACCTACATGCTCTTTTTGTTTGTACAATGATTTAAAGCAAGGGGCCCGGCCCGGGTGGGGGGCTCAGAAGCAGATTAAGAATGATGTATGTAGGACATGCCCACGCATCATTAACAATGGCAGATGAGATAGGTGATATTTCTGGCTCCTGTTCCAGACATTAAAATATGAACCAGATTCTCTCTACGATGACTGCTTTATCATCAGGTTTATAATATTACCCTTTTTTATACACCTAAACTTATAAAAAGGAGCTGCAGACAGGCTTCACACAAATCAGGTAGCAATGTCTTTTGACAAATTGGCTTAATAGCATCAGCATTAGGCATATACTTCCACAATCCTGTTCATTAAGTACTACTTGGAACATATGCAGAGGAAAGGTCACTTATATTGATATTAATTAATGCTGCATGAATCTCGGAACTTTCAAGCAACCAGAGGGGCTCCATGCTGTAACGTCTTCCTAGTTGTATTAGTATGTATGGAATACAGGTTTAGTCAGATAAGTACACTAAAGGCAAAACATTTTTCTTAGTGACCATAGTTCTTTCTTTTGTGTTTCTTTTTCAACTTGGAAGGAGAGAAATGAGTGCAAGATGATGGTTGTCAGTACATTTAGATTGCCACAACAGAGTGATTAATAAAAATGGAGTTGCTGTGAACCCGTTAAACGCATATCCAATATATAAAGAAGGGAACCTTAGCAAAGCTGCACAACCATTAGTCAAATCAGTTCAAGTGCATATACTAGTTAAAAAAACAAGCTTAAAATATAATGTACCAAATATTAATTTAGCCGTCATGTATACCACTCATAGGTGCTAGCGTGGCTGAGTTAGTGATCAGAAATGATCCTACAAAAAAACCATTGTTGTAGAAAAAACAAAATCCGTGTTCCTGCTAGGGTTTGAGTTCATGACTTAATTTATAAGCCAGGTGTTCCATACATGACATGGCAGCAGTTTCATTCTTTTCTTTCTAATGTAGACACAATCCAATAATTGTAACCCAGTGTACTTGACCACATTTGAATGTTTCAACAATTCAAATGCTGAACTCTTAAGAGTACTAAAAGTGAAATATTTTTATGTGGGTAGTTCCATCAGTCAATACAGTCATTCTTAGTCCACTATAACTGCTGTTGTCTTAAATATTAAATGGTGGGCAATATTGGGAGATGTTGAACAAGTAAGCACCATCGGAAGATAAATAATTTTTGTACACCACAGGTCTTAGAACAGTTACCCATTGACAAAAAGCTAATAAAATTGACATTGTGCTTAAGAAGCCCGAGTATGTGAAAGTGCACGAGCAAAGGCTTTGCAAGTTTAAGAGCTGTCCATCAAGAAAGATGTGTTTTCAGGTAACACTATATCATAGTAAATACAAAGGGCAAGTGGAACAGTAGGAGCTCCAGATTATATTTGGTCATGGCCAGGACATAACGTGAAATGATTATGAGACTTTCAGCTGTCCACAGAGTTGACAGTGCAAGCCTTACCTTAATTAGGTTTCCCTAAAAGGCTGCCACAGTAGGTTGACGCCTACTTGTATGTAATGGTTCATTTGAAGTTTTGTGGGTTGTTTTCGTCACTCCACTTGGAAGAACCCTTAGCACACCCCTTTTACTATTGCAAACTAATCCTTGCCTTCAAAGCCTTCCACTTCCCCTTTCCACAGCCTTCATTTTACTCTTACGCACCTGATATCCTCCTCGACCTTTGCGAGCGATGAGCTATGTGGAAATCAGTTTTTAATAAGGCAAGTCCCTTTGTCCAAACATTGACTCCAGGCAGAAGATTCTTTTGTTCAGTGACTGTCAGTCATTTAACTTATTGTGTGGTGATCTACTTTCTCTACACAAAACCTTGCACAATAAGGTGTAATTTAAAACCACCATTAATTTCTGGCAAAGTGGTACCTTAGTTGGCCAGGCCATTGCCTGACCAAGTGTGCTGACCAACTAGCTATCCCTAGTTAAGTACAAGGGCATCTCAGTCATTCAAGTGAGTATGGGAAAGAACATTTCAACAATAAGTTTGGTTTATTCTCACATAAGAATAAGTTATTCTGACAGGGCTGCCTTTGTGGAATCGCTGGATCAAAAAAGCACACATGCATGAATCACGTGCATGCATACTTTCATATGAAAAGCTGACATTTCTATTGCGTCATTCTTTCACGCTACAAGTAAATGATATATTTCATTAATGTGGAAAGCTGGGCTAGTTGCTGATTAATCATCATACCTTGCAGCTAGTGTCATAAATTCTTAGGTGTCTTCGCCTTGTCCTTGTCAGTGCACTGCTTCACCTCCAAGATATGATAATCTATTTCATGTTTTGCAAAGGCTAACTATGAAGCTTTCGATGACAGTAGATACAGAACTATCAACTGACAACTCTGACTACCTAAAAGATAGACCATCAGAACACCAACATGATTGGGTAAAAAGGAAGCAGAGCAGTTCCTGACTGCCACCTTTGTTTCCTATACTAGCGAACGTGCCACAAATGTCGGACACGTAAATTGGGCAGCCACAACACAACGGCTCCTGAATTTCACAGGTGCAAACACCTCGCCAAAAATTCTAATGTGTAGTGCGGAAAGACATTTTTATAGTGTATTCTGTATGTATTGGTAGTGCGCTATCAAAGAACTGCGGCACAAAAAAATCGTGAAGCTATTACGAAATCAGCTATATTTATACATCCTTCACTGCAACCAACAACGTTATACCAGAAAGGAGTTCCTGCCGTTTACACATATAACCGAAGACAAATTCAAAACCATGCATGTTTAGAGTGTTCAAAAAACAGAGCTATCTTAATAAATTTACAAGTACCGCATCGTTAGCCTGCACAACGCCTTGTATTGCATTGGAAATAAGAAAGGAAAAAATTAAAAAATGTAAATACAACACATAAAAATGAGTAAATCATTGCATATTGTCCCAGTTTCTAAGTACTAACACATACAGCTTTAATGGACGACTGCAAACAGCAGACAGAATGAATCACTGATTGGTAGCGCACACCAAAAGACACGTAGTATGAGCTGAATGAGTACTGATTTGCAGGAACTGTGAGATCTGTGAACTGTGAACTGTGAACTGTGGTGAACTGTGACCATTGTGAATATGGACAGCAGTTCATGGCGAGAACCACTAATTTGTTAGTCACTGTGCAACGAGTAAAGAATATGTACTTCTGACATGCAGCTTCTTTGCAGTACAACGTAATAATGAACCTCACTGACAAAAAAACTAGAAAGTTGGAAACATCTCACTCGCACGAAGACATTAAAACTACGAAACTCAAGCTAAACAGCTATTGGCTTAATTTTGTGGATGGTTTATTGTACCAGTGCAGTCGGATATGTATGGTACACGTCGAATACATTTTCACTGCAGCAAAAATTTTATGCGATGAAGCCGATAGATTTTGGTGTAAAAGCTAGTTCGTCGCAGCCACTGCAACTGCTGAGAACATATCGTAAAAACTTGATTTGCACACACACACACACACACACACACACACACACACACACACACACACACACATATATATATATATATATATATATATATATATATATGTGTGTGTGTGTGTGTGTGTGTGTGTGTGTGTGTGTGTGCTGCATATATATATATGCATATATATATATATATATATATATATATATATATATATATATGAAGGCCGGACCCCGGCCGAAACGTCAATAAACCGCTTCATACGCGCGTCTACTTCACTGTGAATATTTACCCGGACCCAGAACTGCTTTTTTTCTGGTATATATATATATATATATATATACTGGCTACCTGCGAGACACTGAACATTGCGAAAACATGATGAAGCGCAATTTGTTTACCGGAGTTTAAAATTTTTACGATAGGCTTCACTGCATAATACTTAATGCTGCTGCAAAGCCCATTTGCAGACAACAATTATGCATTGCAGCGAATAGCTGGGTTTATTAGTTGGCTTTATTGTTGTTCGCGAGCGGTTGTGTAAAGAAGGCGCAAACAGAGAGGAATCCTGAGGGCAAAAAAACGGTTTAAAACACCACACCAGAAACACCTCTGAATGCATGTCGGTACACATATAAGATGGTTCTGTGCTCATACTGTGACCGGAGACGACGTGTACGCACGTCTGTAATTAGGGACTCTTATTATAGTCCCCGTGAGAGTTGAACTGAGCCCCCTTTCAATCTCAGTATGCTTCACAGCAATGCAGTTAGTTTGTATAACTCACCACATAACTTGTCTGTATTGTGGTGAAGATAAAGCAAAAAACAACCATTAAGAAACACATACAAGACCTTTGCCCACGTGTAGGTGTGTGTGTGTGTGTGTGTGTGTGTGTATATATATATATATATATATATATATATATATATATATATATATATATATATATATATATATATATATATATATATATATATATATATATATGTATGTTAGCACATATGCTCCTCTGCACTGCATTTTGTACAATTTAGCCCACAAGATGTCTATGTTGCGGTCAAGTTTGCCCCCTGTGGGTTGTATTTTGTCCCCAAACAATAATCGTCATTTATCTTGCCCACATTTCCTTTCTTTAATGCTGCGAGGCCGGTACTTCCTAGTCACGAACGGCTTGTGCGTAATCAGCTTGACACAGCAGTCTCAACAGTAAAGTATCGAGCACCGAGTTTTCAAGAAAGGAAATATGCAAGTAAGGCAGATATGACGATTATCGCTGTAGGACAAGACAAGCCCGAGAGGGTGTAAACTTTTTTTAGAGTGTACTGTGGACTGTCAGCGGCTGTGAAATCTTCAACATCTAGCTCTTCTCTCTCTTTCGAGATAAAATTTAATTGCATCTAGAGAAGCCAAAGCCCCAGGCTTGGAAAACTATTCTCCATGTTAGACGGCAAGGGACTAAAGAAAGGAAGTGAGCAAAAAAAGAAAAAAAGCACACTGACTTACACTTACATCCATGCGAAATGCACTATCGCAAAAGTGATTTTCTCATTGCCTTTGTGGAGCACAGCTCACATATATTTTTGGTTGCACCACAAATCGTGTATTGTGTGGCTACTGAATTCCTAAAGACAGCCCTCACTGTTACAAAGCCTCTGCAAATATAAATCAATGGTCCCTGTCCTAGTTAACACAACAGGCGGGTACATGTATGACATATGCTAGACAAATAATTCTAAATAAATCCCTCTTGAGCACATGGCCGTTAACGAGACCTTTAGCATTTTGAAATGCAAGTTTAGCTCTGAAGCGGTTAAATTGGTGATACAGCCATGGTATGTCTCGAGGTAGCATTTTCTTGAATCTACTGTGTGTAAAACACACTCACGATTGTTGACAGTTGAATTGTTACAATTGCAATCAGCAGAGAGACCTAATCTCGGCCTACATAGCTATACATACTAAAGGGCTCAGAGCACATATTCAACATTCCACCATCTTGCTTGAGTACCATCTCGTTTGCTTGAAAGTGGTGAGCTCTCAGGCTACATTTTCAAGAACCATTGTTACTCACTAGCCTCCACTTTCAAAGATGTTTGCATGTGCTGCAACATCACCATTTCCCCTTCGGGGTGAGAGAAAGCTCTATTAGAACTGTTTATGACATCTGGGCCTTCTTTGTAACCCCTGGTATTTAGAGGCATACTTGATCAAGTGCCTTTACAAATTCACTGTCCTTCGTTATTAAATGTGACCACTGTAACTGCAAAAAGACCATTGAACACCTCCCCTGTCAGTCTTTGATGTCCAATGTCAGCCCTTTTAGAGTGTACCCACACAACTGGATAGTCGACCTTTCACAGAGGCTAGGATCCTGGGTGCTTGGCCATATTAATGAAGAAAGCTATGCATACATGCTCTTATGACTTTCTAAAATAAACGAATCTGAAAAGATACTTATAGACACCATCTGTCTTTTGTGCGAGTGAACTGTCTCGACTTGCCTCCTTTTTTTCTTTTAAACCCTCATACCCTCACCCCCATGCAGGGATAGCCAACTGGATGTACGTCTGGTTAACTTACCCGGCCTTCCTTGTTCCTTTCTTTCTCTCTCAGATGTAAACCCCATGCAGAAAAACCAAAAACCACACAATATCTAGTCAGCCATACCTGTTGAAACTAAGATGCGACATGCTTAAACAATTTCAGACGTGTAAATTCACCTAAAATACAAGTACAAAAGAAAGGACAACACACATGTAGCACATGCACTACTGATTCTTGTGCTTTCTTTTAATTGTCCTTGTATCTTATATACATTTACAAGCCTGCAATGCTGAACCAACTTGCCCAACTACCTACATTGCTTAAACCAATTCAATTAATATTTTGGTTAATGTATACCCAAGAATTCGTGCGATGACTGGCAGATTCTTCTCTTGCAGAACTTCATCCGACCAAACACCAGAGAAAAGAGTGATGCTGATACAGACACACAAGTTTTTTTGGCAGTGGAATATGTTAACTGGACAAACTGCTGCAAGCGTTGCATAGCAACATGCAATGAAGCTGGTGAGCAAGTTGAAGTGCATGATCTGCAAATTTTCTGCCAATAATTTGCATTGTCAGACATCTGTGACGAAGGTGCAGAAAGGATTGCTGGCATCTGGACCAGGTTCTTGCTAAGTTCGTAGCAACTGCTATTACACTGGAGGACAAAATAAAGCAACCACTGGGCCACATGAAGCAGCATTCTCACTTGTTGCTTAATCCAGCAAGGACAGAAAAAGAGTGGAGAATGCTGCCTTCCAAGCTTAATTACAAGCAATGCAAAAGCAACCTTGGAAATCGAATCAACTGCATCATTCTGGGCAGAAATGGGAGAAGTAAAAAGATAGGATGACATGCAAGAGTACAGAAATATCTGTACATTGGCCCAGCACATATTAATTTTATATTATTGCTGCAGCTGAAGGAAGCTATGCTTAAAAAAAAGAGCAGCAGCTGGGCTTGGAGTTTAAAAACTGCATGCCATAATCACAATAATATCAGCTTTTGCCATGACTGGCAGGAGCTATGTCAACGTGTACAAGCATCAATGACCAGCAAATTAAAGTCCACCAAACAGGAAGTGGACTAAACGAGACATTTGCTTGAGCTTTGGCAAGTGTTATCACCTGGCATTTCTACTTTCATGGCCTCATCAATAAAGTAATACGCATAAGTAATACAATATTGCTTTTGCTGTAATGGACTTTTTATTGTGTATTTGCTTATGTTAGTATACGTTTTTTTGATGTAGTTTTATAGGTGCCACACAGCACAAAATTTTTTGTTATAGTTTATATTGAAAGATTTCAATAATGGGGTTGTTACTCTTACTTGTTTTTATGCCAACCCAGTAGCCCAAGTTGTATATTAGCTTGTGCCACTAGATGTGTGGATGTGTTATGTTTGTGATGCCATCGTGTTCGCTGCGTTGTCGTACATCATTCCAGCTTTGTCATGCGACTCTCACGCTACCTGCGTTGGAACCAGATGGCTCACATGAAAAGATTCAGGTGTCTCAGCAGCAGCACACCCACCCGTTGTTGGTCACCTCCATTTGAAATTGAAAAGGAAGTTTCACACGAGTGTTCATTTCGAATCACCGATAGCAATACCTCACCTTGGCATAGCCAACTACCTGTAAAATACTTCACATAACATCAATTTTCACATTGCGTGGGATTTACGCAAGTTTATCTCATAGTTTTCATGTAGAGCCTTTTGGACCTTTATGTGGGGGATAATAAAATGGCTTTTCAAGTCTAGCTCCTCTGAAATATATATAATTCAACACCTTGCATGCTAAGCTGCAGCTTCTTAAGTCCCAAACTGGCATCAAGAAAGCCAGGACTGTAAAATGATACTGGGCTGGACAAATCAGTTTCCAAAGATTTATGTTACGTTCTTGACCTCCTTTCCAGAGTTCCTGTGATAAGTTTGTGTGAAAAGACATTCTCGAAGCTAACATATGTAGAGACCACGCTGAGAAGCTTTATGTCAAGAATGGCTTAGCTGGCTGATGGTGCCTTTGGTGGAGCAATGAATTGCAATTTTTTTTATGATGTTATGAAGATAAATAACACCATAGCATGCAGACTTATGCTGCAGAAAGAAAGCAAGAAGCGAATGAGTAATTGCAAAGTGATCTGCATATTGTATCCCAGCTGTATTGTGCATGCCACATTACCAGAGAATCCTGCTGACCTTTAATTAACCTTTCCAGCACAACATGTCTTTATCAAGCCATACCTTTACATTGGGTTGATACATGCAGGGATGCCCTTTCACCTTCATGTAAGCTTAGCTCTGTCAACAGCAGATGCACTAAAGCTGAACACTCTTGCTACCTACTTCACATACTGCAACTGAAATGAAGGAAACACAAGTCTTAACAGTAAACTTTTAAACAGTGCATTTAAATACTTGTGCAACCTTCTTTTTGGAAAGACCATGTGGTGCCTAGAGATGTAGCTTGACAAGTAAGAAACTGATGTGCTTTTATCTAAAAATAGAATTGATTGATGTTTTGTGGGACAGGGTACCTGGTGTCTCAATGAGCACACTTTATGGCTGAGAATATTTTTGCCATTGTGTCAGCTTTGAAAACTTGTCAGAATCTTTAATCTTGGTGCATTAGAAAACACCTTGACACAAAATGAATGTAACCCTTGATGTCATTGAAAGAACAGTGCTGAAAACAATTCGATAAATACAGCAGAATGAAATGCAGAGAACTTAGGTGGGAAATAGGTAAGCAATTTACCAACCACATTATCAATGCAAGCAGCTGACACTTAATAAAATAAGAAAGCCCTGGAGCAAGTCTCTGGCTTGCAGTGAAAGACCTGTGCACACTTATGATGATATTGCAGTATTCATGGCAGGGACGGGCCATTCAACCTTACGCACTGTAACACTCTGTATATCTCTCTGAAATCTTCTTGTACCAACATGTACAAACTGCATGTTGCAAACAGCAAAATCATTGCTATTGTCCTACAGACAGTTTCCATGTTTATTGGATTCTCATTTTAACAGCTGACTTTAAGCTTCCATACTGAGAGCTGGACGAGTTAGTGCGTTTTTGAAAGAGTAGAAACAGTGCACAAAGTATGAAGGACAGTGAAAACGCAACAGGAGCACTGACTTGCAACTGAATTTTTTATTCAGGTATACATACAAGAATAATATGCACACACCATGCAATGTGAAAAAAAGCAAGCAAATGAAGTGCAAACTATTAATCATGATTGACATTGCTAGAAAACACAAGCATGAGTGACGTCGTGAGTTAACTGCGACATCATACTAAATCCATGCAAAAAACCATGTTAGAACTTACATGGGCATTATGCGATTCAATAAATTCAACAGTATGCTTATAACCTATGTATTCTAACATTTTACTTGAATAAGGTGCTAAGAAGATCAATCTATATATAGCTACAAATGCCTTAGTCACCAGATTTGAAAAGCGGGAGGACTTTCGTTTGTTTCAGAGATGAAAGAATACCTGTTGTGGGAGAATGCTGAGAAATAACAGCGATACTGAGGAGTCCATTGGGAATAATATAATGTACCAACATGCATTAGGAATTACGTCAGGATCTCCAAATTTATTAAATTTGCAGACATACTTCTATATTTTAACAATATTATTAAGGCATACAAATTTTAAAAAGAAATGCCACTACGTTAGTATTTGCCATAGCAAATGATTTCCTAGGGGTGCATGTACAATGGCACCCAATTGAATATTGTACAAATAAAGCTCTACCACATGTGTTTGACCCCTGTTGATTGCAAGTCGCACAAGCCTGTTCCCTTAGTGAGTGAAACTCAGTGAAAGAAACTTGGCCTTCTTTGTGGAGCAAAGACAGTTGGCAAAAATGAAGCACACAAAGGTAGAGAGGTTTTGGTATAGCCTGCACAGTGAAAGATCCACTCAAGATCCAGGTGCTGTACCGACGTATCTTCAGAAGATAAAGCATTCATCTAAACACAAGCACAGGGTGTAAATGATCGCACTCCGATGCATGTGATACATAATGACAATCGCCACGAAAGCCTATCGCATTACTATTACTTCCACAGGTAATTTTCATGGCTGCTATGGAATGGCTGTCTCGCTGCACCACAATCTATAGCAACTAATACACTGGGCATTTCAAATGGTTCATGAAAGCGGGTTGGGCCCTGGCCAGACTGAAGCAGCGGCACTCGAGAGACACTTTTCAACGCCCAGCCTCGTGTGAGTCACTTGACACTCGTCACGGACACTTGCTGACATTGCCTTCAGGCGGGAACAGGCCTTTCTGTTATATTCACGTTTCACGTCCAGGCTTTCGTTACTAGGCTTCTGCGTGCGTAAGGCGACGCGAAATGTTTGAACGCACTTTGCTCATCGACAAAAGGCGCCCTTACTTTGCACAGCGATTTGGAAATGTGTATGCACCCTACATCGACGTCAATGCCGACGCGCACCACTTCTGCGTTTTCGAGCTCGAGAGCAGTGTGTCGACGTGGTGTCCAAGGCCAAATAGGCATTCGACTTTGCCAGAAGGCGTACACACAACTTAAAGAATCGCTACATACGACACACCCTGCAATATGCATGATCCGTGTCGGCACCATATGCAGTCGGCGCTGTGCTACCACGACTCTTCGAAACCGACAGTCCAAATGAGGCGACATGTCGTGCTGTTTCGTGGATGCAGCACAGTTCGTTCGAAGCTTCTGTAGCTTCGTAACGGCAGCGTTATTCGTACTCGCCGATATTACACAGTGACCCAATATGCAGTCGGCGCTGTGCTACCACGACTCTTCGAAACCGACAGTCCAAATGATGCGACATGTCGTGCTGTTTCGTGGATGCAGCACAGTTCGTTCGAAGCTTCTGTAGCTTCGTAACGGCAACGTTATTCGTACTCGCCGATATTACACAGTGATTTGTACACACCACACAGCCACAAGGAATCGCAACGGTCCTCCCACTGCGTGCACGCGTGTAGGCGCCGACAGTCATTTTCGATTTTGAAACGCTGCACAAAATAAATGCTTTATTTATTTAGGCGTAGTGTATTTAACAACAAAACGATAACGTTAGCATTTCATGTATTTTTTTCTAAGTTTTCTTTTTGTGACGTCATCATGCGTGGCAGCAGCGGACTCCACTTGGGGTCGTCTGCTGCCACGTGCGTGCACCCAGCGCCGCCCTGATACATATACCGTCATTCCCATGACGGCACGGTGCCCCCATAGAATCATAGAATCTCCCATAGACGGTGGCGCCAGAATACCCTCTAGGTGTTATAGTGAGAAACTCTATGCACTCAAGGAGAATGGTTGCAATGCATTCTAGCGTTGGTTCTAAATTCTGTGGTTCTAGCCAGATTAAAGTTCTTTATTCTATGAAGTTACTATCGCTGGTTCTTTACTCTATGTGATCGCATCACCACAGTGAACTCAATTGATGTACGTACTGTACGTTAGCGTTCGTGCACATACGTCGCTTATCAAGCCGTTCAAGCAGAATTCGCCGGACGGGTGAGTTTGGAGTGGATTGGCGGAAGGCCGAAACTATGTCCAGCTTAAAGATGTCGCGCGAATGCACCGGCAACGGTGATTGTCACAAACCAGCAAATGTTTTGTCGTTCCTGTCCCATGTGAAGTCGGGTCATCTCATCGCTGGAATATCCGGTGGTGTAGCCTCAACCTTAGCCGTACATCCGTTTGACCTGTTGAAAATAAGGCTCGCAGTGAATGACGGTGCGGTGTCAAGCAGGCCTCACTACCGCGGGTTTCTCAACGCGGTTGTTACGATATTTAGGCAAGAAGGCATCATTGGATTCTATAGAGGCGTGACGCCCAACTGCATCGGCGCCGGTGCCTCCTGGGGCTTTTACTTCTTCTTCTACAATGCCATCAAATCTCAGATGTCATTAAGTGTTCGCACCGAACATCTCGGACCCGGGCAGCACATGCAGGCGGCCGCCGAGGCTGGAATTATGACGCTGCTCATGACGAATCCGATATGGGTCGTGAAGACGAGAATGTGCCTTCAGTACACAACGTCGCATTTGCCGGAGGAACTTCAATATAAGAGCACGTTTGACGCCCTGAGGAAAATCTACCGCATCGACGGAGTTGCGGGCCTTTACCGAGGTTTCATCCCAGGCGTCTTTGGCGTGTCGCACGGTGCTCTGCAGTTTATGGCTTACGAGGAAATGAAGAAATTCTACCACAGCCACCATCGAGGCGACGCCCGCAAACAGCTAGGCACGTTGGAGTACTTGGTGTTTGCTGCCCTCTCGAAACTTTTTGCGACCACTGCGACGTACCCTTATCAGGTAGTGAGGGCAAGATTACAGGATCAGCATAAGAAGTACGCCGGCATCGTCCAGTGCATATCAAGGACTTGGCGATTTGAAGGCTACAAAGGCTTTTACAAGGGCTTAGTTCCGAACACACTCCGCGTGACACCGGCCACTGCGATAACATTTGTGGTATATGAGAACATTGCCAAACGGCTTGTGAACAAAGATACTTAGATTATGGCGCAATGAAACTTTATTTCTGAGCAGTGCGCAACGCAGATAAAATATGTGACAAAATGTTTTTGTTCTAGAAAATAATAGATATCCTTTTCATAAACATTGTTACTAAGATGCCGTCAGTCATTCTCTGTGCTAATAGGCAATCCATTAAGCCAAAGAAAAACAGGACAGTGTTTGTACATATTTGTTGTTTCTATTATTGTGGCAAAGACTTGTCTTGCAATGCAAAAGCATGGGGATGCATTGTGATCAGGGCCCACTCTATTTCCATGTATGACTTCATATATTGTTCTTTGTTTTAAATAAATATTTGAAATGAAAAAATGTCTTAACATTTTTTTTTTACCCTGCTTGATTACTTGGGTGCATCTTCATAAGTGGTATGAGTGGCCTAGCTTGTGTTTGGAAAAGCCGCTGGTGGAGCGGCCACTGCCAGTTGCGGAAGTGCGAGTAAACAATGACGACTACAGTGGCTGTGTTCCAATACTTGCCGAAGACGGAAAAGTAGACAGCTAAGTGGACAGTGGCTATTTTAAGCCTTTTTCCAATTCTTACACAGACATCAAAGTAGACAGCTTTGCAAAGATAGCATCGAACTCAAAAACGATTTAGGCTAATGTCCTGTCCAGACAAGGTGGCGGCTGAGCAGGACGCTCGGAAAGAAGACAGAAAGGTTGTCTGTGCACACGAAAACAGACACTTTGCAGGCACAAGCACTTAAAATACAGAAATAATTTGGGCTGCAAGGTGGCGTCACATTGCAGAAGCATCTTCCGTAAGGCTTCCAGACGGTTAGAAACATGTTCCGTTACATGGCCTCAAAGCTGTGTCAGCTGTCTGCGTAGTGTGGTGTTGCATCCTAAGCCGGCTGGTGGAGGGCCCTATCATCGGAGAGGACCACACCGTGAGGTTGGCGGAGACGCTTGTTCCGGGTGAGAGGGTCTGGCCAACGTGGTCTTTATTCAACTTATGTAGTATTTCAAGGACAAATTGCGTCATGCTATTAGCTGTTACACAAGTGGTGTGATTATGATTGGTGGTACACAGGTGGCATGATCCCACCTGATTGGCCTAATGAATTCATACAGATGCACAGACATGGAGGTCACAGCTCCATCATGCGGACATTACAGATAACAATGGCAGCAAGTGCTACTTATGACACGAGAGAACAGCACGACACAACATCATCTTCCCCTGGGAGGATTATTACTTCCTTATACAAACTTGGGTATCCTAGTTCTGATATGAATGGACCCAAAGAAATACACACTGGAAGATGTACACTTTCCTTCTGTAGAAATAACAAAGAAGATCATTCAGTTCAGATGTATGCAGTAGATAACACAGTATACTTCCCATTTTTAGACGACAATTGTCAAGACATTTCTACATGTACAAAGGTAACTATGTGCTGTAGAGACTCGTGCATGAGGATTACCTGTATTATACTTTAGTTCCACGTGGAACAACTCGGAGCTGCGCTTTGTAAGTGGCATATGATATTACTGATGCTGCAGAGAAAGATTCACTTAGTGTCATCCACATCATCAGCCTGGCTACACCCACTGCAGGGCAAAGGTCTCTCCCATACTTCACCAACTACCCCGGTCATGTGCTGATTGTGGCCATGTTGTCCCTGCAAACTTCTTAATGTCATCCACCCACCTAACTTTCTGCCCCCCCCCCCCCTGCTACGCTTCCCTTCTCTTGGAATCCAGTCCGTAACCCTTAATGACCATCGGTTATCTTCCCTCCTCATTACATGTCCTGCCCATGCCCTTTTCTTTTTCTTGATTTCAACCATGATGTCATTAACTCGCGTTCGTTCCCTCACCCAATCTGCTCTTTTCTTATCCCTTAATGTCATGCCCATCATTCTTCTTTCCATAGCTCGTTGCGTCGTCCTCAATTTAAGTAGAACCCTTTTCGTAAGCCTCCAGGTTTCTGCCCCGTACATGAGTACTGGTAAGATGCAGCTGTTATACACTTTTCTCTTGAGGGATAATTGCCACCTGCTGTTCATGATCTGAGAATGCCTGCCAAACGCACCCCAGCCCATTCTTATTCTTCAGATTATTTCAGTCTTGTGATCCGGATCCACGGTCACTACCTGCCCTAAGTAGATGTAATTAGTAATGTAATTATTAATCATAAAATTTAATATTGTAAATAATTGTAAAATTAAATGTAAAATTAATGTAATGTAATAATTACCCTATGCGTAGGAGGATCCTCTCTGGGGGTTGGAAATCCAACGGCGGCATGGATAGAGAGGGACAGAATGACCAAGTGCTGTGACATTTCAAAATTTTATCAGAACTCCAGGCGTGTTTATCCAGCCCCTAACCCCTCGACAGGGCCCAAGCGGTAGACTGGAGGCAGTTACAAACCAAGACCTTTCGCAACCCCGTTCATCTCAAGAGGACATATCCAGACATTTATTCAGACGATAACTGCAAACTATGTGGCAGGGCTCACGCATCTTATACACATTCTCTGGCAATGTGAGGTTATAGGCAGAGGAAACACAGCCTCCCCAGATGAAGCTGCGGCACGGTGGACGGCCACGCTGCGCAACTAAAACCCCCAAGATCAACTATGGGCCATCCAGCAAGACCGTGAGGCGGCGAGCAGACAGCATCTCCGAACCTACTCAGGGGCAGCCCAGGCCACTAAATTTGCCGGATTTTCAATGAAGTTGTTACTATCACCATGTTTAGCATGTAAACTAACAATTCGTAGGAACATGCAAATGCGTTTCGGGAGTAACATTTACTTCAGGCTAAGATATTGCAGCAAAATTATCAAATAACCATAGGCGGCCAGAAATTGAATGCATGGTATGTATAAATAGAATGGGGCAAATCTACATGTCACAACAGCAAATATTCAGCTGGGTTTGTAAACAAAACAGGTGGGCCAAGCAGGTAACAGAAACAGCACGGCACTGCTTTCAACACTCCTTATTTGTCAGAGTTGGTGCAAACACGCAGTGCCACACATACATAGATCACAAAGGCACCCAGCATGTATTGGCCAATAGTCCAGGAGATTGACGGCGCACGACCATCGAGGGACGTTATGATGCTTGTTCCTGCCCTGACCGTTTAGTGTGGGAAAGACGCTGCGACAAAACAAGTACTACTGCCATCTACTACTTGCGAAAGCAGCGAAGCATTCACACAAACCACACCACCATAAAACGAGTCATCCAAACACGGGACTAACAGCACATTCTACAACTCTAGCACATTAAATTTACAGGCGAAGCCCGTTTCCCCATGAACCAGAGTGCTAAACCAGCCAAACCGACTAATTACGGCAGCGACCGAGACGACATAAAAGGACCACACGACACGAGAACACCATGGAATAAAGAACACGAGAACAGAACCATGGAATAAAGACCAACAGAACACTGAGAACACGTTCAAAATATTTGCCATCTTCACGCCACGCCTACACATGCCAACACTGCCTACACGCTCACGATTTAAGCTGGGGTTTAGCTGCTGGGTGGATGTGGCGTACGGTCCTGTGTCCAAGCTTCAGCGACGTCGTTCGTAGCTAAGTACTCTTTTCGTTTTATTATCTAGTGTATTCAAAGTGTTCTCTTTTGCATGGAGTAGGGGTGCAAATTTTGAATTCTTGGTAAGAGTAGTAAACGTAGCGGCTTTGTCTGAGTTTGGCCATTCCCCCGTTAGGCCTAGCTCCATCACTGGAAAAGCTGGCGCCACCGTCGGCATGACGTGCTATTAGGGATCACGTGGACATAGCGGCCGCGTCGGCTGCTTCGAAGCGAGAGTTTAAAATCCCTCGTACGCTGCGGTCCTCATTTAGTGGAGAGATTTTCCCGCTTTCAGTGCTTACATTACAACGCTTGAAAGCACTAGAATGGGTAATAGCCAACGTTACTAGACTAGCTTCAGTTTTAAAACTCGGCGCCGTTGTGCGGAACCGCCACCCGCACGCGCGTTCGTGGCGCTGCAGTCCCGCCCGGCTTCACTTCCTCACTAGCTGGCTACGCGGGCCGGCCGGACTAAGCACGCGGTGCGGCGTTGGTGTATTCTGTGGTTCGTTGTTGGTGGCGAATTTCAGCAAGCATGTCATCCGTGAAACTGTAGCCTTCGCCGAGTTTCTTAAGAATATCAGCAGACGATGCCGACGTGCTGCGTACCTGGCTGCACAGGCCGCTATCGGAACGATGTCGACAGTTCGGCGCACCACTTTTTCTGTGCTCCCAGCAATGCGACGCTTCGCTCGGCGTGAAACAGAGCGATTCCTCGTGCCGATCGGGAAGTCATTGCGAAATCAACGGCACGCGCTCGTGCCACTGCTCCCGCGTTCGTCGTCGTCTTCCACAGCTGGCTGTGTGGCCGTTCATCTTTCCAGCGTAGTTTCACTTCACTTCTGTCGTCGTAATGGGGAGGCCGCGTTTACGGTGGTATGAGCCATTGCTTTAGGGAGTATGAGCCACTCATGGTCATACGTAACGGAAAGATTTAATTTTGAAGAAATTTAATTTCGAAGAATCACAAGCAGCAAATCGCAGGCGAATGCTGCTAACCACGCCGCCGAGCAAACTCGAGACATCGAACGCAAGCGACAACTGCGGACATACCGTCAGTGACGTCGTCAGTGGCTGGACTGCACATACTCTTTGAGAATTGATTCATTGTTCATAAGTGCACTGGTACTTTACTCTAAACTGGAGGGCTCAAGTTAGTATGGAAGCACAATTTTTATTAAGGGGACAAGATGTTGCCGAGATGGTTGCAGCACAGCTTTTTTTTTCTCCCAGGCACCTTTTCTACTTGGAGCTTCCATTGCAGTGTTTCGAGCCTCTTTGAACCAGCACATAGTGTATATAAAAATTGGACACTGATTGGGAACATCACCTAAGTTCATGCCTATCTATAGTAAAAAGATATAGCACGACCAGACAAAATAAATGAAGGGGGAGGGCTGTAGCAATACTAAGTGTTAAATGGTGCTTTATCCTTTCCCTGGAGTTTTCTGTTATTGTGCTTTTTATGGATCCTCCGCAGTAACCATGCGAGTGCCAAACTTGAGCTTGTTGGTTTCAAGTCTCATGGTTGTTACTAACAGAACAGTGTGATAAACGAACAATGGATTTGAGGCATCCATTCACCTTGCTTGCCCCATGGTGCTGCTTTATAAGCACCGTAAGCATCCAGGCCAACTAGGAAGGGAGGTTTGTTGCAATTGCTTCTGAACTTTATTGCCACCAAACCAAAAGTGCTCTCAATGACAGATTTTGGACAGTAGAATGCTTGCATCCAGCAAAGTCTTAAGAAGGGAGCGTTCAGGATGGGGGGGGGGGGTTGGGGGGTGCAAAATGGGCTTTTGAAGCTGGCAGCATTACTGAAGGGGCTTTGCTCATCTGCCCTTTCTATGGATACACAAAGATAATTTCCTCTTTAAGAGGGATTGTTTCAGAGTTCGTTACATGGCAACAGTGTTGGGTGTTTAGTAGCTTGTCTTTGCCCACTGTTAATAACCTGTTTCTTCTCCAGTGCCCCTGTGAAGTGCCTACTTTTTGGACACAATGTGCTCTCCATGCATGCATGCATTTTTAGCTGGTAAAGACGTCTGTTACCCCTTGCCTCAAGCTGGTCGTTGCTGATGTCACCCAAGAAGGCATTGGGGAGTATGGCAATGTACGCTTACAAAACACTGTTGATACCAGTGAAAATAAATTAATGGAGCTGCTGTGTTTTTGTCCACTCCATCCTTGTTAGTTACAATGAGCAATGCTGAACAGAAGGCATATGTAGTTGGTCGTGCATAGCCAGTGCACTAAGACTTGTTGGCATGTTATGACCTTAGCACAGTGTTTATATGTAAAAACCTTCTGATGTGTTGACGACTTCCTTCTCTTTATCATACTTTGCCTGATGGAGCCAGCAAGTAGTGGGTCAACCAGATGTTTAACAGGCTTCCCACTAGTTTTGCCAGAGTCTACTTTACCAGGGTGCTGCTCATAGTTATCTGTTTTCTTGACCTTGCACTGCACTTCACGCATGGCCACACCTGCTAAACCTATAGCATGTGATCAAAAAAGTGCTATACATCATGTTGCTCCAAACTCACGACATGTGCTACAAGGCCTTGAGGAACACCCCCATTTATTTACGCCCTCATCATACTGTACGAAGCTTTGCATAATAAGTGCGAGAATTAACATCTGCTGGTATTTCAGTGTTGTTCCTGTCCAGCTTGCTGAAAGCTATCCTGAGTGTTTCAAAAGCAAACGACCGCTGCTGGACAAGAAGTGCTTAAAACAAGGGTCGCTATAACCACATATGTCACACGAAATGAAAAAGGCCACTGAGTATACAGGCGGTTTACTTCATATCCAACAAACTTGGTTCTCCCTTTGCTAGTGAGTGAACTCAACTTGCCCCGAATACATGGCCAGTGACAAACTGTGTGCCAGATGCTGAGTCCCCTGCAAAGCTGAAGACGTGTATGAGATCCTGACACCCTACAGCAGCTTCTACACTGGACAAACAGGCTACTATAAAAACGACTGGCTTTACTAATATGCTAATAACATGAAAATGGGCAGAAATTTGGCTATTCATTGGACCCAACTGCAGGTGCAAGCCACTGTTCCACTATATGTGTGTTCACAGAAACTGGAGCTATACAAATGCAGATAAAGACAATGATGTTTGAAAGTAGTAGAGTTGAACTATATTCTGCACAAGCAGTGCTACCTGCAGCACTGGTACCTTGTAGCCACAATTTATGGCTGCACCACCATGCAAAGGCACTGTTGAATTATTAACTTCTATTATATTTATGGTAGCCATATATTGCAATTACATATCATCCACATTGTGCGCAATATGGTTAAATTTCAATTATGATAGCCATTCCTAATCTGAAATGCAAGAAAAGAGCAAATATAGGCAACAAATTGCAATTCAAAGAGACAAAAGACAACCAGTGCACAGGGTAAGGACAGACTTCCTTTCATTGAAAAACAAATGTGACATGTGTCATGCCACCAGCAGTGGGTAGCAATCTTTTAAGCTTGGGTGACAGAGGACTTAGCAAAATGCTACAATCACGCTGTAAAATGGCCTTGGACACAAAAAAACGACATCATATTGTACAGAATGAAAGGGCAAGACTCCATCTAAGAACAGTCTATGGCACCACATACTTGAAATGGTGTAAAAAATGTTGACATGCCCTACCCATAAAGAAAAAGCAACTAACACAGAAAACACACCTTAAAATGCAATGTGCAGAGTCTGAAACCAACAAAAACAACCCGAGAAAGGTTTCACTAAGTCTTTCAACGATTAAAATTGTCAAACTGTCTCATCACTTCTTAATGAACCTGCACAGCTGAAAAAGAAGGAAAGCCCAATAGCAGGGCTGCAGAAAATGCCACCGAATAAATATACTTTGCTTACCAACGGTACCTGTGGTTTAGTTGTGGTCTGTGTATAAACTTTTCTTGTTTAGAATGGTTTAGCGGATAGGGAAAGGATGACCATAAGAGCACCAGGTGTATGCAGTCTACGCACAAAAAGCCACTGCTTTCTTCCTTTTTTTTCTCGCTACTACTATGCATGAGTAATTTAGTGCCTTAATAGCACTGCTAACATCCTACTGCAAAACACAAAATTGGGCAAGCTGTGGCATAAAAAAATTGCAGTTTCGCTCATAATGTGAAACAATGATGCAGTAGCTAGTGAAATATGCAGTGCTTGTTGAAGTGAACACTTGCCAATGCAAGTCGGTAACCTCCTTAAAAAGTAAAATAAGAGTCGTATTTATTTGTGGGAGTTGTGCCTCTCAGTGTTGAAGTGGAAAGACTTGGCTTTTCTTCCTCCTCTTTCATATCCGGACTTGGCCACTGATCTACACCAAAACAACCCTTTAGCTACAACCCTTTAGCTTCTTACTGCTGAATTTGTTTTGGTTTTCTCAAATCTATATTTGGGCTACCCATTGCTAGATCTCGCGCTTTGCTTGAGGAAAACAAGACACCAACAGCTTCATCCAGTAAATCGGAGAAGCCAAGCACTAGAAGAATATTAATGAAGCAGATGCACCTAATCATTGTAATCACATATAAGGAGAAAATTTAACATAGGACTGCCTTCACAAGTGGGAAGGTGATGTGTGAGAACTTGAAGGTGTGGATGCCAGCTCTATATACAGTACGCAGACATTAAGCACGTGTTTGCCAATCATGGCACCTGTTGGCTAGATCACGCTCTCCGGGATCAGTATTCACCACGTAGAATTGTGGACTGCCACTCTTTTGATCGTATGCTTGAATCCTCGCGGCACAATGAGAACTTTATGTGCAATATTCTAGCAAGAAATTTGGGAATTCCAGTGACAACACCAGTAGACATCAGAACAACCAGGGAGTTAGTCCATAGCAGCTATTGCTGTAAAAAGGAAGACTGGCATAAGCACAAGAATTGAGATGGGCATACTACATGCCTTTGTTCTGGCAGTGGCCCACTACTTTGGTGATACAGTTAATGATCTCCACTGTCACTGGACATAATAAGAGTTCTTTAATTATACACTCGCGCACCCGCCGCCTCTCCGGTCGCCTAAGTGGACATACTATGCTGGCTGATAGCGGCCCCCTCCCACTTTTAGTACGCTTCACCGCGTAACTAAAATGTACTGCGGCAAAGAAGCCGTACATTTGTATTGAGTGAATAAACAAATGTTTTTTACAACAGTACAGAAATAAACGCGCACCATGCATCATTCTACCACACGAAAGAGCGTCGCAACATACGGTAGCTGATTCACACAGGCCGTGTAGCCCACTTATCAGTCGTAAAGGGTATTATGGGTAATTCAAAATTTCACACACGCATATGTGTTTATGTTTACGTTCGCACTCCTTGCGTAATAAGACTCCCAGAACTTCCACAATAGAAAGTAATTTACAATACACAAACGCAAAGAACACAGAGATATGTCTCGCTTTAAACTCGGGAGTCATGCAAATGACATATAGCGCGCGTGAACATGCTGTGTGTTAGCGTCGTAAACTTCATACTAGGGAAGGAGCTAGCACACCACAATCCCGCGTCAGCCGCAAATGAGACCAAAACTGGAGCACATGTCTGTGAACGCGCCACTCTGCTCCTCCACCAGCCCCGCTGCACGGCTGCACCACTCGTTTCAAGCAGAGCACACCAAACACACATTCAGCGCTGAACAGTGGGCGGTCGACGCAGTTGCATTTACATGACTTGCAGCGAGCAGCACATCCCTCGATGCCCGTTAAGCAAAGTCGGGCACGGCGACGTCACATCGCGGTTCGCAGAACTTCGCTGCCGAGGGGCTAGGCCACTTCGACATTTCAATTGCCAAGGGGGCACGGGTCACACAACGCAGATTCTGTACTGCCAGAGCTCACCGATGCCAAAGCCGCTCTGCCGCACCGCCACTACTCACGGCTTTCCGCCAAGTAACACAGAACCTCAAACCAACACACAAGGAACGCACGCACAATCACATGAACAACGTTGAACAACGCGCGGTCCAGAGGACGATCACGCCGAGGACGAACACGCCACGGCGTTGCTCGGCGCCAGCATCGCGCCTTCTCAATGCTGTCCCCTCACATTTCTCTCTCGCAACTACTGCTCCTCGCGCGTGCGCAGAAAGAGCGGTGAAATCCATTTTCGATGTGCTCGTAGCTGGTTCGTGGTGATCTGTGTTTTATGTAGGGAAAGCGTTGTGTAGGGTTTCTGTGACAGTGGTTCTTCATTATTTGACAAGGTGGCCATACCCTTTTTCGATAGGGGTTTTCGGCTCTTCTGTGCATGTAAAACCCTTCCATCCGCGCGTCACCGCCGTATGGACGGGCTTTAAGTGCATGCAGTCCGCAAAAGCCTAGAGCATCTGCAGTTAGCCTTCGAGACTCATTTTTTGTTGCCCAGAGGCAGGCGCAAGGCAGGCAAAGTCGAACAGGCGCACGTAGAGGTACGAGCTGTAGGTGTTCTGCGGTTCGCCAGGGCGTGGCTCTGGGCACCAAACGACGACGGGCACATCGAGGCACTTTACCTAGGACCCCAAGTGTGCATCATCGAAACCGCCTGTCAGGATTTGCCAATTGCTTTGCATGCCGTAATGTGGCCGTAACCACTGTGACTGTCACGTTTAGTATCACGTGAGCCCAACCAGGAATGCAGTAAGCTATGGTTAGCTGCAGGGATATTATTTGGGCATGATTAGAGTACAGCCACAGAAGGAACGCTACAAATGCTAAAGGTATCTAATTCAATGGCTATGAGCGCTCTCAACCGCTAACATCTGCTTCGAGTTCAGCAGCTCCAACAAAGGCCCGCAATGATGCCGAAGAAGAGAGAAACCAAGGATGAAGACGTCGACGTGCTTGGTCTGCTTCCATCGCACAAGCGGCACAAGAAGCACAAGCACAAGAAGCACAAACGCAAGCGCGGTGGCACGGATCAAGAGGAAGAAGCTCCATCGCCGCCCGCGAGCCCGCAGAGTGGAGACGGCAGCAAGCCTGCATTGAAGCTCAAAATTAAGATCGGCGGCCAGCAGGCGCTGGAGAAGAACGTGACTAGGGCAGACGAGCCGAGTAGTCACAGCGAGGACGAAGAAGAGGCCTGGCTCGAGGCCTTGGAGTCTGGTCGCCTCGAAGAGGTAGACGACGAGCTCCGCAAGATGAAAGACCCTACGCTAATGACAGCTCGGCAGCGGGCGCTGCTCGAGAGCAAGTCGAAGGACAAGGACGAAGACGGCCCCGTTCAGGTACTCCATCTCCCAGGTTTTGTTGCCGTTGAAGAGAGAGAGAGAACTTGAGTTTTAGAGGTGTATTATAGACCCTCAGTCCAGGGTATTGCTTGTTGCATGCGCCAGTGCCGATTCGATGAACGCAGCAAGCAACCGCTGATCTTGTATCTTATAGGCCACCCGGCGTTAGAATCAATAAGAGTTGGGTTCCTCAGGAGGAGTGGTGGCGCGGCTAAGCAGTGCCAGAGCATGTGTTTTGTGTTGGAGTATTGACTGCAGTGTTTACATTAAGGCGGTGGCAAGTCTGGTGAGCCCCAAATACGGTGGAATCTAGGTGGCGTTGGTTTGTGCATGTCTTGTGCGATACCTGCATTGTAGAGCATATTTTTGGAAAGACTAGTTTGGGCTTCTTACTGTTTAATAAAGTTCACCATGCATGTATGTGAGACAAGACATAGACAATTCGTGCTTCTTTCCGCATATAATACCTTGCAACATGTGGGACATAAGAGAAAATGAATAGCAGTACGCCAAGATTGAACAGCTACAACTTTTACAGACTTATGTCTGATTTTTTGGCGCAAAAGCACCTAAGGCTATTTTGCACCAAGCGAAAGCTGTCGGTTAAAAGCAAGTTCATAGAGATTAAAATTATTGTTGAAGTCATTCATTATGGAGTGTTAAAGTAAAATGAACTTGAAGCTTGTGTAGCATTTGTGCAGATTTTAGAAATTTGATGACATTACTAAATTGCATGACAGGGTGGTCCCCAATTATGAGTGCCAGGCAGCCTTTTACATACTTAGTAACAAGATGGGGATAAAATGGGAGGACACAGCACGACCGATAACTTTCAAATGGTTTATTTGAAGGTGAGGCATATATGTCGATACGCAAAGACGGACTTAAAAGATTAATAACTGAAGCAACAGCAAACAGAAATTTGGGCACTGACTGTGTAAGCACCCGTCCTTCTCTATCAGGAAAAGAATTATTTTTGATTGTACATTAGTGTGCACTGTGATAGTGTCTTTCTCAACACTATATGTATGTGAATGAAAAACAAAAAGGTAATATTTCTGTGCATGGCATTTGCAATGCCATATGTGCCTTGGTTTCGAATGAACCATTTGTTGAGAAAGTTAGCGCTCATGTTGTATCCTTCCTCTTTGTCCTTGACTTTTCAAGTGTTCCCGTACCAGAACATCAACCTTTGTCAATCTCATACAGACCTGCCAAAAATTGCAGTTTGTGCAAAAAAGTAAAATTTTCTTGAAAAATTTGTTTTTTTTTACTCAAGATGCAGAGTATCAAAAACTCATTTCCAGGCTTTCTTCCGTAGGAACGCTGTGAAAACACCTGTGCCACAGGCAAACATATATTTTATGTTACCAGTGGCTGAAATTTCTGTTGGTCTTATATATTGGTTCTATTGAGGGAGTGGCAATGCTGTGGGGAGTACTGTATAATCAAGCAGCTCTGGAAAATCAGTCAGTGACTGTATCGCTGTACTTTTGAAGTCAAGGACACAGATAAAGGTTGAACGTTATTGGTGTTATGACAACTGTAAACAAGTGCAGAAAATCTGGCATTTCACAATAAAATTGTAAAAGCTGGAAGGTATACCCTTTGCATGTAATACCCTTAAGGCACAAGAATGTATGATGAGAAATAAACAGCATGGACTTCTGATGCTCATTCTGAGAAATGGGCAAACCATACTTGTGCTGTATAATTAAAATAAAGTGGCACAACATTGCTGTGAGCTATACTGTAATGGAAATTCTCGTTCTACCCTTAGAGGAAGTTTTAGTATGGGGCCCAACTTCGATGCCGTCTATTGATATACATGTAAAATTCGGAAATGCTTTTCTGAGGTAACCCCTAAAACAATTTTAATAGGATTCGTTGCATTTGAAAGGGAAGTCTAGTGACTGTTGGAAGCAGAACTTCAATATAGGATGTAATTTGCTACAAAGATTACTAAAAATGGGAAAGCTTGAAAAAGCATGAAGCTTACAAATCTAATTCTGCTCTTGAAACAGATATTGCAGTTCTATAAGCTGCATCCATTAGAACATCGATGGCGAACAAATTTAATTTGCAGTACTCAATCTCCGAGCTGCATAATCAAAGGGTACTGAAATCTGCTACATTGTCCAGCGCCTCGCTGGTGATACCAGTACACCTAAGCGCCGCCTCGAGACTTTTGTCACCTTATACAGTCCGAGATGGCATCCTTTATCGACATACAGGTGCCTGTGGCCATGTGACTATCCATACCTTTAATGTATCATGATGCCCCCTCTGCTGGCCACCTGGGCCAGCAGAAGACTGGCATGCGTTAAGGGTGTGGTGATCTGGCATGCACGCCGATGACTACCTGTATGTGGCATCCTGCACCATTTGTCAAGCTCGTATGGTCGTCGCAAACCCACAACCTATGCCCTTACAACCAATAGCCCTTCCTAATGAACCATTGAGTATTGTGGGCATTGATCACATGGGCCTGGTTCCTTGCAGCAAGCATGGCAACTAATTTCTCATTGTGGCCACGGACTACCTGACTAAGTAGGTAGAAGCTCGAGCCATCCCTGATTCTGCAGCTGCTCATGTCAAGACATTTATTAATGAGTGCCTCATATTGTCATGACTAAAGGCTAGCAAGGGAACAGAAGAAAATGAATTGAGGGACACGAGCAGTGACCATGCTCCCTTTGAAAGAAGATGAAGTTGATGCATCGGCTCTTGTGGTCTTTGAATACAGAGCTAGGTTTTGTCCCGTTTTTTTTGACGTCGCAACACTGATGGAGGTGCTGGACTTCAACACCTGATGCTCGGGACTCCTCTGCGGAACGGCCCTTCCAGTCCGAACCCACAATCAGTTCTGGCTATGGATACTCCTGTCCACCACTACAGTCGCCGACAGTGAGGTCTTAGCCCTGAGGTAAATGCCCTTAGAACTCCCCCAGCCAAGGAGTCCGCCTGAAGAAATGGCAATGGCAGGCGTTTCACAGGTGACTGTTGAGCACCCTTGGATTCCAGGGACCTTCCACGGTGATGTTTTTGAGGGTGCCGAGGATTGCCTTGAACAATATGAGAAAGTCACCAAGGCGAATCATGAGACCTCGGAACAGGAACTCTCGCACACATACTTCGCCCTGGCAGAAAGCGCTTGTGCATGGTACGGGAACCGGGAATGCACTGTCTTCCTGGAATTAATTTCGGCAGCAACTTTCGGATACCTTCGTTAACAACGATCATCGCGACTCGGCTCAGCAACTCATCAAATCATGGATACAAAAGCCGAATGAGACCGTTGCCATGTTTGCGGAGGACATGACCCTCCTCTTTCGCCCAGCTGACCCCGCGGTGCCTGAAACAAAGAAAATTTGACATTTGATGCGAGGCATCAAAAAGGCTACTATGATCGAGCGAGCACTTCAACAACGGTGCCAGCAGTGCAACTGACTGAGCAACACCTCGATCAGCACATCTGCACTGACTGTCGGCAGTGAGTGTTCCCTGCGTGAGCTCGTCCGCAAGGTCATTTGGGAGGAGCTTCGCAACCTTGTGGTGACTCTGCAAGAAGCTGTGGTGGCTTCTGTCGCAGAGGTTGTACAGCAAGAAATCAGGCAAGTGTTTTCTTTGCCTGAATTGCTACCAGACCAGTGGTCTATATATACTATGCGTTGGCCGTCCATCATCCAACCCCAGCGCCGCATAGCTCGTCATCCCTGCCTCGTCCTTACTACGAGTCGTTGACCCCCCCATTCCACCTGCCATCGTTGCCGACCCCGCAGCTTAATGTGCCTATGGAAACGCCATCCTGCTACCCTCTGCCAACTACTCCAACTTGTTCGCAAAGGCCGCCCATCAGTCGACCACTTGTTCGCAAGACGGACTTGTGACGCTGCGTCGACCGATGTCCACTTTGCTTCCATTGCGGGGAAGCCAGCCATATTTACCCTTTTTGCTCGTATCGTGGCCTTGGATACCAGATCTTGGCAACCACCTTCCCTCGCGCTCGCCGTGACAACTGACGCAACACCAGTGTATCCACCATATCGTTGACCCCGCTCTCCGTCACCTGCACCGAGTACTTCATTGCTCCGTTGCAATTATGCTGATGTAGTCCGGGCCAGGCCCCCTAGTCCTCGTTGGGGAAACTAAATGCAGCAACCTCTGGGGGGAAGGTTGCAGCCCGTCGAGGTGCTACCACGCCCCCAATGCCATCAGTATGACTGGACGATACGTCACCGACCTCAGTAGAAATCGTTAGCAGCATCCTCGCAGTTTACATAGGCGGACGCCCAGTGACAGCGTTGGTAGATACTGGCGTGGACTTCTCTATAATAAGCCAAAAACTCAACGATTGCCTTAAGAAGGTCAAGGCTTCCTGAATGGTTCCCCACATAAGAAATGCAAAAGGCCAGTTGATGACGCCCACAGGAAAAGTTACCGTTAGAATTAATATCAGTGCCTCGACCTTTGTTGCTACTTTTGTTGTTTTGCTGGAGTGCTGCAAAGACTTGACCTTGGGAATGGAGTTTCTGCATGAATATGGCATCGTAAACATTCCAGACAGGTCGGTCACGTTTAGCATGGGCCTAGGTTCAGTTGTATTCTGTACAGAGAAGTGATGTAGACCTTTACGCATCGCCGATGATGTGACCATCCCATCGCGCTCATGCACCCTTCTGTTGGTGACGTGCGATGTACTGAGCAACTCCTACGCTGTTGCCAAACAAATTCTGGCATTGCTATTCAGCCATGGCATATCCATTGCAAGAGGCATTGTCAACATTAACTGTGGACGCACAGAAGTTCTCATAACAACTTTAGCCAGAAGTGCCGGCATCTTACAAGAGGTATGACAGTGGCGTATGTCAGAGAGTTCACTCAGGTCACAGACTGCTTCACTGTAGAGCAGGGATAGATCTCAAGGTGCCTTGAGATCTATCCACCAATGTTGGCCCAAGCTTGCTGCCTGTGCAAAAACAAGGCCTCCTGGAGCTTGTACATCAGTTTCAGGACTGCTTCTTGTCGACATCAAGAGTTGGTCAAATGCCATTAACCAAACATCGAATTATCACTGATGATACAGCCAGGCCCATACGGCAGAAGCCGTATCATGAGGCCCCACGGGAATGCGAAGCCATAGAAAGTCAGGTAAAAAGAATGCTTGAAGATGATGTTATTCAGCTGTCGAAGAGTACTTGGGCATCGCCAGTGGTGTTAGTAAAAAATAAAAGGACGGCAGCTTGCGTTTCTGCGTTGATTACTGCAAGCTGAATCAGATCACCAAGAAAGATGTTTACCTGCTACCTCGTATAGACAATTCCCTCGACACACTGTGACATACACATTATTTCTCGTCAATGGATTTAAGGAGCTGGTACTGGCACATACAAGTTAACGAGAGAGCTGATGAAGTTAAAAGATCCATCAGGACGATTGGCACGCTGGAGCCTTAAGTTTCGAGAATTCGACATGGTTATTGTCTATAAATCAGGAAAGCGGCATAGGGATGCCAATTGCCTTTCTTGTGCCCCATTTGAATCTGATGATGCAGCCTTTGTCGGAGTTGTCAATTGCGCAGAAGCAATTGAACAACCGGAATTGCAATCCATTATTAAGTTTCTTGGAGGGTCAGACTTCGGTTGTCCCAAGGCTTTTTGCAAGAGGACTACCATCATTTTGCTCGTGTAACGACGTCCTGTATAAGGCGAACTTCTCTCCGAACGGAAACACCTACTTACTCATCGTCCCAAGACCTTTTAGGAGTGAAATAATATAGGCATGCCATGATGATGCAACATCCGGTCATTTGGGCTACACACGAACACTGTGCAGAGATGAAAATACTATTGGCCGAGACTCACGGCGACTGTTCAACAATATGTCCGGACATGCCTTGAATGCCAGCAGCGAAAAGTGCGAGCAATCAAACCAGCAGGCTTCCTCCATCCTGTTGAAGGACCTGAAACTCCATTTGCACAAGTAGGAATGGATCTTCTAGGCCCATTCCCAACTTCTGCTGCAGGTCACAGATAGATTATTGTAGCCACAGACTACCTCACTCGCTACGCTGAAACCAAGGCTCTGGAGCAGAACATAACAAGTGAAGCAGCCCGATTTTTTAGAGAATGTTGTATATAGGGATGGTGCTTCAGCAGTAATATTAACTGACAGAGGAACTACATTCACGGCCGAGCTATTGGACACAGTATTAAGACTTAGTGGAACAGCTCACCGACGAACAACGGCGTACCATCTGCAAATTAACATACTGACAGAATGCCTGAATAAGGTGCTTGCGGATATGCTCTCCATGTATGTAGGTGTGGAGCACAAGAACTGGGATGAAATCTTGCCATACATCACCTTCACATACAACACGGCTCAGCAAGAGACAACACAAATGACACTGTTCTGTCTCCTACATGTTCGCGAAGTCACATCTATGCTAGATGCACTGCTGCCACATGAATGTGATGGCATCGAAATGGATGCTGAAGAAGCCTGACAACTTGCTTGCATACGTATTCATAGACAGCAGGATTACGAGTCGAGACACTATAATCTTCGTCACCGACCAGTCTCCTACGGGCCCGGAGGGAGAGTTTGGGTTTGGACTCCCATTCGCCGTCGCGGCCTTTCGGAGAAACTATTAAGGCGCTACTTCGGGCCATATAAAGCTCTTTAGCGGCTCACTGATGTCAACTATGAGGTTGCTCCCGATAGTCTGCATTGCTCAAGGCGTCGACATCTATTATCAGAGGTTGTGCATGTGATCCGGATGAAGCCCTATTTGTCCGAGTGAATTCACTGCACCGCAAGCATGTCGCAGTCTTGCTGCCGTGATGATAAAGCAACGGGACGACGCTTTCTAGGAAGAGAGGTTAATGTGACGACTAAAGGCTAGCAAGAGAATAGAAGAAAAATTGAGGGACACGAGCAGCAACCACGCTCTTTTTGAAAGACGAAGTTGGTGCGTTGGCTCTTGTGTCTCTGAATACAGAGCTAGTGTTTGTTTCTCGCATCCTGTTTTAAGGCAAAAGCCTTTAATGGCTCATGCTCGCGACCACGGCGGCATCTGTTTGCAGAACATTTCACACTCCACTAGGAGGCGCTCGTGACATCATCAGAGTGGTGCGTGTACTGCGCATGCGCCCAGTAGATGGCAACACCCTCGCGCTCCGAAACGGCGTTGGCAGACTCCTTGCTAGCCGAGTCAGTCGGATGT
Source organism: Dermacentor albipictus (assembly GCF_038994185.2). Lineage (NCBI taxonomy): Eukaryota > Metazoa > Arthropoda > Arachnida > Ixodida > Ixodidae > Dermacentor > Dermacentor albipictus. Next base: position 22,667 of record NW_027225636.1, on the reverse strand, counting down.
CTCCGAAGCGCGCTCCCGTTTCTCCAGCAACCCAAGGGTGCACACGCTGCCAAACGAAAGTGCCAGGTGCGGCAGGCTCAGCGACAACATTCGAGTGGAAAGGAACAGCGTCTCCCAGAGTCTCCCAACACAAGAAGGTTGAAAGCCAATGAACGGATGCGACTGAAGCGACTCAGCCGGTCTCCTGGGACAAAGGCTAAAGAGGCAGAACGCAACTGACAACAATGGTTGGCATCAGAAGCACAATCTAGTACATTAGAAAGAGAGGTACCCGTTCCAGAGTGCCCCTGTCACACAACTGTGCTGTCTCCGAGACTGCAGTTTGCTGTAGCGACCAACTACTTTAACAAGCATTTCGTTCAGGACACGTTTGGTGCTACGTGCTCTGTATGTGATTGCCTATGGTTTACTAACGACTTGGCTAAGGCCCCACAACAGAGCTATGAACTTCTGAAGGAACATTTCCCTGACAGAGACGTTACTGCATTTAGTGTATGCTGTACGTGTCTCCAATCATTACGGGAACCCAAGATTCCAAATTTCTCAATGAGCAACGGCTACATCTACCAGTCGAATCAGCCAATAGATGATTGAATCGACATCACAGTGCATTCAAACCAAACAGAGCAGTTCAGACAACAGCAACAGAGGCAGTCGTAGAAAGGCTTTCGCCTACTGAAGTTTAGCTCAGCAAAGTGCCCATCCATCTTTTTGACGTCACGACAATATTCCGGAATGGCACGCTAAAGATGCCAATTTAAGACCATGGCACGGCATTTATGTTGTGTGCCTTCAAAACTTCCTTGTCCAAATGTGGAATACGAGATGCTGCAGTGTCCTCTCAGCATCCATAAACAAATGGACAGGTCGAGTGACCCAATTGCACCATAAAAGACAATCTCTTCCTACGTCTGTCCCACACACGACGATTGGGATGACATCGCTGTTGCGGTTCTCACTCCAAACACGTGTCAACAGGGAGTCACTTGCGTCACGCCGTTTCAGCTGCTCTACGGGAGGACACCTAGATTACCGTAAGAACACCTCCTTGGCTTTGACATGTCTGTGAAAGAACGCCCTGCAAAAGTGGACTCTAGTGATATCCTGCGCCAGGCTAGCCGCCTAGCTCTGCTAGCAATGCTGTACCGGCAAGCGCAGTTCAATGCAGCTTCTCAGCAACATTCTGCTCTCTCTTTCCATACAGGCGATTTAGTCATGGTTTAACAGGCACTGCATTTACCTCGGTGCTGCAAAAAATTCTTTCCCAAGTTTTCTGGCCTTTTCAGTGTTGTGGAAGTTCTGGGTCCTATGACATTTCATTTAGTTGCGATTCCCGAACTTGGTGACAACCGTCGCAAACGCACCCTTCCTACTCACGAGATGAAGCTTTACGTCCCTTGTGAAACCTGTACTGAACTCCTGTGCTAACTCGAGGGGAGAGGGGGTGGCAAATGTAACGGTAACGAAGAGTGCTGCAAGTGAAAGAAGAGGAAGAGAAGGGCAAGAAGAAGGATGGAGTAATGGGTCAGAGGAATAGTTGGTTTTTGCAACAGCTGAGATTTGGGTGTGTCGTGTACCACTTGGAACCCGCTCAAGGCACCGGACTCCCGTTACAATGTTTACAAGAGTTTTGCAAATGTTTAGAACTTCTTGCTCGGCGAGTTAGTGTATGGCTATGTTAGGAAGAGTTGCATGTACAAAAGGACGAACACAGGAAAAAAAAAAGTAGTAGGCAGAAAGAGCACAAGCTATCAGCTCGTTTTATTAGTTTCGAAGCTGTACATATCTGAAAAGTGTGCAAAAGTTGTACTCGCATATAGTGGTGTATTTGAGAGCTATATATAATACATCGTTTTTGTCTGCTTTATGTATCGTATTTACTCGAATCTAGGCCGACCGCCTAAAATCCGAAGCCAAAAAAAGAAAAAAAAGAAGATATATTACCTCGAATGTAGGCTGAACAAAAAAACCGAGGACAGCGTTCACAAAATGCAAACAGCATTTATTGAATCTGAACGTACAGGGCTCATTCAACGTCGTCGTCACTGCTAGACTTGTCACTGTCACCTTCAAACAGTGCACTATTCGCAACTTTCACGGCCTATAGGGGGCGCCACCTTAAATCCAACATGGCTGTCCGAGAGATGAAGAACTAGAGCAGTCGGTGCAGTGCTGCGGTCGTCTTGTTCAGTGACATGTTGTTTCGCGTCATAATGTTGAAATGTCTCTTCAATTTACACGCCCGCTGTCGTTAGCCTGCGTAACGGCTCACATTGGGCGAGCAGAACACAGGATTCGAAGCCTGCTTGAAGGCGAGGAAGTCCTAAACGCTGGTCATTTTGTGTGCTGCGGCATAAAAGCGTGCACGTCAACGTCCGTGACTGTTGAAGGCCTTTGCATACAAACTACGCGGCTTCGAAGCAAACCACACGAGCTGTGGTTTCAGTTTTACCGCGACGGTGTTATTAAGAGAAGTGACCGTGCTTTCTATTTGCTATTCTATTAATTTGACCTCTTTGAACGGGTACCATGAGCTTTTATACGGTGTGATGCTCTCTGCAAGTTGTTACTTAGACCGCTTGAATAAGCCGCCGTGTCAAGAAAACAAATCTTTCTGGTGTTGCGCGACCGAAGTCCTTTACATCGACGGCGTGAAAAGCAGCGTTTTGTGTGCGAAAATTTCTTGTCTAGTTATCCCTGCCTGTGTTCGCAAAGCTGGATGTTGAACACGAGAAGTAAACGAAAACCATATCTGACAGCTTTTGCGAGCTAATACGATAAACATTCACCCTTGTAATTTAGTTGTTGCGCTTTATGCGTGCTGTGCAAGCTAGTCTTGCGGTAGTTTTACAGCCTGCGCGAGTCCTACCGCGTCTTGCCTATAGACAGATCGAGCGCTACACAGCTGATATTTACCGGTCCGTGGCAATGCTCGCTTCATCCTTCCAGTTATCTTTATAAAATAATATACACGCAGATCAGCTGAGGGTTCGCTACGCGAACACTGCACAGTAGTTTAACGTTTGTTGGACTACGATTTGTAAGCTTACGAGTGCAGTCATGCGCGCCTGTGCACACGTTGCAGCCAAGCATCGAAGTGGCAGACGAGGTACGAATTCCAGGTCCCTCTACGCCTGCGTCACTCTGCTTCGATGTACAAATGAGGAACTAATCTCTCTGTTCGAAAATGGTGGAATGTCAAGCCGGCGTTGCAGAGCACGAATGCATGAACGAGAACCAGAAATTTTAAAGCAGGTACAAGGCTTCACGGAGAATGTTTGAGCTCCAACGTAGCCGCAAAGACATGAGTGGCAACAACGCAAGCATGAATCATTCTACAACATATTTAAGTTAAGATTGCGCATTATTTCTTTCCCTGCATGTAATATAGTGCTGTGCTCTTTATGGAGGTGCGTCTATTCGCGATTTCAAGTGCTCGGAATTGTCGCTCATCTGTCATATTCCAAAAAAAGTCATCCGGCATGAAGTGCGCATTGCAAACCTTCATCGCTTCCTTGAAAGCTTTGCCTATCCGCAGCTTAATAATCAATTTTTTTCTCATGGACGCAGCCGGTGGGAATGAGTGAGGGCTCACACCACCTACCACACAACTACCGCTCGGCACCCATTGCGGCACGCAGCAAATACGGTTACTTCTATGTTTACTCATTCTGAGCATGTTAAGTGTCCTTCAGGATCCCACTGGAGCTTTGAACGCGTTAAAACATCAACCAAAAGTGAAGGAACAGCGTAGACAACACCAATACGCTACGCGAACGGGCGGCAGCCAGCGGCGAGGATAATCTTTCGATAGTTTCCGGCCGCCGCCGCACGACGGCGCCACCGTACGTGAAAGTTGCGAATATCAAAATACACAGCCGTCTGGTTGGCGTTGCCGATTTGCCCAAGGTTGTAGCCTGCCGCTTCTCTCTTTCGCAGCACGTAGCGCTGAAAAGCTATCAGCTTTTCTTCGAAATAGCTCGGCAGCTTCTGGGTGATTCAAGTGCAACGTCGGAGGCTGAAGCCGAAGCGCTTCATGAATTTCTGAAGCCAGCCCCGGCTGGCTTTGAAATCCTTTGGCGTTAGGCCTCGTTCCCTCGAAAGTTCCCTAGCTTTCGCTTGGAGCACGTCTGTTGTCACTGGAAGGGCAGCTGCCCTCTGCGTCCGAACAAAGTCGGCCAAAACTGTCTCCACTTCATGGTGACGGCCTTTCTTTGGTCCGCTAAATGCTATCCTCGTTGCGGCGCACGCAAGAAGCTGCTGTCATTGTCCCCTCCAACAACGGACATTTTTCTCGTCGACGCTGAAGTCCCGCCCGGCTTGAAGGTTCGGCGATGCCTCTGCGGCTATCACAATTTTTCGCTCGAAAGTGGCACTGTAGTGGCTCTCCTGCTTGGTGCCATCGCGATAACCCCACGCCGCACACCGATACGGCCGACATTACCAACGCCTCCTATAATATAGTTAGAGGAGGCGTTGACATAACGCAGTCAAAATGGCGACCTCGCTTGTGTACGGTTGGCTACTGGTACGGCTAGTAGCGGCTGCGATATTGACTTTTCTAGATGGCGCTAGCTATGCAGCATATTTAGCAATTTCAATAAAAAACTGGCGCGTTCTTTAAAATCCTCGAATCTGAGCCGACCCTAGAGTTCTTGAAAAAAAAAAAAAAGACTATCGGCCTAGATACGAATAAATATGGTATGTTAAGTGCAGTTGGCAGATTTCAGTAGAATTTTTCATTGCCAAGTCAGAGTTGAAAACTTTACTAATAGTTTGTCTGAGAAAATTTTTGATATTAAAATTTTTTACTAAGGATAGACAAGCTAAACCAAAAATCCGCTTTCTACACTCACTAGGTTTTAACTTTTCCTGCTAAATGTAATAGACCTCATCAAATTCAGTGCAGCGACTGCAGAGAAAAATGGTTTCTCCTATCGCATGTGTTGAGATAGGAGTCCCCGAATTAATGCTTCCTCTTATATCTTGGCATAAATGCTTCTTGATGTCATGCCCTTGGTGCAGGCAAGTAGCAACTTCAAGCAGCAGACCAATTTCAAGTCGGGATAAAAATGGCAATCTTTCCCTTAAGCAGAATGCTTCGGACTTTTTGCACTGAGTGGAACACACAAGGTCTGTGCTTGTTCTGTAGTACATCCTTTAATAAAAGTATACGGGTTACTTTGCTGCCCTCACTATGTACGCCGTTCAGCTGTGTAGTGCGATTCCTTTGGAACCCCCCCGACACTCCAGTCTTTGTATTTCGAGTACGAGGGTTCTTTTTTCCTAGGAGCACTGGAACTTGCATTCCCCAGCAACTTCGTTCATAACAGCCCACAGTTAGCCTGACAGTCACAGGCAACATACCTTGTACACTTTTGACAAAGGGTGTATTTCACTGAGTAAAGAACGCTGCGATTTAGAAATGCTGATAAAACAGCCCCAAGGTAAACAAAAAGGTTGATGAATTGCATGTTGGACTATGTTTAGAAGGATATGGTTTGCTGCAGACATGCAAACATGCATTACAGGTGGAGCCCATCAAGGAGATGACTGAAGAGATGATCCAGCGTAGAATGCAGCGTGCCAAGAAGCGCAAGCAGCAGGCCGAAGAAAAAAAGGAAAAAGACAAGAAGCAGACCATTGAGCGGCTGCTCAAGAAGTCAGAATCTCGGCTTCGGGCCAGCAAGAAGCCAGCTAAGAAGGCAGACACACCCAAGGTATCGCTGCTGCGGAGCAGTGAGGCTGGCACGTTGCTAATGTTTCCAGCTGGCCTTCCATTCCCTCTAGCACCTGCTGCGGCTCCCCGCGAGTACCCACAGAAGGCTTTGTGCGGCATCAAGGGCTGCCCGAATCCAAAAAAGTACTCCTGCTCCAAAACAGGAGTGTCCCTCTGCAGCCTGGAATGCTATAAGGCAAACATGCTACAGATGTGCGTGTGAGTTGTCCTCAAGGATAAACACGTTGTCCAAAACAAGCATTTTTATTGTGTCTTTATATTATGAGGCTGCAAGAGTTGAGAGCAGCTGTTGTGGCCATTATCCTTTGCCAGGTCATATGCTGTTGTAGAGAAGGGTGAACAATACTGTTAATTTGCAAAAGTAAGCAAGTTCCAGAGACAGTATTCATATTCATTACATTTACGGAGTGTTTTGCATAAAAGAAACCAAACAAAAAAATAATTGCGAGAAATCATGGACAATGAACCAATGCAAGTGAATAGACAAACACTTCTGGAAAGCTGTTTGCTTCATTGAAGATATATATTAGTTGCACTAAGGACATTTATGTAGTGTCTGTTCCATTAACCAGTACATCTATAGCAGTACTGGGGCATTCTCCTGCAGCCACCACAAGGGGACAGGGCAGCCTTCCCGAGTGCTCTACCACAGCATCTAACCCTTCAAGTGCCCTAAAGCTCGACACAAGTGCCATGTACCATCTGGCCCGGCAATTTGCTTACACGCACAACTTTAGACGACGTTGCAGAGGCATGTCTCCGACAGAGCCAAGTTCTACCTTCGCATTGTCTCCCATTGCCTATTTTAATCTGATACATGCCCCGCAACCTGGCTAGATGAGAGCATGTGGTCTTTGTATCAGCAGTGAAAGTTCAACCGCAAAAACTGGCGAAAGAGCCGAAGAAAGCAATTTGATTTAAAAGACCCTTCCACCAAGCCCCATTGCAAATTTTGGTTATTCATTAGAAGTTGTGAAGTGGCATCTAGGCAACGTTTCACCGAAATAATTTTTCAAATCTATTCATTATTGCTGGAGCTAGAAGAAATTGAACTTCCTGTTAACATGCTGCCAGGAGACAAGTGTCACTGTTAACAGAGATGCTCTCCTTTTGCCTCGACTAGTGTCTGCAAAAAAATTTTTTTTCCCTGCCTTCTCCCATACTGGAGCTAAGGGGTTCATGCGACAAGACCTACCTCCTTTTTTTTTTATTGCTGGGCAATGCAGTTCGCTTCTTGCATTGCATGATTAACCAAATGCATGTGCTACGGTCGGTGACATTCCAAGCAGTGTGGCTTGCATGGAGGCATCTGTGCATGTTACGTTGACTCTCTTGCTTGACGTGCAGCTCCCTCAAGAGTAAGGCCATACAGTTGTTTCATACTTTGCAGACACTATCACCACCGCGTGATCTACTAGTCGCGCTTGTTTGTTTGCAGTGCCCAAACCTGGCGAGGGGCCCTTTAGAAAGTGGAAAGTGGCACACCTTAGGCAAATGGGACCAGTAGCATATTCTTTAATTGTTGTGACTTACTCATATCACTTTCAAAGTTCAATTACTAAGCTAGTACACCTTAGGCGAATGAGACCAAGAGCATATTTTTTGTCATCATTTCGAGTTAGACTATTTTTCAAAGTGGAATTGGTAATTTCCTCAAATGCATGCTTGAATATTCATTTTAAAGGCCAATTGCAATGAAATTTTCGACCACGTAAGAAGCCCAGTTTCAGGTCATTTAGACAGACAATAGCCTCTGTGAAAAATCTTGCATTTTAAATACAGGTCAATTCGTCACAATTCATACTGAAACTGAAAAAAAAAAGGGAAAGCTGCCATTATCGCCTGACGGAAGTGACGTACAGTGGAGAACCAGCCCGTGCTGTCTCCTTGCTTGTATTCTGTTCTGGTGTAACGCGAAGTGTTTACCGAGTCCAGCTGGTTTTCTCTATCTGGTAGTCTACATTCAAGGGCCTCGATGTGTTCTGCCTCTGCTCCAAGACTGTATTGTGGTGGCCAAGCTAAAGGTGTGGTATAGTCTTGCTTAACACGGATGCAATCTATGCATGGCACAGTTGCACTACATTGGCAAAAATTGGATGCTCTACAGTCTATAGTCAGGTACAACTTTAGAAAAAAGGAGCTTTTACTCCTCTGAGGCGGATGCACATGAGCATCCTCCAATGGGCAGGCACTCTGGACTGACATCATGAGCCGGACGGCTGGTGAGCCCACCGACGAAAATGGCCGCCCACACTTCAAACTGGGCCAAGTCACGTCAGCCCTCGTCAGAGTGAATTCCCGAACTGTTTTGCAGGAATAGAATGTGTCCTATCGCATTCTAGAGCAGCTGGAACAGGGTGCTGTTCAGGTTCACTGAAGTGAGTGTGTTACGACAAACGAGTGTTCGCTCACTGCGCACTTGTCTGCTAGCGCTGCGGCAACAACTGATTGCCGCGCTGCTGCGGGTAATGCCAATTTTTTATGTGAACACCCCCTGGCACACTTCGGCCTCTGTGGCCCCAACCCACGGGCTGCCCTGCTTCCAGCTTTGATCCTCCCTCTACCCCTTGGGTGCTCTCCTGAGGCCTCCATTTGTCGGTTACATGTGCCCTCCTCGAGCAGTGCTATTGTCGTGACAAAAAAAGTGACCCGTGACTTATACAACACCAGTCAGAACTGTGCCCCTTCAGACACAGCTATCGCCAAATGGGGTGTCCGTGCCCACTACCTCAGCGTGCGGGTGTGCCTGCCTTCACGTACTTGTTTAAGGCGCGGTAGCACTGGGTCGATACGAGACCACACAAGACACTCACGCCAACGACTGACCGACTATTCAGCACAGTGCGTGACTGAAGCCATCATAACAGGCTGACAAAGCAACCATATACAAATTAACTGACGAGCACGAGTTGTCGTACCGCGACAGGCTTGCTTGTCGACGGCACAGACAAAATCAGCATGCCGACCATTGTTCGACCGAACCCCGCACGATTGGCCTTCGAACCGACAACACCATAGCGACAGCGTCTTCGTTTGTATATATAATTAATCGTGCTCAAAATGAGTCAGAAATGCCTACCCAGTTGAAATGCACAAGCTTCAACCCTCTCAAGCTGCGCATGTGAAGTTTGAGCCAATGTTGATACTGTCCAGCGAAGGTTAAGCCTGGCGCAGTGAAGTTCGTGCACCCGTTACAGGCAGTCCTGAACTGAAATGTAAGCAATTAGGATGAAGGAAACTGCTTTTATAATTTGGTTCTGGCCTTAGCGATTTGAAATCAACTACACTTCACCTCGCACGGCACGAACACAATAAGCGTCAAGCTGCGACATAGTGCTGTGCCAACATACGTATGTACGTCACCAATCCCTGCTGCTGGTCAAATTCCCTACGTAGATGGGTGAGTCTGTGCGTGTTGTTATGCTGAGACATTTCTTAATTCCATAGATTCACTGTTTACTTCTGCATCAAACGGGAAACAAGAGACGATGAATTCGGTATACAGCAGCATAAACAACCGTCTCACTCAGTTATACCAGCAGTGTCAGTGCTGTCATCCACGTTTTTGCGAGAGAACACAGCCTATAAATGAGCGCGTATACTGAGCACAGTTGCTTTATGGCATGCGCTAACTGCAAGTATGATGGAGTTAAAGAAAAGCAGAATCAGTAATAAATTAACAGCCCGTAAAGTACGTATCTGGATCATAGTTACCATTGTTTAAGTGGTTCGGCCGTTCATATTGACTCGTCTCAGGGTGGAACAGCATTGCAGATATATGCAGATTTGTATGCTTTGCTATGTTTTGACATTATTTCACATGAACGATGCATCTTTTCTGCAATATTTGACGCTAACAACTATATGCGGCTGTATTTGTCGATGTTTACCTAAACAAGTGCACCACTTTGATAAATTCCATGTGGAAGGCTGTGCGTGAAGACTTTTTGAATATGTGAAATGTCTGAATGATGTGTAAAAAGAAAGCTCTAAGTGCAGAAATTACTGACAACAAACTACAAGGCAGCTGTGTCTGCAGACGGAACTCAGCGCACCTTTATCGGCTGCACTGTTTGCGCAACAGTGCACTCAGGTCTGCTCACTCAATAGTTGGCAAGCGTTACATGGCTTCCAGGGACGAAATGCTGCCCCGAAGAAGCCATTAATAATTATTCGAGATCCATGAAACGTAGAACCAATGTGCACTCAACATGAGTGCTGGTACACAAACCAACCGGTGAATGCCCTGGCACCCTTCCAAAACGTTTGCAGCGGCGTGCAGTAGAGGGCAGCACAGGAAAATGAAAAAACCGGATTACTGCCATCTGTACAAAGGATAAGTAGCTGAGGCGTGGCACGGCCGGCCTAGAGGGGCTCGGCTCGTTGCTAAGTTTGCGTAAACTCACGACCAGCCAGGCCGGACTGCGGCCGTGATAAAACTTAGCCTATTTTGCTCTGGTGGTATAGCAATCCTGCATGGCTTGCTGCCACATCTACACTATGGCCGCCATGTGACGTTCTTCTTTGTGACAAATGCAGCATGCAGTTCCTGCTTGTTTCTGGTGCCGTGGCAGAAAGAATTTCGTTCGTTTACTTCGATGCGTCCGATGCAGAGACGCACGAAATATCTTGAATATATGCACTGAAAAGATCGTTTGAGAATATCACCAGTAAATACCACTTATCTTTGGTTTGCGTGTGCCATCGCGGTATATAGTACTTATAGTCACCTCAAGAAAGCATTTGCCAAGCAAATCTCGATGGGTGACTGTGCGGTTGAAATGTGGCTTGTGAAGCTTCGTCAACTGCAGTTTACATGCTTTGTGTGTGTTGGCTGGTCTGCATCGCACTTGCCTGCTGCGCCGCAGTGCACGCTTTCGCTCTGAAAGCTGGGACAGGAAAGATGTGTTCGGCCTTCCTCTACTCTGTATTACGTACTGCACAGCCATTGCTCGTGTGTGAGTACATATTCAAGCATCTGATGGCCATGCAACGCATCGGCATTTTCGCAACAGGGAGAATGCACGCCAAGAGAGACGCCCGTCAACTTACAAATAATGAGAGCAATGTGCCTGCCTGCCTAGGTACGTGCAACGTGGTGCAACTGCGAGATCGGCAGCTACGTGCGGTTCAATATTCGGCATATCCGCAAACCGCTTTACCGCCAGGTGCACGCATTGTCTGCATAGGTGCTATTTAATAACTGCTAATAACAAAATGAGGCAATTACCAGCCCTGCAGCTTTGCCAAGATTACTTTGAGAGTGTACGCTAGGCACTTAGTCAATTTAGCCCAAGTAAAATTTTGTTGCAGTTGGCCTTTAAAGGGCCCCTCACCAGGTCTGGCCATTTTGAGCTGACAATCGCAGAGCATACAATGCGTGCTAACGATCGTGTTTGCAAACAATTACATCGCTACATGCTGCGGAAAAGTCAAATTTCAATCCGAATGCCGTTTTCCCTTTCCCTCGTAACCACACTGCAATCTGCATGGTGACCTACTTATGTCCCTGCACCTACGTTCTCGTGTCCGCAGTGTGACGCCACTCGTGGCGACACGTGACTTTGAGAATTATTCAAGGCAACATCTGTTATATGTGTGATCATATAAGGGGACATCGCACTAGCATGTAAAAAAGGACATGGACAGGAACACGAAAAAAGACACACATGTTCCTGTCTGTGTCCTTTTTGACGCGCTAGTGCGATGTCCCCTTATACGAATAACCACCAACTAGCCCAGCTTTCTGCCTTAAATAAGTGTGATCTGTTGCTTGAATTGACGAATTGAAGTTGAGATAAATAATAAAACGCACAAGCAGAATGTCTGCATGTTTTTTGTTTTACTTGCACTTCGTCTGCTTGTTCCCATGGTCATGCAGTCCCGTGCGCAGGTACTGAAACTATGCCATTTTCTACCGTGCTCCAGCGCGTGATCATGCTCTGCGATCCGCTTGTTCTGCCTCAGTATTCGTGTAGCACTGAATTATACCGCTAGTCATGTGTCCTTGTGCACAGCGCGCAAAATCCTGCGCTGTACAAAACAAGACAATAACAACAGCTCATGCGTGACGGCGTCAGCAGAAGTGTGCCACATCACAAAAAAGCAAAGAAAAAAAAAAGGAAGAAATTGAAGGCGGGGCCTGCGACTTATACGTCACGCGATCCTCGAGGTCCGGCATGGGAAAACGCAGCAAAGAAATTTCGCTTGTGGAGGCTAAACAGGGCGAGTGGAGAGAGTGTCTCGCTATGCAGTGGAGCTCGCCTTCTGAAATCATGGGTTCGCGGCACTGAAATATTTTTATCTTGGCTATTAATGAGCCGATTTCAAAAATTTTTGAGGCAGAAGGCTCCATAGAGGACACGTGACAACTTCCAGCATATAACCAAAATTTGCTATGGGGCCTGGTGAGGGGCCCTTTAAGGCATAAGTTGCATTGGGAAAGGTGCACAGCATTCTAAGAAATACTCTAATAAGTTGTTTATACCATGTTATTTTTTATGTGTTTCTTTTTCATAGGCCCCTAAAAAAGCTGCAAAATATTTAAGAAATGACCTAAGTGCATGTTTGTGCATCTGAACGACAGATACGGGTAGCATTTGCGACTGTGCTGCAGCACCTCCTCGCCGAGGTGTGGTTGTCTATATTGGCACCATAAGCAAACTCCCGGACCTTCTAACTCCTTCACTAAAACACACACATATTCACTTTTGTAGCACAAGTTCAATCAGAACTGTCCCAAAATGTTATACGACACATCTTAAAAATGACTTTCATCACTGCTTTTGAAGTTGATGCCCTATCTTGGCATGCACAACTGTGCACATGGCATCTCAAGGGGATAACGAACATTACTTAACAAACCTGTGATCACATTTTAAACTTTAAACATGACATCACTGCAGCCACTTGATAGAATCAAAAAGCTGTTACTTGTCTTCACCATCTTAATGGTGCATCAAAGCCTAGTGGCTCAAAAAGAACTGTCCAGGTTTAGAAAACAAGCAGTACAATGCTTAGACAAAGCAGAACTAACATACAGAATTTAAAACTTCTTTCCTATGTGCCTTTGCAGTGGCAAACTACATACAGCTTCACGCAGAAACTAAAGTACTGGCAGCATATATGCTTACCTGTGCGGCCCTTGTTATCTCTGGCATTGCATATAGCACCTAGGCCAATCAGCAGTTTAACCACGTCATGTTGGCCCACCTGAAAAAAATTTGCACAAATTGGCCGGCTGGTGTAAAAGACATTTTTCTAGCATAAACCTGCCTTAGCAGACAGATGGAGTGGAGTCTGTCCCCATGAGTTGATGCTGTTGACGTCTAGGGCATATTTTTCAATAAGTGACCAAATAGCAGATATGGCACCTGCCTGTGCTGCCAGGTGCAGGCTGCTATTGCCCAATACATCCATCTTGGTTATGTCAACCTGTTTGTAGAGAGGCATTTAGTTAACACATAAAATACCTGGATAAAACGCTTTTTGAACATAGTAAGAAAACATTGCTGATTTGTTGTATAGGCTGCTGTGGACATGTGGGCCAAATATATTCCCTGCTGCACTGCATGCAGCGGAAATCTTGTCAAAGAACGGCGAGTTTTTGACGAGATTCCGCAATGTTGTCTTCTGCAATATCGTCTTGCAGCAGCATCGCAAGCAGCTGGACCCGCCAATGCAATTAGCCAATACTGTGATCACGAGAGCATTCTCAGCCATAAATAATCGTTAATCTTGAGGTAAATAAATGAAACATATATATGCCTGCAATCTCTAAAATTTTAGACAGAAAAATCATTCCATTTTTGCATTGCTCATCTACAGCCACCAATTGTGCATAGCTACATTTGCTGCGCATGGCCTCCTAAGACATAGCAGCGGCGTACTGCATAGCATAGTCTACCGCGACCGCAACAAAGCCTTTCGCCGCCGCACCCACAACATTTAGATGGGCTTAGCTCTCTTTACATCTCCACTGTGTAGGCTCCAGCGAACTCGTTGAGACTAAAAAAAAAAGCCAGGTATTGGTGCGATAATCCTGTTTCGAAAAATATTTGCAGCATGTGATTCACAAGATAATGTCTTTTAATAACGAGGCCATTTTTGATTAGTTAGAGAAGTGTTTCGGGGCCCCTTTAAAGAGACATTTTGCATTCATAATGAGAACGGAGTTCGTGTAGTGAAGAAAATAACAAAAATGGAAAATCAGAGTAGCTCCAACTGTTGTGGACTATGGTACCTCTGAAGTGACGCCGACACTGGCTTATTCACAGAGAGCTGCATAGAGGTGGGCCAGGTGGAGATTATGCCAACTATTCCGTTTTGGCACAGGCAGTTCAACTAGCAGCACATTCTGCAGCAATATTGCACACAACAAAGTGCATACTGGCACACAGAAAATGATAATAGGCTGCTAGACGAATAACCTATCAATTTATCTTGACTTATGCTCCTTTAGTATCTCTTTAATTCAGCATTCCCAGGTCTTTCACACAGGACAGTCAATATAGGAATAATACCAACTGCAAAGTTTTCTGGGAGGAGGGACCAAGGTAGTGTATCATAACCTTTTTTGCGTAGAATGACTGCACCTCTATGCCTGATGCGTGTTGTGTCGCAAGTAGTAGCGGTAAAGTGCATTGGGCGCTGGCGCATGATTTAAACTGCATTCACCTAATTGAAAAAGAGTGTTCAGGAGCTCATTCGACACCCAAATCTTGCCTGTTTGAGAAGCAAAGTGCAACTGATGGTTGTTCAGAGTAGACTACATGCGTGTGCACGCATGCAAGCCTTGGCGCTAGCTCGGCACTGAGCAAATAGCAGCCAGCGACGCTGGTCCAGATTTGCATGGTCGATACAAAAGCTCCCTGCCAGTGAGGCATTGCACAGCAAGTCATTGCTGGAAGCTTGCTGCTAGTGCATTTTCACAAATTCCACAAATAGCCAGAAATGGTTGCATGGAGTGCACTGCCATATACACGCATTGCCACAGCAAAGTATGTTGCATTTACATTATGGAGACAAAATCTGCCCAAAATTTGTCTGTTGTAGCCGATAACCCATTATAGCTGGTTTTGCTAAAAGCAGGATTATTGATAATATAGGCAGACCAAAGTAAGTGTGAATAGTGAGCTACATTCGAGAATATGTATGAGGATCCATTGTAATGGGGCATGGACTAGTAAAGTATTCTTGCGGAACTAATGTGCCACAGTCGAGCACACATATATGCCGTGCATGGTGCACTGTCCTCTCTGTTCGTAGGAATGGCACTTCTATTCGAGTATGCTGTTTGAATGTAATAACTTATCCAAATTTTTTCGTGTTGTGCACAAGCTCAAGAGGGGGAATGATGCACAAGGACAGGACGAGGAGAAACACATAAAACATTGGCCTGCTTGGTGCATCTGTTTTGTTCTCGCACTACAGGCTGTATTCCACCTCACTGCAGTGCAGTGGAAGATGCAGTGTGAATGAATGAATGTCTGATGTTTAATGGCGCAAGGGCCAAGTATGGCAAAATAGCACCATCATCATCATCATCAGCCTGGTTACACCCACTGCAGGGCAAAGGCCTCTCCCATGCTTCTCCAATAACCCCGGTCATGTACTAATTGTGGCCATGTTGTCCCTGCAAACACCTTAATCTCATCCGCCCACCTAACTATCTGCCGCCCCCTGCTACGTTTCCTTTCCCTTGGAGTCCAGTCCGTAAGCCTTCATGACCATCGGTTATTTTCCCTCCTCATTACATGTCCTGCCCATGCCCATTTCCTTTTCTTGATTTCAACTAAGATATCATTAACTCGCGTTTGTTCCCTCACCCAATCTGCTCTTTTCTTATCCCTCAACATTGCATCCATCATTCTTCTTTCCATAGCTCGTTGCATCGTCCTCAATTTAAGTAGAACCCTTTTCGTAAGCCTCCAGGTTTCTGCCCAGTAGGTGAGTACTGGTAAGACACAGCTATTATACACTTTTCTCTTGAGGGATAATGGCAACCTGCTGTTCATGATCTGAGAATGCCTGCCAAACGCACCCCAGCCCATTCTTATTATTCTAATTATTTCCGTCTCGTGATCCGGATCCGCGGTCACTACCTGCCCTAAGTAGATGTATTCCCTTACCACTTCCAGTGCCTCGCTACCTATTGTAAATTGCTGTTCTCTTCCAAGACTGTTAAACATTACTTTAGTTTTCTGCAGATTAATTTTTAGACCCACTCTTCTGCTTTGCCTCTCCAGGTCAGTGATCATGCATTGCAATTGGTGCCCTGAGTTACTAAGCAAGGCAATATTATCAGTGAATCGCAAGTTACTAAGGTATTCTCCATTAACTTTTATCCCCAATTCTTCCCAATCCAGGTCTCTGAATACCTCCTGTAAACACGCTGTCAATAGCATTGGAGAGATCGTACCTCCCTGTCTGACACTTCTCTTTATTAGTATTTTGTTGCTTTCTTTATGGAGGACTACAGTGGCTGTGGAGCCGCTACAGATACCTTTCATTATTTTTAAATACGGCTCGTCTACACCCTGATTCCGTAATGCCCCCATGACTGCTGAGGTTTCGACTGAATCAAACGCTTTCTCGTAATCAATGAAAGCTATATATAAAGGGTTGGCTATATTCCGCACATTTCTCTATCACTTGATCTCTATCACCTATCACCTGACGAAAGATCTGATCAAGAAACGCCAATGTATGAAAGCCTCTAACCCTACAGCTAGAATAGAACTGGCAGAACTTTCCAAGTTAATCAACAAGCGTAAGACAGCTGACATAAGGAAGTATAATATGGATAGAATTGAACATGCTCTCAGGAACGGAGGAAGCCTAAAAACAGTGAAGAAGAAACTAGGAATTGGCAAGAATCAGATGTATGCGTTAAGAGACAAAGCCGGCAATATCATCACTAATATGGATGAGATAGTTCAAGTGGCTGAAGAGTTCTAAAGAGATTTCTACAGTACCAGTGGCACCCACAACGATAATGGAAGAGAGAATAGTCTAGAGGAATTCGAAATCCCACAGGTAATGCCGGGAGAAGTAAAGAAGGCCTTGGGAGATATGCAAAGGGGGAAGGCAGCTGGGGAGGATCAGGTAACAGCAGATTTGTTCAAGGATGGTGGGCAGATTGTTCTAGAGAAACTGGCCACCCTGTATACGCAATGCCTCTTGACCTCGAGCGTACCGGAATCTTGGAAGAACGCTAACATAATCCTAATCCATAAGAAAGGGGACGCCAAGACTTGAAAAATTATAAACCTATCAGCTTACTGTCCGTTGCCTACAAACTATTTACAAAGGTAATCGCAAATAGAATCAGGAACACCTTAGACCTCTGTCAAGCAAAGGACCAGGCAGGATTCCAAAAAGGCTACTCAACCATAGACCATATTCACACTATCAGTCAGGTGATAGAGAAATGTCTGGAATATAACCAACCCTTATATATAGCTTTCATTGATTACAAGAAAGCGTTTGATTCTGGGCTTCTTCGATTTTCCACTTCTTGCTACCCGCGAGCTGCCAGAGCCAGCCAGAGCGTCTTCATTTTTCTCGGGTTGCTCCGCCCACCGCGCTACACACTTCCGCCGGGCGTTCGTTTTGCTCGCGCTGGACGGTTCTGGCTACCTGTGGGCTACCAGAACTCTGGAAGTTCTCTGGTTAGCAGACGACTAAAAGAGGCGATGGGCGCTCGCCGCCATCTTTATGGGGACTTCACGGATTGCAATGCGGGCGCTTGAGGACTTAAATTTACCTCGCTCAGCCAACTGTCTACGGTCATCTCCGGATTTCCTTACTTCTAGCGTTATCTTTTTAGGTGCTAATGCTTCGTTCCGCATCGCGAAGCAGTGTGATACGAGCCATGGTGAACCGTTTGAAGCTTTTGTGTGTGTGTGTGTGTGTGTCCCCTGATTGCTTCTTCGCGGCGGTGAACTGCGCGCCGCGCTCTCATGCGTGCATGTTATCTGCATCGTGTTCCACGCAAGCTGTAAACGCTCAATCACACATTGTGGTACATTTTGGGTTCGTCTTTCTCTGGTGGCGTTCCTTTTCACATATTTCGCGTATGTATATCTCTCCTTTCTCTGCAGTTAGCGAAGGCTTTGCAGTTAGCCCGTGTTCGTTCCGCCTCTCCGTCGTATGCTTAGGTGGCAGCTCGGAACCGATATGTGTTCGAACTGCAGGCCGTTGATCTAAGAATACAGTGATTGCACTTGGTACATTTAGACACACATACATTGGCTTATTGCTCTCATGATTGCGACCAATGTTGTTTCTCGTGTGATACGTTTTGCTGGTCACAGGCGACATGCGTTTTCACGTGCCAGCCACGTCCGCAGCTCCTTAAATGAGAAGCACCATCAGCCACAACAAACTTTCTGAAATCGAAGCCCAAGCAGGTTGGCGTGAAATTTTATGCGTATGAGACCTGCAACCTGCTTTTTCATGTCTTGTGATGACACAACACCAACTAATCAATGTCGCCGGCGGTCGACGTGATCGCTGCGAGCAGGGATCTTCCAGCTAACGCTTTCGAGTATACAATCACGATTTTGCGTCTTGTCATCCGCCTCGTCGGAGGCCATCTGCTGCGCTGCGCAAGGCGAGGTTGGCCGACTACGCGTCCTGCGCTGAGTCGCGCGAAAGTGATCGTATTCCTGAAGGCAACTATATATTTTCAAGCTGGCAATGCATAAATGGCAGACTACGCCGAGCGCACGTCGGCCTCGACGGGCGCTGCCATGCTGGTAGCATGTTTACATTTGGCCAGCTGTACTGGCTTTCGATTTTGTAAACTTCGGGCAGGTTCGGGCTGTTTTGGGATCCCAGCCCATGTGACTTCCTGTCAGAACCGGAACTAGCTGGCTGCCGTCTGGCTCCCAGCAGGCTGCCAGAACTCCGAAAATCGAAGAGGCTCTCTGTCGAAACCTCAGCAGTCATGGAGGCATTACGGAATCGGGGTGCAGAGGAGCCGTATGTAAAAATACTGAAAGATATCTATAGCGGCTCCACAGCCACCGTAGTCCTCCATAAAGAAATCAACAAAATCCCAATAAAGAAAGGCGTGAGGCAGGGAGATACGATCTCTCCAATGCTATTCACAGCGTGTTTACAGGAGGTATTCAGAGACCTGGATTGGGAAGAATTGGGGATAAAAGTTAATGGAGAATACCTTAGTAACTTACGATTCGCTGATGATATTGCCTTGCTTAGTAACTCAGGGGACCAACTGCAATGCATGCTCACTGACCTCGAGAGGCAAAGCAGAAGAGTGGGTCTAAAAATTAATCTGCAGGAAACTAAAGTAATGTTTAACAGTCTCGGAAGAGAACAGCAATTTACAATAGGCAGCGAGGCACTGGAAGTCGTAAGGGAATACACCTACTTGGGGCAGGTAGTGACGGCGGATCCGGACCATGAGACGGAAATAATCAGGAGAATAAGAATGGGCTGGGGTGCGTTTGGCAGGCATTCTCAGATCATGAACAGCAGGTTGCCATTATCCCTCAAGAGAAAAGTATATAATAGCTGTGTCTTACCAGTTCACCTATGGGGCAGAAACCTGGAGGCTTACGAAAAGAGTTCTACTCAAATTGAGGACGACGCAACGAGCTATGGAAAGAATTATAGGTGTAACGTTAAGGGATAAGAAAAGAGCAGAGAGGGTGAAGGAACAAATGCGAGTTAATGACATCTTAGTTGAAATCAAGAAGAAGAACTGGGCATGGGCAGGACATGTAATGAGGAGGGAAGATAACCAATGGTCATTAAGGGTTACGGACTGGATTCCAAGGAAAGGGAAGCGTAGCAGCGGGCGGCAGAAAGTTAGGTGGGCGGATGAGATTAAGAAGTTTGCAGGGACGGCATGGCCACAATTAGTACATGACTGGGGTTGTTGGAGAAGTATGGGAGAGGCCTTTGCCCTGCAGTGGGCGCAACCAGGATGATGATGATGATGATGATTGATAGTGTGAATATGGTCTATTGTTGAGAAGCCTTTACGGAATCCTGCCTGGTCCTTTGCTTGACAGAAGTCTAAGGTGTTCCTGATTCTATTTGCGATTACCTTAGTAAATAGTTTGTAGGCAACTGACAGTAAGCTTATCGGTCTATAATTTTTCAAGTCTTTGGCGTCCCCTTTCTTATGGATTAGGATTATGTTAGCGTTCTTCCAAGATTCCGGTACGCGCGAGGTCGTGAGGCATTGCGTATACAGGGTGGCCAGTTTCTCTAGAACAATCTGCCCACCATCCTTCAACAAATCTGCTGTTACCTGATCCTCCCCAGGTGCCTTCCCCTTTCGCATAGCTCCTAAGGCTTTCTTTACTTCTGCCGGCGTTACCTGTGGGATTTCGACTTCCTCTAGACTATTCTCTCTTCCATTATCGTCGTGTGTGCCACTGGTACTGTATAAATCTCAATAGAACTCCTCAGCCACTTGAACTATCTCATCTATATAAGCAATGATATTGCCGGCTTTGTCTCTTAACACATACTTCTGATTCTTGCCAATTCCTAGTTTCTTCTTCACTGCTTTTAGGCTTCCTCCGTTCCTGAGAGCATGTTCAATTCTATCCATATTATACTTTCTTATGTCAGCTGTCTTACGCTTGTTGATTAACTTGGAAAGTTCTGCCAGTTCTATTCTAGCTGTAGGGTTAGAGGCTTTCATACATTGGCGTTTCTTGATCAGATCTGTCGTCTCCTGCGATAGCTTACTGTTATCCTGTCTAACCACCACCACCACCGACTTCTATTGCACACTCCTTAATGATGCCCACAAGATTGTCGTTCATTGCTTCAACACTAAGGTCCTCTTCCTGAGTTAAAGCCAAATACCTGTTCTGTAGCTTGATCTGGAATTCCTCTATTTTCCCTCTTACCGCTAACTCATTGATCGGCTTCTTATGTGCCAGTTTCTTCCGTTCACTCCTCAGGTCTAGGCTAATTCGAGTTCTTACCATCCTATAGTCACTGCAGCGCTCCTTGCTGAGCATGTCCACATCTTGTATGATGCCAGGGTTAGCGCAGAGTATGAAGCCTATTTCATTTCTAGTCTCGCCGTTCAGGCTCCTCCACGTCCACTTTCATCTATCCCGATTGCGGAAGAAGGTATTCATTATCCGCATATTATTCTGTTCCACAAACCCTACTAATAACTCTCCCCTGCTATTCCTAGTGCCTATGCCATATTCCCCCACTGCCTTGTCTCCAGCCTGCTTCTTGCCCACCTTGGCACTGAAGTCGCCCGTCATTATAGTGTATTTTGTTTTCACTTTACTCATCGCCGATTCCACGTCTTCATAGAAGCTTTCGACTTCCTGCTCATCATGACAATGTAGGGGCGTAGACCTGTACTACCTTCATTTTGTACCTCTTATTAAGTTTCACAACAAGACCTGCCACCCTCTCGTTAATGCTATAGAATTCCTGTATGTTACCAGCTATATTTTTATTAATCAGGAATCCGACTCCTAGTTCTCGTCTCTCCGCTAAGCCCCGGTAGCATAGGACGTGCCCGCTTTTTAGCACTGTATACTATGCTTCTTTTGGCCTCCTAACTTCACAAGCCCTATTACATCCCATTTACTGCCCTCTAATTCCTCCAATAGCACAGCTAGACTCGCCTCACTCGATAACGTTCTAGCGTTAAACGTTGCCAGGTTCATATTCCAATGGCGGCCTCTCCGGTGTCAGCAAATAGTACCATGCTAGTGTTAATGAGTTTGCAGTGGACTGATGGATTCTGTGAAGTTACTGTGATGTGGCTGTAAAGGGGCCTAAAAGAGTTGATGAAAATTGCATAGAATCTACGTATAATAATATTATGGAAATTACTAATGATGTGTACTATGAACATTAAAAGGCATTGCAAAAGAATGATGCAATATACAAAACATAATTAAATTATATTAATGAGTAAATTAATATATTATAAAAATATTTTATTATAATATATTATAAAGATGTAAATTATATTATATTATTAAAATTAAATTAATAAAAGTGAAATTAGTTTAGTGCTGCAGATGCGAATGTCCACCAATCAAACATACTTAGTGAAGCTGCAGCACTCTAGGTTTGACCCAAAAGAATGAAAAACAAGTGCATTTGGTAGGCACAATGCGAAGCATATTCTAATTGAATTTGATCTAAAAATAAGGTAGCTCTAGACACCATGTCCCCCTTTAAAGAGGCCCTGAAAGAATTTTCTAACAAAACGTAGAATGACATCACTATTAAATTAGGTTGCCTCACGAATCTCCTGCTGGAAAAAAATTTCAAATTCTTTAAGCACAAGCGAAGTTAGATGGAATGCTATTGGATCAATCAGTTGCTTTCAGTCTCCTTTCGTTTCCGCTAGCATGCTGGAAGTTACACGGGGGAGACTGCAAGGGGTCTCAAGGGAGCAATGCACCACTGGCCCCGCCTAAAGGTTGAACGCAAGACCTACGGTATGTTTTTCATCTCGGAGGCCATGCACAGCAGATGCAGCAATCCACAACTGTTATGTTTAAACCAGCAGTAAAAAGATGAAATCGTTCTTCTGTCTTTTTTGAAATCACAGACAGATATCTTTCATCTATTTAACTCAAACGAGCAATAATTGTATAGACTTCCCAACCTCTGCTAGGCAGCCCTATGATGATGATTTGTTGGCATCCCTTTGAAACAGGTCGGGGACAAATCGTCACCTAGCCTGCTTGAGTTACTCAGGTATGCTATTAATGCTTTTCCTTCTAGCATTTACAGCGAAGCTGCTTAGAGCTAGTTCTCCCAGGATCGTGCCCGTGCATAGACTCAAAACTGTCATCATCAGGATTGGCTCCAGCGACGTCCACTTCCACAGCTGGCTCGCTAATGCCCCTAGGCGCGACCATGCGAACAGAACACGCTTGAGCCACTACTCCCG